>NC_043962.1:2606498-2971498 GCF_902148855.1 Sphaeramia orbicularis
AATAGAACAGACTCTAATAGAACAGACTCTAATAGAACAGACTCTAATAGAACAGACTCTAATAGAACAGACTCTAATAGAACAGACTAGCCTTTATTGTCGTTGTGTGTTCAGTGTTACTTCAGTCAGTGCAACAGTATGAACTAGAAAAGCACTCAGAGAGCGCAAACCTCCGCCAAGGCAGATCAGTGACCCCCCCCCCCCCAAATGTAATCATTTGTCCCTTGTGCCAGTATCAACATTTCCTGTAATTTTCAGACAGACAAACAAACCAACGCCGGCAAAAACATAACCTCCATGGCGGAGGTAATAAAACATAACATGTGGACACTTAAACCCTCAGTCTGACCTATCAGGTGCACTACTGCCCCCAGTGGCCTGACTTATCAGTGTATGCCAAAGTTTTTGGATGGATGGACAGATGACCATCTGATGCCCATCCCCTGTGGTCAGTGTGGTCAGTGTGGTCCAGGTCAAACATCTGTCTTTGCTGTCCTTCATACATAAACTTTCCCCCCTCTGTGATAATCCTTTCAGTTAAGCCTCTGTCTTCATTTGTCCTCTGTCTGTCCAGATCAACTCCAATGATGACAGGGGGGTGTTGACTGGCCGCTGGCAGGGGCCGTACTCTGACGGGGTCACACCTACCCGCTGGGCGGGCAGCGTGCCCATCCTCCGATGGTGGAGCAAAGACGGAGCCAAGGCCGTTAAATACGGACAGTGTTGGGTGTTCGCTGCTGTGGCCTGCACAGGTGGGGGTGCACGGGGGGGGGGTTTCACATGGCGCACAGGTGGGGGTGCACAGGGTTCACAGGTGGGGGTGCACAGGAACTCATCTGTTATTGTTTTTTTTTTTTTTAGTTCTGCGTTGTCTGGGAGTCCCAACACGCGTCATCACCAACTTTAACTCCGCCCATGATGTGGATGGAAACCTGTCCATAGACTCCCTGTACAATGAGGAACTGGAGAGCATGGACAGCAGTGGACGACAGGACAGCACCTGGTACGACCCACTGTGGGGTAGGACTCGCCACTGTGGGCTTAGACCAGTGGTTCCCAACCTTTTTAGGCTCGTGACCTCATTTTAACATCACAAATTTCCAGCAACCCCGGACATTCAAAACAGAGACTTTTTTTTTGCTAAAATTTATTTTTTTCGATCACGTAATAGTTTAAACATTAATGTTAGAGGACATTTAGTCTATATAATGTCTATTATTGTGGACAGAGGCAGTAAATCCAGGTATAGATTACTGCACAAAGGGAGAATGTGATTTTCCTTGGTCAGGATCTGTCCAGTCAGTCCAGCTGTGATTTACAAGGAGGACAATTAATACTGAACAAACAAGAACTGAAACTATGAATTATGAAAGAGCTGCAGCATCTGAAACTGACCACAATGAACATTTTATTATTAAATTTTTATTTTTATCAGATACTAGAAATTTCAGGCGACCCCATGTGGGGTCCCGACCCCAAGGTTGAAAAACACTGGCTTAGACTCGCTGTGGGCTTAGACCCGCTGTGGGCTTAGACCCGCTGTGGGCTTAGACCCGCTGTGGGCTTAGACCCGCTGTGGGCTTAGACCCGCTGTGGGCTTAGACCTGCTGTGGGCTTAGGGCTGGAGGTGTTCAGAGGCACATCATCACCTCCACTGTCCTCTAAAACTGTAGGAACTTCCACTGCTGGGTCGAGTCCTGGATGAGGAGAGACGATCTACCCAAAGGAAACGATGGATGGCAGGTGTTGGACCCCACCCCTCAGGAGCTCAGCGATGGTACCACCCCTTATTTTCAATATTTCTGCTCAAAGTCTCCATGAGGTTCATCTACTCCGACTGTTTGAACCCATAAACACCCAGAGCTATTTCTGTAGAAGTTCCCAAAGGAATTTTTCTTTCTACGTTTGGGTCTGTAAGGGTTAAAGGTGGACGTTTGGGTCTGTAAGGGTTAACCTGTTAAGTCTTTTTATTTTTTTTCCTTCAGGTAAGTTCTGCTGTGGTCCATGTCCAGTGACGGCCATCAAAGAGGGAAACCTGGCTGCAAAGTACGACGCTCCTTTTATATTTGCTGAGGTCAATGCTGACATCATCAGCTGGATCGTCAAAAGAAACGGTCAACGGCAAAAGGTGACGGATACTGATACTGAGTCCAAGGAGAAGGAGCTGAAAAAGACTGAATATAGATAAGATATGACCTGGTGACAGCCGTACCGACACTACTACTACTACTAATGAGCCTGAATGTTGCAGATCCGAGTGGACGATCAGTCTATTGGGAGGAACATCAGCACCAAAAGTGTCTATGGTGACCAGAGGGAGGATGTGACACTGCACTACAAATACCCTGAAGGTAAGTTCAACAGAAAACAGATCCATTTAAAGTACTCCAACAGCACTAAGAAGAATAAACGTACAGATCCCATGCCTGTGTTCAGTGAGCTGTGCCAAAGCCTTAGGTTTGGGGTTTGTGCAGATACACTGAGCACACAGGTGATGAAACAGAACAAACACACACACACTGGCTCCTCCCACTGTCGGTTACGTCTGTTTCAGGTCAAACACCACTTTTACTGCGTTTCCACTACCTGGTACTGGCTCGACTAGACTTGACTCGACCTTTTTGCGTTTCCATTATGAAAAAGGACCTGGAATGTGGTACCTGGTACTAGTTTTTTGGTCTCGCCTCCACCGAGGTTCCAGGACTGGGGACCAGATACTAAAACATGACGTGTAAACACTGCAGACCTCTGATTGGTCAGAGTCGTCTCTGTGACCCGCCCTTTAACAAAAACAGATGCAGAAGTTGACAGTAAATCTGTCGGTAGGTTCATCCACATGATGACAGTCTGTAAAACTACACCATGGTCGGTCCAGGAGGTTCAGACGGAAAAATTCAGCATGAACTTGACGAGACAACAGACAACGAGTGAGTTTATCAGCAACTCTGCGCAGACGACACAGAAGGAACGTGCCGTATCGCTATGACGACCAGGTACTGTAAAGTGGGTAGTATCCTGGAATGGAAATGGTCTGGAATAGGACCTGGTACCAGAGTCGAGTCGAGTCGAGCCAGTTCCACATAGTGAAAACACGGCATTAAAGGACCTGTGAGGCTCCATGAAGGTCCTCATGCTGTTTCACATCTTCTGCACAGGCTCTGAGGAGGAGAGGGAAGTGTACAGGAAGGCGGGACGTTCAATCACACATGCGACCAATGATAAAGGAGAACCAAAACTGATGCTGCAGATCAAACACGCCAAGCCGGTGTTTGGGACGGACTTCGACGTGATCATCGAGGTACGAGGGATCAGACCGGAAGGAGCGAAACCTTCAGACATGAGACCAGACATTGGATTTTATCTACATGTAGTTTTAGTTTAAAGGTCTTCAGTCCAAACGTACGTTCATCTGCAGGTGAAAAATGAAGGTGGTGCAGATGTTTGTGCTGACCTGGTGGTCCTGGCCAAGACCATCACCTACACCTCTGTCCACCAGGGGATGTGTAAGAGGGAGGCCTTCAGCATCAGAGTACCTGCTCATCAAGGTGAGGAGATCCACCACACCAAGGTTATAGTTTTGGATTTTACCTCCGCCAAAGAGGTTATGTTTTTGCCAGGGTTTGTTTGTTTGTTGGTTAGTTAGCAACATAACTGAAAAAGTTATGGATGGATTTTGATGAAATTTTCAGGAAGTGTTGATACTGGCACAAGGAAAAAATGATTAAATTTTGGTGGTGATGGGGGGGCACTGATCTGCTTCGGCGGAGGTCTGCGCTCTCCAAGTGCTTTTGTAGTTCATTATAGTTAAGTTTTATTTAGTTTTGACTTATAATTCAGTTCATTTTAAGTTGTTTTTAGAGCAGGTTTGCTAGTTTTATTAGTTTTCGTTTTTTTTTTTTCTAAATGCTTAATTTTAGTTTAGTTTTGTCGTCTCTTTTCTCTTCTTCTCCGTCATATTCACATAAATCCCAGACAGGACTCTGCTGCTTTAGTCTCCATGTTTCCAGGTAGAGCGGGGACTAGAAGACGACTGGAAACCAAGTGACAAACCGTCAAGTGTCGTATGGTGCCAGCAGCTAAAATTGCTGGAGTGAAATAAATCGCTTTTGTATCAATCCGACATTGACAAAGACGAAAACGAAGAGAATTTTATCCATCATTTTTATCCGTTTTAGTTAGTTTTGTAAATACACAATACAGTTTCAGGTAGTTATTGTTTTTTTTTTATTTTAGTTTTTATTTATTTCAGTTAATGAAAATGTTTTTTCAATTCTAGTTTTCATTATTTCATTAGTTTTTGTTAACGATAATAACCTTGCACCACACATGGAGCATCCTACAGTGAATACACACATTTAACTACTGTCACATATACTATCCATAAACACAATGGAGAACTTGGGCCTTAAACTCAGATACTCTTAAAAATCTTATACAAATAAATAATTACATAAATTCTTGTGTTAAGTCCAAGCATATATTTAAATCACCCGGTGGTTAACGATTGCAGATAATGGGAAAAAGTTGCTCATGTGCACTAAATCTGTGTTTTCAGTGCGTAAAGAAGTGGTGCGCCTGCACTATGATGACTACGTCAGCTGTGTTTCTGAACACCGTCTGATTGGAATCAAAGCCTTCCTGGAGTTCCGAGGGGAGGAGATGCCCATCATGAGCACAGCCAACATCCCACTGAGCACACCTCAGCTCTCAGTCCAGGTGAGGCTCGTGTTCCCAGGAACCAAACCTGAAGCATTTGGGCAGGAATTCCATCCTTGGACATTGACATTTTGCATGGTCTTTGTTCTATTGGCTCCTGTATTTACTGCTCTATAGTGTGTCTGTGAACCTCAGACTGACTTTAGACGGGACGCTGACATCAGTAGACATTCCCATTTGGTGCTGTAGCGCCACCTGCTGAATGATGGACATACTTGTACTGGACATGCCTGTGGTGAGGGCCTTTCAACACCACTAACAGCTTTAATAGAACCTGTTCCTGCTCGACTTTCATGTCTTGTACGTCTGCTACACCCAGTATTACTCAGTTTAAAGTCAGTGGACAGTGTTTGGGATAAAGACTATTTCTCATCTTTACAGTAGCCTTCAGAATATGGAAACACGTGATACTTTTTATGTTAAATCAAAATGGGAAAGACAATTTCAGCAGGACATTTCTTCAGAAACTTGAGCAGAGATCTGCACTGAAGCTCACAGAGTGACCTGTTCCAACAGCTGGAGGGAAAACAGATGGAAAACTAGAAAAGCACTCGGAGAGCACAGACCTCTGCCAAGGCAGATCAGTGCCCCCATCACCACCAAAATTTAATCATTTGTTCCTGGTGCCAGTATCAACATTTCCTAAAATTTCATCCAAATCCTTCCATAACTTTTTGAGTTATCTTGCGGACAGACAGACAGACAGACAGACAGACAGACAGACAGACAGACAGACAGACAGACAGACAGACAGACAGACAGACAGACAGACAGACAGACAGACAGACAGACAGACAGACAGACAGACAGACAGACAGACAGACAGAGGCAAAAACAGAACCTCCTTGGCAGAGATAATGATAGTTCCATATTTCAGGACCCCACACGGAACAGGAAAATATGGTGCATCAGCCACCAGTAGTTGTTGGAGGGAGTGTGGGGAGACTGAATCCAATTTTAGACACACTTTTGGATCATGCAGTAAGTTTAAAAAATACTGGGAGGACATCTACGCCACATTATTGGACATATTCAGAGTACACATACCTAAGGAACCCCTGCATGTCCTGCTAGGAGCCATTCCTGAGGGTTTTGAAAGTACAGATAATATATATCTACTTCAAATTCTCCTGGCAGCAGCAGTTAAGGGTATCACTGTTAACTGGTCGACACCAAATGTTCCAACACTCCAATCATGGAAAGACCACGTATGGGAACTTTATAGAACAGAGGATATAACTGATAATTTATGGATGGATGGACAGATAGATACTTTATTAACACCAAGGGAAATTCCAGTATTCAGCAGCTTTACATACAGCACAAGAAGACAAAAAAACAAACAGACCAAAACACAACAGTTGGTCAGCACCAGGTTGACATTAAGGTTAGTTTATTTACTGTAAGACACTTGTTAAAGAACTGAAGAACTACCTCTAAAAGAGCTTCCTATTTTTTAAGGCTCCAGACGGAGAACCCCTCCAACCCAGGGTTAGGGTTAGTCTGGGACGACACCCCCGAACCTGTTTCAGACCTGAACTCCTCTAGCTGCAGGAGGGGTCTTCAGTGTTTGATTGGATTAGGTTCTTCTGAGTCTTTCCAGTCTGAGGTGATCCTGGACCGTGTCCTCTGTCTGCAGGTTCCTGGGAAGGTGTTTGTAAATGAGCAGGTGAGCGCCACCATCTGCTTCACCAATCCACTTCCTGTCCCACTGAAAGGAGGCGTGTTCACTGTGTCCGGCCTCCTGCCGCCCACCGAGATCCGCAACAGGTACGTACGTCATCACAGGCTCCTTTTATGAGGCGTGTGCACACGTTCATGACAGCGAGGGCGGGATTTAGGGCCGGGAGTCGTTTTCAGAGTGAATCCTGTTCAGTTTGTGGACGTAAACATGTTCAATCTGTGCTTCTGTCGACTAATGCGACCCTAATCCAAAACCAAACACACACTGACAGCTCTGTGTCTTCTGTGTTTTGTCAGAGATGAGGTTGCTCCGGGGCAGAAGGTGTGCGTGAAGCTCCCCTTGGTTCCCAGACGCACCGGGGTGAAGAAGCTCCTGGTGGACTTCGACTCAGACATGCTGAAGGACGTGAAGGGAGTCGCCACGGTGATTGTCCGCAAGAAATACAAGCCTACGTTTATGAGATTCTACTGAAGCCTTTAGTGGAGGCGGTTTGACACTGATACAGTATGTGGATCTGGAATTGTACCAGATAACTGTAACAGTGAAAACCTTTTAACTTTGCACTCTTTCTAATCACACCCAGATAAAATTAGACTGTTTTTTGCCTTCTGTGTCTGATATTATATAGAAGTATTTGTTGATGGAATCAGAATCAGAATCACCTTTATTGTCCTTTGACAGTACAAAGTACATCAAACGAAATTGAGTTTGATGATTAGGGACATGGGGGCGCTGCTCCTAACTGGTGCGCCACCACAGAACCCTTTTCTTTGAAAGAATCACAGTGAAGATAATGCAAGCACATCTATCACATACATAAGACATTATAAACACAGTACACGTGGTCACGTGATGGAACTTTTTCAATGGATTCAGTTGTGGGAGGGGGACAGGAAGAGAAGAAGAATGTTGTGAGGCAGACGGAGATGGGGGGGTGGGTTTAAATGCTTGTATGTGGTGAGTCCTTGAAAGTCTGTTTGTGTCTGAAAAATAAGAGACACAGACTTCTGTATCAGTTCTTCAGGACCTAAGGAATGTGAAAAATTTGTACTGCTAAATAAAAATGCTAAATAAAGATTTTTTCCACAATTACTTCAGTGGCTGAACATGTAATTGATGCTGGTTTTGATGTTGTTTGAGTGAGGCCGTTTCCTGAACAGGCATTTGGACCCTCAGAGGTTGGTTTTCCCCTCATGGACTCAGATCGACACAACACCAGCTGCATTTTTACTGTAGGTTTAGGAACATAGAACCACAGCAGAACCCACTGTTACATCTGGGACAGGATGCAACACTAACTAGGATTTCCAAAATAAAATGTAAGAACATAGTTTAGACTCAAATCTGTGGTCCATTTGTCAAGATGGAGCCTATTTCATATGTAGATATTGACACATTGATGATTCTGGGTCAACCGACCTGCAGTTTCTTTTCCATTGACCCTCAAACTGTGTGAATATAATTTCTGCCTAAAAATGTGTTTAATGGAAAAAACACAATTTCACCAAAACTCTCATTTTTCTCTGAATAGTTGCTGTTGTTGTTCGAGGTGTTTTGTTCGTAGTTAAATTGGTATATGACCCAAATTAACACAGTGGTGCAGTGGTTAGCACTCATGCCTCCCAGACAGAAGGTCCTGGGTTCAATTCCAACACCAGTCCATGGGGGTGGGACCTTTCTGTGTGGAGTTTGCATGTTCTCCCCGTGTCTGCGTGGGTTCTCTCTGGGTACTCCGGCTTCCTCCCACCAACCAAACACATGCACTGATAGGTTAATGGGTTAATCTAAATCGTCCATAGGTGTGAATGTGACAGTGATTGATTGTCTCTATATGTTCAGTCCTGAGATGAACTGGTCACATGTCCAGGGTGAACCCCGCCTTCACCCATAAGTAGCTGGGATAGGCTCCAAGAGACCCTAATGAGGATAAAGCAGGTTCAGAAAATGAATGAATGAATGTTTGGAACACATTTATATAAGAAAAGCACTCGGAGAGCGCAGACCTCCGCCAAGACAGATCTGTCCACCCCCCACCCCCCCGATCACCACCAAAATTTGATCATTTCCTCCTTGTGCCAGTATCAACATTTTCTGAAAATTTCATGAAAATCTGTCCATAATTTTTTGAGTTATCTTGCAAACAAACAAACACGCAAACAAACCAAGCAAAGCAATCAGAATACCTCCTGGTGGAGGTAAATATGGGGTCAATTTAGGACAGATGGACCAAAGGGACTAATGACCTGCATGATTTTATACCAGAATCACTGTCCTTTTTAGAACCTCGGTGAATCTTGATACTTGAAATAGTACCTCCTGGTACCTGGTCTCACAGCGGAAATGACAAAAGCCTGTGACAAGTTGAGTTGGAGAGACAACATGAAGAATGCACACTGTAAACTAGTAGGAAATAAACGTGGTAGTCATAGTACTAGTACTAGTACTAGTACTAAGTTGACCCTGATCATCTTCTCCTTCCTGTTTGTTCTTCTACAGACTCAACAGTATTATGGTCATATCTGTCAACTGTTAAAGGGAATGTGTGACTGAACACCCATAAACCAACTCAATATCCAAGACAAAGCACTGACATGTTTGAAGGAATGTGACTGTCCACTCACCTCATGGTTCCATGTCCACCCTTGGGTCGATAATCCACACTGGATGTAAACAGTCTTCAGTCAGCTGGTCTGTTTCCTGTACTCTAAGTGAAGGTTTGGGTAGAACTACAGGAAACCAACACAAACATATGGGACAAAAAGGGTCTGGGTACAAACTGGTACCATCCTCTGAATCTAACAAAACCAAAGACAACAAACAGGTCATTGGACCCAAACGACCAAACCAACAGGAGGAATAAAGCAGAAGGACACAGTGGTCTGTCAGTTTACGGACAACACAGGGGGATGAAAATGGACACATGTCCTCCTCAGAGTCTCATCCAAACTGAACAGGGTTCCATCCTCCTTCTGTCCACACCCACTCAGGACAACCAGCCTCAGCTGTGACGGAACCACAGGTGGATCCACTCACACCTGATCAACAGAACCTGGAGTCAGGATCTGCCCACAACACCGGTACATGTGAACTGCCTCTGTTTAACCCTGTGTTAGTCCCCTGGGGGGGGGGGGGGGGGTTGTTGGTAACTTATTTCTTTTTCTCCCTCCTAGTACTCTTCTAACTCAACAGGAGTGGATCACATGCAGTTGTGGCTCCGTTGTCCTTGGAGGTAGACGTGGCTTTGGCCTTCTGGGCTGTTCAGTCACCCCACCAGACTAACACAGGGATTTTTGTAGGATTTACAAAGAATTACATACAATTCATATGTAGATAGAATTACATATTATGTATCGGTAGCCTGCTCTGTAATATAAATATGGAATAAAATGCTACTTGTGTTAGTGTGTTGAAGCACACTATTATGATTATTATTATTATTATTATTATTAATAATAATTGTATTATGTCTTATCAATATCAACCAGCTAAAAGAAATTCAAATTATTCAACAGGGATCGTAGATGTATCCTGAACTAGCAGTATGACTATATTTGACATAAAAATAACACTATGAACTTTTTTTTTTTTGTATATATGACATTTAGAATCAGTCTGAAGTCATTGAACTCTTCGTTTTGTTCCATTCTCCAAACACACTCGTTTCCTTCTGCACATGCTCAGTTCTACTCAGGTCAAAAGTTGATGTTTCAGCCAATAATGAACCACATCCAGGACATGACATGTTGAAACTGACAGAAATTTAGTGTTAGTTTTTAAACATTAACAGTAAAAAAAAAAAAAAAAATCCTTTTTGTTTGTGTCTGACACAGTCAAACCTGTTTGAACACAAAAAAGATTTTTAGCCAATATTTCATGATAATATTGAAGATTGTGTCAAACGTTAAGGATGTGGAAAGAATATTTAGGTCTGTGAGATCACATATTCTCTTCTTTAAATAAGAATGAAGAATGAGGTCATTTTGTGGATTCTAATTTAACAAAATAAAGACAAAAAAGGACTAAATCCAACTTATTTCCACCGCTGTATTTTTCCATCCATCCCTGTCCTCTAGATGGCGGTACTGGCTCTGTCAGATTAATAATAACTAAAAAACAAAACAAAACAAAACACCAAAGAAGATGAAGTAGGAACTAATATTCAGATCAGCTGTTTCGCCGGACTGTTTTAACTGTGACACTAAACGTCATTGGTTTGGGTCGCAGCAGGTTTCGGAGTGCAGTCAGCGGAGTTCGGTGAATTCAAGTAAGAGCCGCATTTATTCGGTGTTGTGTGTGAACTTCCGGTGTTGGAACCCGGCTCCGTCCGTCTGTCTGTCCGTTCGGAGCTCGTGCCTGTTCCCGCTGACAGCCTGTTTGACTCCTGCTAGTAGCTTGTTTGCTAATGATGCTAACGCTAGCCCCGGTGCGGCGGACGGGTTTGACGGACACAAAGCGTTTATTTGCGTCTTTTCTTTGCAGCCACAGACCCAGAAGAGTCCGTTTCTGTGTCCGACTGATATATTTTACCACTGGCTGTTTTTTTTTACTTAATGATATTCTAGTCATTTGTGTGTTTTCTGCGCTTTCTGAAGCTAACCTGCTGTACTGGCTAACATTATTATGATCAGGAAGTGAACGGATAACCCTCCTGAAGAAGGTATTTAATTATAATGACTTAAAATCACACTGGTCTGTCTTTACGGTTTTTCTCAGAGGTTTTCAAGAAGAAAACTCGTTATACTTGTACTAATTTGTAATACACTAACACTTGTAATGATTAAAACTGTCCACGAGGTGGAGCCAAAGCATCAGATAAATATTGGTTCAAAATGTCAGCCTTAAAAACAGCAGCAGATGGACATGAAACCTAAAGATGAACAAAAAGAACCTTCATTCACACCAAACTTTGTCTGTCTTTATCCCCATAATCCACTGTGAGCATATATGAAACTAATGTAACAGTAACTAATGATAACTTCAGTTTGTCCAACCACTAAAATACCAAGTGTTAGTTTTTATGAGACGTGCATCTGTTCTGTTTCACCATCATTCAACAGGAGTTTGTGGTAGTTCTTATTTTTAGTAGTGAATTAACAGGTGGTGTCATGTCCTTATTATTACATCATTATAGATAAACATCAGGGTTATTAACTGGAAACATCTGTTCTTGTCAGTTAGACACTTAGTTTGAGCCTCATTGATTTATTTACTTGTTTTTGTTTTTCTTGCTTCAGTTGAACCTTTGGAAATTGAACGGTTGCCCTTCAATATAGAGTTGAGTGTAGAGGTCAACCTGCAGAGGAGGTCCAATAGGAATCAGCTGTTCAACCCTTAAGGGTTCCTCAGCGTTTTTGTCCAGTTTTGTCATTTTCTTTCTAGATCATTGTGGATTACAGTTTATGATTTTACTTTCTGAGTTTGAATTCGAGTGTTTAATCTAATGTTAGTTACTTTTACAAGTTTATGATAAATAAATTTTGCTGCATAAGTCTATTCCACCTAGGGATGTAACGATATGTAAATTTCATATCACGGTTATTGTGACCAAAATTATCACCGTTATTATTATTATCATGGTATTGTTGAAATGTGCTCAAAATGGTCAAAAAGTACTAACACACACTGAAATAATATAACCAAGTAGTATTTTGAAAAAACAACAACAAAGTAATCGGCATAATATACTTTCTGTTGCAGAAACATTCAAATGTTACCATGTAAACATCAAACATTCAAATGTGCATTAAAGATGAACCTTATAGCCATTGTTTGACCATTTTCCAGATCAAGTTTGAGTTGAAAGTGCGGTAATCAAACACGGTTATCATGATAATTAGAATTTAAACGGTAATACTAACTGTTGGGAATTTTACCGCAGCTCATTGTTGTACTGGTAATCGCTTCATCCCTAATTCCACCACTTCAGCTCTGCTCAGACCTACTGGATGTTCAATAATGGTAAAGATTTTAACCTTTTAAATGCAAATTTAAAAATGTGATGCCGTTTAAAAAAAAAAAACACTAAACATTTCTACATAACCCACCGTGTGACATGCCACTGTTGTATATCAGTGTCTTTGACATGTCACAGATTTCTTTGCATTAGTAGCTTTTGTTCAGTTTAAGACCCTCATGGTAGAAAATGCCTCATTGACTTGCATTAAAATCACATTTTTTAATCTCACATAAAAATACTAATGCAATGACGTCAATTTTGTTGCTGCTTTTTGAGAAGACTAATCATCAGCACAGAACCCCCCCCCCCCCCCATCCCCACTGTTCAGTAGGGCTGTTAAAAAATATTGGTTCTGCAATATATCGTGATATTTCATTTCACAATACTGTATTGATATTAAAAAGTACTGTATCGATATTTTTAGGTATTTATTCAAATGCAGATATTGTGGAGGTTCATTTTTGGTTTTTATTATTTCACACTCTTTTATTTGATAATGTTGGTTCCTTTGTTTGGATTGAACTCAAATCCTGTTCTGATGTTAGTTGTGAACTAATAGAATCTGAACATTTGAACAGGATCTGAAACTGGAATGTCTGTAAAACAGAAGTTCAGTTTGAACATGTGGGGATAGAACATTAGATCCTGTTGGGATCAAATAAAAATGTGTTTAGTATTTGTGCAGATTTCTGCTGGAATTCAATTCTTCAAGGAAATAATCATTTAAAAACAAACAAAAAATTGCCTTTTTAACAGTACTATGATATATTGTGATATATCATATCATGATCCTAATATTGTGATTTGTATCGTATCGCCAGATTCTTGCTGATACACAGCCCCACTATTTAGTAGATAATAGATGAAAATAAAATCACATATATGAAATGCAAAGAAGAAGCCTGATTTATATTAGATGTAACAAGAACCTGATGAAAATGACACAACAGGACAAAACCAACCTTAAAGATCTGAAAAACAGACTTTTCATAGTGGAGGAGTCGATAAAATACAGGCATAGGGCAGTTCATGGTGTACTTTTGTCAGTTTGGGTCCTGGGGAGACACAGACACTGCATTCGTCTAAAAGTGAATAATGTTTGGAACTGTCGGTGCTGATGAATCAGTCCATCTTTCGTCGACATGTTCTGGTTGTAACTTTGTTAAATGGGTTTTTATTCGGCTGATGCATGTATTCAAAGATTAGTGAAGTGGATTTTTGGGGAGGCCCATCAGTCGATTGTCGACCCCCCCCACCCCCTCCCGTGTTCAGTCTGAGGCTGTGCTTTGGGGACTTTTATGGATTTGGTTGATTTATTTCTTGTCTGCACTCGACAGGAAAATGAACCAATTTAAGTCAATCAGACCCCAGTGTGAGTCCCTGGAGGAAAACAGTTTAGAGCTTGTGTGTGTGGGTTCACAGACCCAGGAGCCTGGGAGAGGAAACGGACTTTAACTGAGTCTGAAACCAGCCTTTTACCAACAGCTTCCAAGTAAAACCTACGTCTGTGTGTGTGTGTGTGTGTTCAGGTGCAATGGCGGGAGGAGGGGCCGCAGGCGTCGACCTCAGCAGGAAGTTTGTGTCGGAGGCTGAGCTCGATGAAAGGAGGAAGAAGAGGCAAGAGGAGTGGGAGAAGGTCCGCAAACCTGATGACCCCGAGGGTAAGAACACACGCTGATGCAGAAACGAGCCGGGCTGTACTCAGAACATCCCAGAGAAACCCCAGAACACAGATGTGTGTGTGTTGGTGTTCACTTACAGAGGCGCCCGAGGAGGAGTACGACCCCCGATCGCTGTTCGAACGACTGCAGGAGCAAAAAGACAAGAAACAGGAGGAATTTGAGGAGCAGTTTAAATTCAGTGGGTCACCGTCCATCTGCTGAACATCATGTGTCATCTTTGCAGTTCACTGTTCAGACACAAAGAACCGTTCTTCTGACGGTCACAGCAGGTTCTGGGACAGATCTGACATGGACGCTTCCAGCTCCTCCTGCTCAGACAAACAGACGATTTGAACTGGAATCAGAAAAGCCTTTATTATCATTGGTGTTCAATGGAATGAGGAGAGTTACTAATAAAACACCAAATACTTCAGAAAATAAGAACAGAGCCAACATAAAAACGGGTCAAGTCACGCGCATATTGACTTTGAATCCAAAAATTAGAATTGAGATAATGATGTTAAACTTTTTGTAGTTCAATAGTAGAACATCTTAAGTTTCTAAATCCATCAAAATTTTTTGTCAAAAAAGGATTTTCAAGAAAATTACAGAACTTTTTATCTGAACTAAATTCAGTCCCTCAGAAAGTTCTCTAAGAATGAATAATGAAATAACTTAAAATTGCTATAATTTGAAATCTCAATCAGATATTTCTATTTTCAGTATAGTTTTATGACCTTTTATGCATCCTTTTATCATTATAAAAATCATTTTGTCTGAAAAATTGGTGTGAATTGCTTTTTTAAGCATTTTAATATCAGCTGGTGCCGGTTATGTAGGTTTATGTTTGTTTTTGTATTTATACAACAACAAAAAGATCAGAAAATAGAAAATATAATTGTGCAACAGTCATGAATGACTGAATGAATTTATTTTTTGGTTTTACATCAGTCATTGTACTCAGGACATTAATCATAATAAACATAAAAACCAAAAAGGAATAGTTTAGCAAAATAAGCAAAAGCTTATTTTTTTTGCCTCTCCTTTTCACCTAATACACTGCATACATCAACTTAAATGTGTACAGCATCGAGCATCCACACCATAATAATAGAAAATAAAAAAATTAACAACAAAAAACATATCTACCATCTCAATTCAATATTTCTGAATAATTTTAAGCTTAAGGCACTTTTCTCTTTCTTTTTTTTAATTTTTTTTTAATCTTTGCCAAAGGAGTGAATAACTTAAATGCATCATAAGGTCCATTCCATAATGTCACACCCACAATCCCAGTCCATCTAGACCAGTCAGAGAAGAATAGAATAAACTAGAAAAGCACTACACTAAATTACCCCCCAATTACCACCAAAATTTAATCATTTGTTTCTTGTGCTAGTATCAACATTTCCCATTACACTTGGTGGAGGTAATAAAAGGTGATAAATCCCTGAAGAAAGGGAAATATTAAGAAAAATTCATTTGCGAACTGTCACAAAAGTCGCACTGGGTCTTTATGGGATAAGAATGAACGGCCTTGTCCATAAAATGTTCATTCTTCCTACTCGTGAATTAAAAGTTTTTTCTAAATTAATGCTATGCAAACATTCTTACTGAATATATTCTACATCTCACGTATTATATTTTCCTTTCCAGTCTCAGATTCACACTGATGATCATCCCACTTCATTACTAGGTGTAATTTTTGTCCCAGCTCACTGTATTCATTTTAGTAACATGAAATACTTCATCAAATAGTTAATAAAGGAGTGAGAACACTAGAAAAGCACTCAGAGAGCGCAGACCTCCGCCAAGGTAGATCAGTGCCCCCCCCCCCCCGATCACCACCAAAATTTCATCATTTGTTCCTTGTGCCAGTATCAACATTTCCTGAAATTTTCATCCAACTCCATCCATAACTTTTGGAGTTATCTTGCACACAGACAGACAGACAGACAGACAGACAGACAAACCAACGCCAGCAAAAACGTCACCTCCTTGGCGGAGGCAAAAAACAGACATAAAATATGAGTCGACACAGTTTTAACAGTATTTATGTGCATCTATGAACTCAAGTCTATATGAGGTGAGTGGGAGTGTGGTTTCTGACCGAGTAATCAATAATTATGCAGGATATTTTCCATGTGTTTGTGAATGGTAGAGCAGTAAACACACACACACACACACACACACACCCCTAATGAGTGTGCTTTATTGCAGTATGAGTTCTGAATAAGTGGGATTATTCCACAGCGTTATCGTCCAAATCCACGCAGTCACATCCTGAATGTGTGTGTGAAATGTCAGCGTCGGCCACATGTGTCCACAGGTTGTTCAGTTGGATTAGTTTGACTGTAGACAAAACAGCCCATTTTCCTGCTTTTACGTCCATGATTTAGATGGATTTTCTTCATTTGCACTGAACAGATTGTCTGAATGAACCGGTGGAGCTGCTCCAATCCCATCTATTTAAAGGTTCCCCAAGTTGTTTTCAGATGAAGGTCACACAATCGTATGGTTTATTATTTTCTTCTTTTTTTTGAAGAATGCCATCATTTTCTGCCATGTGTTGAGCGCATGTTTGTTTCCATGGTGACAGAGAACATGGTGAGGGGATTGGACGAGGATGAGACCAGCTTCCTGGATGAGGTCTCCCGGCAACAGTGCCTCGTGGAGAAGCAACGCAGGGACGAGGAGAAGCAGGAACTGCTGGAATACAGAATATCCTTTTATCCACATGTGGTGAACAGTAGGGCTGTGTATCAGCAGGAATCTGGAGATACAATACAAATCACAATACTAGGATCACCATACGATCTATCATGATACTGTTAAAAAGGCAATTTTTTTTTTTCTTTTTCTTGAATGATTATTTCCTGGAAGAATTGAATTCCATCATAAATCTGCACAAATACTAAACACATTTGTATTTGATCCCAACAGGATCTAATGTTCTATCAGCAAATGTTCCAACTGTTCAAACTGAAATTCTGTTTTCCAGACATTCCAGTTTCAGATCCTGTTCAAATGTTCAGATTCTATTAGTTCACAATGAACATCAGAACAGGATTTGAGTTCAATCCAACAAAGGAACGAACATCTGCCTCAGACAGAAAAAAGTACTTTTGTGATGCTTCAAATAACCATTAACCATTAAAACAGTGTTAAATAATAATAAATAAGATATAAACAATAAAGAAAACCAAAAAAGAACTTCCACCATATCGGCATTTGAATAAATACCTAAAAATATTGATACAGTACTTTTTAATATTGATATAGTATTGTGAAATGAAATATTGCGATATATTGCAGAACTGATACTTTCTAACAGCCCTAGTGGTGAACAGAAGTAGAATTAACATTTCTAGAAATGGGCAAAAATGTGTTAAACGAAAGACATTTAGGGGCTAAGGTCTGACCTATTTGTATTTCATGAGTTGAACAAAAGAAAATGCTGACTTTAATGTAGAGAAGAAAAATAAACCTGACATTTAACAAAACAAATAAACACCTTCTTTATGCAGACACTGAACCAACACAACAGGAGGAAAAGTGTGAGAACAGCCTGTTTTACAGTTAATTAATCTGATAGATGCTGATTCCACTGGTGTCAATCTGTAAATAGTCTGTTCAGGTTTATTATTACTATTAGGGCTGTAAGAAAATATCGGTTCTGCAATATGTCGCGATATTTAATTTCACAATACTGTATCGATATTAAAAAAGTACTGTATTGATATTTTTATTGTGGAGGTTCATTTTGTTTTTCTTTTTTTGTTTATATTTTATTTATTCTTATTTCACACTCTTTTATTCAATAATGTTCGTTCTTTTGTTGCATTGAACTCAAATCCTGTTCTGATGTTCTTTGTGAACTAATAGAATCTGAACATTTGAACAGGATCTGAAACTGGAATGTCTGTAAAACAGAATTTCAGTTTGAACACAGTTGGAACATTTGCTGATAGAACATTAGATCCTGTTGGGATCAAATACAAATGTGTTTAGGATTTGTGCAGATTTCTGCTGGAATTTAATTCTTCAAGGAAATAATCATAAAAAACAAACAAAAAATTGCCTTTTTAACAGTATCATGATATATCGTATCATGATCCTAGTATTGTGATTTGTATCGTATCACCAGATTCTTGCCGACACACAGCCCTATTTACTACTATTATTATTATTATATTGTTTGTCTTTATTCATGCACACTTTTTCTTTAACTTTATTCTGTTGTAGCCTTGACCTGTAAATTTCCCCATAGTGGGATCAATGAAGTGTAATGTAATCTAATGTAATCTATTACAGTAAACAAACTGAAACTAGCAGTGAAAATTTCAGTAACTAGTAAAAATAAAATACATGGTTTGATCCGTTTAGAACATATGTATGAAGTGCCATGAACATCATGAAGTAAAAAGAAACAGACATCCAGGTCCAATCAGCATCGGCCCCTTTAACGATGAAGAATAAAATGGATTTATACTTTAAACTGTGGTCAGAGGAGGTGAACAGGTACCACCAAAATAAAACCAGCCAGCTCCTCATATATGCACAGAGATCCTCTAATGTGTTTGTAGACCTAAAACGACCTACATCAGACATGATTTGACGATGACGAACGTCTCCAAATACTGGCATTAATTAGAATTTAGAATCAAACTGGAAAAATAAAACTCAGCTCAGTCTGAGTGAAGTGGTCTGTGCAGTATTGTGTTGTTCAGTCGCTCCGTCAGACTCTGATGTTGGTTAAAGGGTCATTTCTGGCTGATTTGTCTGCAGTTTTTAGTTTGAGTGGTGTCAGATGTTCATTTTCAGTCTGTGTCTTGCAGCAGGAGTTTCAGTATTTTTACTCTTCAGTGTTCTTTGTGTCAGCTGTTCATGTGTCATGTGACAGAACTGACTCAGACCAGTTCAGACACGGGTTAAACAGATCATTAATTAGTTTAAACACAGACACTGTTGGACAGGACATGGGTTTATATTCGTTGTGGACCATCTTTGGGGTAAGGTCTACCAGGTTTATTCAAAGAATGAGGAAATATTGATTTTTACATTTTTTTAATGAATTTTCTTATTTTTCCAAATCTCCATTGGTTTATAATGGGACGCATTTTAAAGTGTTATAAGTTGAAAACAGTTGAACATATTGATCTAATTACTATTGACAATAGATAGGAAGTCACATATGGGCTTTGATTTGGTGCCATGACCTTTGACCTTGGAAGGTCAAACAGATGTCAGTGAATGTCTTTAAATCTGCTGTTGGACTCCAGGAGCCTGGGGACGACTGTTTTTTCTACCAGTGATACTGACATTTTAGAAACAGTTCCATGAACTGTAGAGTTCTGCAGCTGAAAAATGAGCCTGATCGAGAAATAACAGGAGGAACTTTCATGTATGACACTGATGTGGACTCTGGACCTGGACCTGGACCACACATGCAGTTGTTGTGGTGCGAGTGTTGTTAATGCAGAGGTGTTTTTGTGTGTGAGTCTGAAAACACACAGCGTACGTCCACAGACCACATCTGCACGTCCACCACATCTGCACGTCCTCTGCTCTGTCAAACAAGCCGCTCTGATCCACAGAACTGTGTGCACATGACGAAGGGTTGTCCTGGAAACTGTATCATAGGCTGGTAACTACGGTGACGATTGAAAGCACTTAGTTTTACACACACACACACACACACACACACACACACACACACACACAGGTGCAGGTGTTAGTTAATGCAGTGAAACCCTGGTGCTGTGTTTGACATGATGATCCACTGTGAACCTCCTCATCTCTGTCCTCTTCAGTCTTTCTGGTCCACGTCCCTCTGTCTCCGTCCTCTTGTCCTATTTCTTGTCTCCTGAGCTCTGTCCATCCTCTGTTCTCCTTTTTGCTTCTATCTGTGTCACTCTCTTGTTCTTGTTCCTGGGTTCTTTTCTTAGCCTTTCAGATCTGTGTCACCGTCTCCACGGCCCTGAAGGGAGGACGGAATGGAACCTGTTGAACCTCCCCCCTGTCCCCTCCCCTCCGTCCCCTCAACAGGACACCGTTATCTTTTATCCTCCTTAACTCCAGATCACAGCGCTCTGGCCAAACAAGCATCGACTGAAAACCGCAAAGAACCAGAAAAGAAAGTGGCTCCGAAGCAGGTCCTGGGGGAGCAGAGGACCAGTCACCTGTCCCAGGCACATCTACTGGCAGGAGCTGTGAAGAGACGCAGGTGTGCACACACACACAACCATGACAGGAACACTAATGTTCACCTGTTCTTTTGTTATATATATTGTCATATATATTCAAAGTGTTTAAAGTATTTTAGGCTAATTTTAAATTTTGCGAGGTGTGTTTTTATTTATTTTTTATATAAACTGACACTGTGGTGAGCTAAGCACCGACATTTGGTTTAATAAGGTACTGATGGTGCATTATTGAATGACAATAAAGTAAGTCTGAAGTTAGAAGCTCCAAGAATAAGTCCGGAATCTTTTAGGACTCATTTTTATAAATTTAATTATTGACTTGATCTGATCACAAACAAAATATGACTCAGCTGAGGATCCACACCCCAAGCAGGGAAAATGGATCCAGACATTCCAATACACATGACTTATCATCCTTGTAAAGTGATCTTCAAACTCTGGGCTGACCCCCTTGTGCTATAGGTGGGCGGGGTCACAGAAAATGGACTGGTGTCATGTGACTCTCAAGTCAAACAGATGTGAAACCTCCACTCTATGGAAAACCCCAAACTGACAGTGTTTACTTCGTATCTCTTGTTGTTTATGATCATCTGTGAGCATGTGTATTTTTATCATAAATCTGTCAGTTTAGTATGTGACCCAGATGTGACCTGTCCTAAGAACTTTAATGAAGAAATCTAGTGACACAAAGGAATCCTAACTAGTACTGACTAATATGTGATTAAACTTAACCATTCAGCTTTCTAGATTAAAATAATAGTTCACTAACTTCATTTATATCTGCATGAATATCGCATTTCCTCTGATAAAGGTCATAGTTTAAAGCCAGGGCTGTGCTCAGTACGAACAAGTAAAGACTGAACTGACGAAGTGTGTGTGTGTGTGTGTGTGTGTGTGTATGTGTGTATGTGTATGTG
The DNA here is from genome assembly GCF_902148855.1 of Sphaeramia orbicularis. Taxonomy (NCBI): domain Eukaryota; kingdom Metazoa; phylum Chordata; class Actinopteri; order Kurtiformes; family Apogonidae; genus Sphaeramia; species Sphaeramia orbicularis. The sequence goes on from NC_043962.1 coordinate 2,627,639, forward strand.
TGTGTGTGTGTGTGTGTGTGTGTGTGTGTGTGTGTGTGTGTGTGTGTGTGTGTGGGGGGGGGGGTCCATAAAGGCTCTTTACAATTGAACACATTTATTCCAAAAGCAGTGGGTGGTGCAGTGGTTAGCTCTGGTGCCTCACAGACAGAAGGTCCTGGGTTCGATTCCAACACCAGTCGACAGGGGGTGGGACCTTTCTGTGTGGAGTTTGCATGTTCTCCTCGTGTCTGCGTGGGTTCTCTCTGGTCCTCTGGCTCCTCCCACCATCCAAACACATGCACTGATAGGTTAATTGGTTAATCTAAGTTGCCCATAGGTGTGAATGTGAGAGTGACTGTTTGTCTCCATATGTTCAGTCTGTGATGAACTGGTCACATGTCCAGGGTGAACCCCGCCTTCGCCCCTCTGTAGCTGGGATAGGCTCCAAGTGACCCCCGTGACCCTAGTGAGGATAAAGCGGGTTCAGAAAATGAATGAATGAATATTCCAAAAGCAAATAAACACACATATCTGTGAAAATGATCCCAAAATGTAAAGTAGACATTGAAGTTTTTTTTCCCTCCTTTAATCCACCTTTTTATGGGACCATTAGTTACAAAAAGCACAAGCAGATGGAGCTGGATCTGTGTCCATGTCGTCTGTATCATGACCTCATCAATGGTGTTGACGACATCAGATCTTCTACTTGAGCTCATTAATGTCCTGTATCTTTAACAGAACCTCCAGTGTCGTTGAAGCTCCTTTACAGGTGGAGTTTGTAAAACTACAGTAGTTCCTCATGGCAGTTGTTCAAACACACTCCATTTCTTTTATTTATTTCTCTCAGTGTCCCCTAACGGGCTCCGTTGTACCTCAACTGTGGCGAAACTGGCTTAAAAAGTTATTGAACAAATGTTTTAGACTGTTTAACAAGCTGGGTTATGTTGCTAACAGTGTAGGCGGCGTTTGTTTTTTTATTGAACTTGTGAAAAACTACAAACTCAATGAGGATAATAACACAGTAATACAAATGAACATAAATAAAATAAAGTACAAAAATCATGGGGATGTGTAGGGCAAGAGCAAAAATACATTCAAATACAGTACAGTGCAAATTATTAGGCATTTTAAATTAACATAGAGGAGCAGAGATGTAACAGAGAAGAGTTTTTAAATTAAAATAAGTAACGAGCAATGTTCTGGCTTATTTTCATTGCAGTTTTTTTTTTTATTTTTTTTTTTATAATTTTCTTAGGGACAAGACAAACATTTTAAATTCGTTTGTAAATCCAGAAAAGGAGGGCTTATTATTTCTCCATTTTGCACAGTGGATACAATATTTACCCAATAATAAAATTATATTAATGATATCTGAAACAGATGAGGCCAAATTATCCATATATCACACTACATTTCTACTCCTGGACAATGGAGTTTGTAAAACTACAGCTGGAAAAATAGTTTTATCAACTCTAAACTGTGAATGTCCATGTGGTGAATATGAAACCAAATATGGACATGGTTGGGGCGTCATATGGCTGTCAGGGGTGGGGCCAGTGAGAGGGGTGTCCACGGTGGTGACGACCATATGACGTTAGTAACGATCGCACATCTGCGAAGTACTGGAGTGGTGCCAGGACCAGCCAATCAGAGGCAGCGCTGGCTGTGACGTCATCACATGATCATGGCTTCAAAGACATTCAGGAGGAAAGACAAAGGGACAGTCTGTGTCCAATGGACACATACAGTTTATATTACAAACAACACATCTAAAATTAACCCTTAATTTTATGTTTTTTCCCAAGTAACTGCAGTTAAACTACAAAAAATCACCCAAAAAATACTGGAACTACTTGATGTGGTACAAAATATGAATGTAACTTAACTACCAGCAGGTCAGGGTTGAAACAGTTTCAGATGTTGATCTAATTCCTATTGGTAATAGATAGGAAGTCACATATGGGCTTTGATTTGGTGCCATGACCTTTGACCTTGAAAAGTCAAACAGATGTCAGTGTCTTTAAATCTGCTGTTGGACTCCAGGAGCCTCGGTCCTATGTGTGGACTTCATTTAATGTTCCTTTTGTTTGTTTCTGCTCCAGCTCCTCCCAGTCCTCAGACAGCAGCAAGAAACAGAAGGTGGAGATCACAACTACGACCACAAAAGAAACCACAGGAAACGGAGCTGCACGCACAGGTGGGGCATCACAGGACCCTAACAGGACCCTGACCCTAACAGTCTGACCATATGTCACATACAGAGGTTCATGTTTGGTTCCTGTCCACTCCACTGGTTATTTATGACTTCTCTGCCTGATGCACATCTACAGTACGGTCTACGAAGGCTAAAATACAGACCTCAGTTGTAGTTCATACGTCTAAAACTACTGTTCTGCTTTGACTGTAGCACTGACTGAAAATGACAAACGTCATCATGTCAACCTTAGATGGAAACAGATAAAACCAGTTTGGAACAGCAGTCGTCAAACCAGACGTTGATGTCACAGTTAATGACTTTACATGACACTGAAACAGAAATATGGGGGGTGGGGGTGGGGGTGGGTGTGTGTGTGTGTGGGAGGGGGCAGTAGAACTACAGACAGTAGAACTCTGTCTGTGGCACTGGGGTGTTATCAGATGTCTGCAGAAAATGGAGTCACCCCCCCCCCGACATTCATGCTGTCATGGCTGCTATAGGAGATGATGGCCCAGCTTTATCAACTGGGGGGCTGAAAAGGAAGCATTTCCCCAAATGTCTGTAGTTCTACTGTTCCGAGTCCTAAAGTATGAATCCAGTGTGGGTTTATCTGGAAGGAAACCATGCAGTTAGTCTGTTAGTATCAGGACAGGCTGACTTTAACGTCTGTTTCTGTGGAAAACTCCTTAGTCAGCCTGTGAACTTTTCAGCCCCCCCCCCCCCCCGCTGTGCTGCCGTACCCTGTGTCGGTTCTTTTGACGGTGCTGATGTGGTCGTGTGTGAGTGTAAACTGTGGCGCTGACAGTGTGTTGTGTTGTTCAGAACAGCCGGCAGGAGCGGGCGGAGGATCAGGGGGAGGAGCTGAAGAACAGCGGGCCGTCCCCGGCCTGGCGGCCAAAACCCCCTCTGCTCCCCTGGGCTCCGGTCAAGGCGTGCTACACCTGCCGTCGGCAGCGGTGTGCGTGGGCGTTTTACCAGGACTCTGGGTTTATTCCGGCAGCAGCGACTCTGACAGCAGCTCGGACAGCGAAGGTAGCGTGGACGCAATCATGTCGCCGTACCCCCGGCACAACAGGGCGTACAGATAGACACACAACCACACACTGTAACCACACACACATAGACAAAGGTCAAAGGTCACACACATCAGCATACAGTCTAAAGGCCCTTTCATGCTCACGTTACGTTCACACGGTGTCCAGCGTCGCCTTCATATGACCATGTGACCAATGTGCTGGAATGAGCGTTTATTCACCAGTCCACCAGAGGGCGCCGCTCTGATTGAACACACTGGGCCAACTTCCAGATATGGTTGAATTCTACTTCCTGTTCTATCAGTCCAACTATGACAAAAGCGAAGAACAAGAGTTTTAGTATCGGTCCAGGTTCTGGTTCTGTCCAAAAGCAGACGGATCTGTCCATTGTTTTCCTGTGGACAGTGGGGTTAGACGGAAATGGATTCAGGTGATCCTGCAGGATGAGGGACCAAAGGCTGGGATTCAAAAGGCTAATACGCATGTCTGCAGCAGATGTTTAATGTCTGAAGATTAAATATTAACTATTAACTAACCCTAACCCTGACAAACACCTGCCCGTCTAGAACATCTGACACTAAGATGACAGACACACATACAGAAACACAAACATTAGCCAAAAAAAGGTGAACTGATGCTAGCATTGGGCTAATATTACTGCAGCTACATAGAAGACGTCCACTTGGACAACCCTAAACAGACCAAACTGATGCTAGCATTAGGCTAACATTACTGCCGTTAATATTAACCACATTTTTTTTTCTTTGCGGCCTGGTACCGGTCCGGGGCCCGAGGGTTGGGGACCACTGACGTAGAGCATGAACGGGCCTTAAAGGACAGTATGAACACACTAAGGTTTGTATTCTGTGTTTTAAAGGTTCATCCACTGGTCAGTATTTAACTGTTACTCTTTGCTCTTAGAATAATTCCATCCCATAATAATCACAGACATTAAAACCAGCGTCAAATCAGTTCTGAACTGAATCTGTCCATGTATTTGTAGTTTTTTTTGTCCTATTGTGACACTGGAAACTCAAAACCCCTCCACCCTTCCTTCCTTCCTTCCTTCCCTCAATCACATGTCACACAGTTTAAGCCGAGCCGACCAATCGCGCGCTGCCTACACCCCCGACGACAGACAGACTGACAGACCTGATCCTGCCCTCCCCCCACCCACCCATCCATCCATCTGTCCCTCCCCCTCCCAACCCGAGCCACAGCGACTGTCCGCTGCGCTATTGGCCGAGGGGACAGTGATTGACAGCTGCGGAGCGCGGAGGAGACCGCTCAGACTGTAGTCACATGACTCAGACAGGGGGAGGCCACGCCCCCGTGTCACTGCCACTCAGTTGTGTCCAGAGTGGTCCTGGTGTGGATGTGAAGCTTCCTGGGCAGTGGTGTGTTTTTGGAAAAGACGCTGGGACCGTTTGCTGCTGTGTTTTCTGTCGGTCTGAGCAGATGAATAAAGAGCTTTTCCTTCTGTCGTCTGTTGACTCTGTCATTTGGAAAAAGCCTTCATTTTAAATTTTTTTTTATTTCAGTTGGACTTTTATTTTTCTTCCCCTTGAATGTTTCATTATATTTCTTAGTTCTGTCTGTGATGTTTCAAACCTGTACATTTATGTCTGACCTTTGACCCTTTGAAGACGGTTCTTTAAAGACACCCACCACACAGATGACAGTCTAACGGAACATTGTGGAACTGTCCACCTGACCAAGTGTGGAACTGTCCACCTGTGGAACTGTCCACCTGTGGAACTGTCCACCTGACCAAGTGTGGAACTGTCCACCTGTGGAACTGTCCACCTGTGGAACTGTCCACCTGACCAAGTGTGGAACTGTCCACCTGTGGAACTGTCCACCTGTGGAACTGTGGAACCAATATGAAGAAGTTCTGTCAAACACTGCGATATGAAAAGTCTGACACGACTGACAGACCCTGAAGAAGATTATGATCAACATCCATCCATCCGCCTTTTCTTCCTTTGGTCCTTTCTATCATCCTGTCTCATCCTCCCTTTCTGTCTTTGTTTCTTTCATCCTTTCTTTTTCTCCCTTTCGTCCTTTCTTTCTGTTGTCCTGTCTCATCCTTCCTTTCTTTCATCCTTTCTTTCTCCCTTTCATCTGTTCTTTCTCCCTTTCTTTTTTCCATCTTCTCTTTTTTCCATCCTTTCTTCCTCTACTTCTTCATCCAGTTGATGATCTTCTTCAGATCGGAGGTCAGAGCTCACAGTCAGACCTTCTGTACGGGTCATAAAATTAATGTGTAAAATTGAACTGGATCAAAATTAAATCAGCTAATTGGATCTGGGGGGTGGGGCTGGGGGTGTGTTCAGTCCTCATTTAAAACTTGGCAGGAGGACGGTGCATCTGGAGCTGTACTGTTCCAGCTCACAGTGACTGAAGAACCAGGGAAGATGTTGTGGACGTCTGCTACAGAACAAACACATGCACAGTGTTTGTCTGTTGGAGATAAAAGCGTCTGCAGGTCCTGATGACACTGAAGCAGAACCACAGGTTGTGTTTGTGTTCTGCATAATGACCGTTTTATCTGAGGACAGTCGTCTTCTGGTCCCCACTCTACCTGGAAACATGGAGACTAAAGTTGGGAGAAAGCAGCAGAGTCCTGTCTGGGATTTATTTGAATACGACGACAGAGAAGAAGAGAAAAGAGACGACTAAATTAAAACTAAACTAAGACTAAGCATTAAAAAAAAAAAAAACTAATAAAAACTAACAAACCTGCTCTAAAAACTAATTAAAACGAACTGAATTAGAGGAAAAACAAGTCCAAACTAAATAAAACTAAACTAGAATGAAAAATCCAAAACTATTAGAACCTTAGTTCGAAGTCGCAAGTTTAAAACTTTTGGAACACCTATTTTAGATTTAGATCAGCTCCAAGGTTTAGATCAAAGACAGGAATAAACAAGGAGGACGAAGGCTGGACTGAAGGTGTCAGAGCAGGGGTGGTAAACATGTGGCCTGTGGTCCGCCAAAGGGTCCAATCTGACACATACATAAACCAGAAGCTGAGGCGGAGTTTAGTTAAAACTGCACTGAAACAAATACAAATATGGAGTTCCTTATTATCTACATCAGGGCTGTCAAACATGTGTCCTGGGGCCCAAATGCGTCCCCCCAAAGGTTCCAGTCCGACCCCTGGGATGAATTTACAAAGTGTATAAATTCCACAGTCCAGGCTGTGGAACTCATGTTAGTGTGGGTTCCACATCCAGACCAATCTGATCTACAGTCCAATAAGAACAGCAGAAGAACTGAGACAAAAGAACGACTGCAGATTTACTACTGGGTTTGATGGGAAAAAATAATATTACATTATGTCTGTAAATAATGACAACTTCAAATGTTTGTTTTAGTGCAAAAAATAACATTAAATTTATGAAACTCTTTCCATTTCCAAACTCTCCTGTACCAATAAATGTGACTAACCTGAACAAATGTGTCCAACCTGAAATGTCTGTATTAAATTCAGTCCAGTTTGAACTCTTTTCTTCCTGTTCCTCAGTGTTTAGTGTCTTTGGAGATCTGATCCAGAATGCACATGGACTAATGAGAAGTGGAGGAAGAAGACTGAGAAAATTACACTGATTTTACTGAAGAAATTTCATTTTTTTCAGGTTATTCACATCTTTTTTGTTTGAATAGTTTATAAAAGTAAGTATTTTCATAATTTAATGGGGGTTTTTTACACTAAAACACAGACAAAAATTGTCAGTTGTCATTATCTATAGGTTATTCTGTTATTATTTTACTGGTTCAGTCCACTGCAGATCAAATCAGACTGAATGTGGAACCTGAAAGAACAGGAGTTTGAGAGCCCTGGTTTACAGGTTATGATGTCATTATTTTTCTGACCTATCATACAAGGCTTGAACTAAAATGACTAAAATGTTAGAAAATCCTTTTTTTTTCAGTCTGTCTTTGAATGTTTTTTGCTGTGGTGTTTTGGCCAGAGGCAGCAGCAGGATGTAACTCATTATCTGTTCAGTCCGAGTTGAAGAAGAAGACGAAGAAGAACAAGGAAAAGGAGCTGAAGCGTGTGGAGTTGAACACAGACCTGGTGGGAGTGGCTTAAGTCAGCGCCCTCTGCCTCTTAGATCTGACACAGATGCACACTGGACATGTGACTTTTCCTCCAGTTTATTCACCTGAGTGTGGACAAGGACACAACTTTATAAAATGAATAGCAACACGTTTGATCCAAAGATGCACAACAACAGCACACGTAGTATTAGAGTACACAACTCAGCACTGCATAAAAAGTACATGAAAAACAGGCTCATCAGAACAAACGGCATCATAGAAATATACATTCGGTTAAATATGCATAATCAGAAACTCCTCTGCAGATTCCACTCGGACACCAGTGGGCGCGCACGGTTCCTCCCCTAACGCTTTCAACCAGATCTCCTGAAAATATTTACAAAATACGTCATTTCGTAACAAAGAACGTCATGCTTTCGCGATCGTCGGCATCGGTTTGTAAACAGTGAGTAGATATTGGCCGCATGCAGGAAAAAAAACTCAAATACGAGGATTTTTGCAAAAAAAGCTGGCGAAACGGTCCCCTGTTAAAGAGCAGCACTGTCTAATGAGCTCAGCACAGTTCATCCGCGGCTGTCCTGTGTTGGCTCCGCCCCCCACCTGGAGCGTTCAACACTGCCACGCGTCAAAAATGTACAAATGTCACCTGTGGATGGAGAAACGCAGTGTGGTCAGTCCACCACTGGGGGGAGCACAAACGCAGAAACAGAGCCATACAACTACAACGGGCGGGGGTGGGGTTCAAGCACTGTTATGTTATGGGGGGGGGGGGGGGGGGGGGGCGCTTTACACCGAGGGGTTTTATATCACATAGTTTCAATCACATGACACTAACTAACATGCATAAAGTAAAAAAACTAAAAGCAGAAGAATCTACAGCTCAATAGTTGAATTTTCGTCTAAAAAAGGCGGGTGAATTTTTCCTGCATATTCTTACACCATTTTTGGACACACCGCCGTCGTCTCTGTGGACGTGCCAGGTCCTGGACACTCCCCCACACAGACCAGGCAGGAGCGTCTTCAACGTTGGACACATAGATTTTTTTGTTAAACACACTTTCATTAAAGAAGAAAGGTTTTGTTGAGCTTTTGTACAGCGTTCAGGACCTCGGCTCTCCTTCGGGGGCGGGGTGGTGGTGGTGGTGGTGGGTCTCACTCCGGCGCTGGGTTGGCGGGCGGTAGATTCCGCTGTTTGAAGTACTGCGTGACCTGCTGAGGCAGCTCTGCCAGGACGGACTTGGCCAGGGTCTCCTTTGGCGCCTGAGGAGGAGAGGGAGGGAAACGATGAAGAGGGTGAGTTGAAGTCTGGAGAAGGATCGGAACATGTTTTGTTATGTTTGTGTCTGAAATAGACTCAACTAAACATACGTCAAAATCTGTTTTGTTTTTGTTCATGTGACTCTAGTTGCATAAAAAGGTCTTTCCATTACAGTTTTGCATGATATATCAATTATGTTACACCTGAAAAACCACCTCCAACAAGAACAAAAACTTTTCAGCCAAAAACAAGAGTTTTGGTGAAATTGTCGTTTTTCTTCTTTTTTTTTTTTCTTTCTTTTTTATTAGTGATAGTTAACAAGACATTGTAGACAGAAAAACAACAACACAAACAACAACAACTGACTCAGGGCTGCAACAAACTGCACTTTATGTATTTATTATATTCTAATTGTATTTTTTTGTGTTTTAATGGTATTTTATTTGTACTGTTCATTTGTACTTCACACTGTGAAGCACTTTGTGACTGTCTGTGAAAGGTGCTCTACTTACTTATAAACAAGGGGAAAATCAAACAAACAAACCAACAACAATGACAGTATTGACAAACGACAACATCATATTACAATGAAAAAGGTCATAAATGTAAATAGCAACTAAACAATATAGCTTGTTTTTTTTTTTGTTTTTCCATTAAGCTAATTTTTATGCGCAAGTCATATTCATGCAATATGAAGGTTAATGGAAAAAAGACTACTGATACAGACCCTGAAACAAACAAACAACAGGCAAAAACAGAAGAGTAACAACAACAGAAGAACATCAGTGGATCTGAAGAACAGAACAGAGTGTTCAGAAAACACCAACCTCTGCCAAGCACCCTGAACACTGTGCATGTGTGGATCGACTATTTCTGTTTCAATTCAACAGTTTCCAGGTTGTTCCATACAGCAGAAACAGTTGCAGCTTGGTCCCAGTCATATGTATGTCAAATTACATTCAATTCACATCAATATTAGTTGAGTTCTAATTTTAAATGTGTGGGAAATAGGATTTTCAATGTTCAATGTAAATGTCCACAGAGTCCACATTCCACAGTGGATGTGGACAATTTAGTTCCAGACACAAGAGATTGTTCTAAGCTACAGGTGGATCCAACTGGAGTCGTTTTGAATGTTGGATGAATTTTGGAAAATGTCTCAATGATGACAGATGGAAAATTGTAAATGTTGTGACCTTGCTGTGACCTTGAACTTTGTCCTACTGGGACCAAAATGTACTGGGTTGGTCCCAGGGCCTAGGCCTATCTGTGGGGAAGATTTGGGAAAGATGGGTGGAAGAGTTTTACACTGAAGATGAAAACAAACAAACACACAAAGCAAAGTGATCACAATACCTGCTGGCAGAGGTAACTACACATATACAGGGTGGGGAAGCAAAATGTACAATATTTTGAGGCAGGGATTGAAAGACAGTGTATGACCAATTAGTTTATTGAAAGACATGAGAATTTATTTGCCACAAGAAAATGTCCATAATAGAAAATGTTTTTATTCTATGTGTCCTCCTTCTTTCTCAATAACTGCCTTCACACGCTTCCTGAAACTTGCGCAAGTGTTCCTCAAATATTGGGGTGACAACTTCTCCCATTCTTCTTTAATAGTATCTTCCAGACTTTCTGGTAATAGTTTTGCTCATAGTCATTCTCTTCTTTCCATTATAAACAGTCTTTATGGACACTCCAACTATTTCTGAAATCTCCTTTGGTGTGACGAGTGCATTCAGCAAATCACACACTCTTTGACGTTTGCTTTCCTGATTACTCATATGGGCAAAAGTTTCTGAAAAGGTATGGATAATAGTGTTAGGTATGATTATGACATCAGTATATGTTTGGGTTCAAAACAACTGACGTAGTGTCTGCTGAGAAAAAACAACTAAATGTTCAGTGTACATTTTGCTTCCCCACCCTGTATATATATAAAACACATAGGTACATAAAATGGCAATAGATAAAAGTGAAATGGATGGATGGATGGATACTGCACTGAAGAGCTTTAATTTGATCCAGTTTACATCTAAATACACAGAAACAAGTGTGTGGGCGTGAACAGGCCTTTAAGCAGAAACAAAAGAGCCTGGAGTCTGTTGTCATGTAGATGGAGGTGTGGTTTTCTGTCACATCTGAGGTATCGTGTATTCATTCTGTTAAACACATGGTATGGTAACGCTGCTGCTATCATCCAAATAATACGACAACAGACAAAGACGGATGCCACTGTGAAGTACTGTGAGATTATGAAGATGAAAACTCTGATGGGACAAACTTTGTACTATTGTGTGTTTTCATTCAAATCTCGTCCCGTTAGCTAACACAGGTGAAACACCAGGCTAACAGTAGATCTGTGGACTTCTACTGAGCTCACATATGAACTAGGACTGTTGAACTATTAAAAATGGAACTAATGACATGTTGTGATTAACTCTAATAAATGAATATAAAATAAACAGTTGTCATCTGAACGTCTGTCAGAGTGTGTGTATGATCTTAAAGTTCACAAAGAGCCTTTGTGTTGAGAACAAACTGAAAACAAACTCCTGTACAGTGTCTTGGTGGTGTTTTTAAGGGGGTTTTATGCTGTATTTATACTTTAAAACGTTTAAAAATCACCTTAATATGTCTAACATCAAGGCTAAGTTGAGGATGAGAGCCATAATGAAACAACTTTTACAATGTCTAGATCACAGGTGTCAAACTTGTGTCCTGGGGGCCAAATCCAGCTCCTTGGGATGAATTTGTGAAATGCAAAAATTACACTAAGATATTAGCAATCCTTTTAGTTCAGGTTCCACATTCAGAACAAGTCATCTCATATTAACCTATAAATACTCACAACTCCTAATTTTTTTCTCTTTGTAAATGTGAATGTTTTCATGTATTTGTACTAAAACAAAGTATAATTTCACAAAAAAAATTCCATCTGTTATTAAATATTGTGTGTATCTGTAGATCCACTGTGATCTGTCAGTTATAATGTAGCATGGACCAAGTACAGTAAACAAACATATGAACACCACCACACAGATGTGGAACTGGGGACACGCCCACATCCACCAGACAGATGAGGACAGACAGATATTATGGGATGTTGTTATCTTTGCCAAGTTGCTGTTTGCTGATCCACTGTTCGATTCCAGTTCAGCTACCGACGACCCAAACTGACCAGAAAACAGAGGGGACTGGTGGGTTTACAGAGGCTGTTTTCTGTCTAAATACACAGCTAAGCTAACAGAGCTAAGCTAACAGAGCTATAATGTAAACTATCATCCCTTTACATCCTTTTTTCCTACAGTCACTTTGTAAAATGCTTGACCATATTATCATCAGTTGTATGGTAGCTTTCATAAACCACTGGCTGATCATCATAGTAGTATGCTAGCTAGCTAGCTAGCTAACACAGTTAGCTCCATGTGTATGTGGACATGGGACACAGACCCAGAAGACACTGAACACATGCAGAGGAACAGGATGTTTCCAGGTGATGATGATGTTGAATGTCAGTTTCTTTGAATCAGTTCAGATCTGTTACTGAACACGTGTCTAAACTGTCGCTAAAGTCAGTAGATTTAATGACACTTTTCTGTTGGTCATTGGTCATGTCCTTCAGAGGAGCAGGTCTGAGCTGTGGTCAAGCTGTTGTCACTGCAGTACCATCAGTCGTCTGAGGGATCAGATCGGATCAGATCAGATCGAATCAGATCCTCAGGATCATGACACCTGTCAGTTCCATGTGGTCACTGTTTATTTGAACCCACAGGTGGACACGCCCCCATACTGAATGAACCCCCTTCAGTTTGTGAGTGTCTGTATTCAGTGAATAAACCTGTTCAGTTCAACACAGTCTGTCCAAGGGTCAGTCTGGAGTCTGTCTGGAATATGAGGAGAACCACAGAGTCCTGATATGAGGTTGTCTTCTGTCTCCAGAACATCTTTGAGTCCAGTCTAATTTCCATTAGTTCTTCAATTCCAGATCCAAATAACCTGCTGTTCTCTCAGTTCAAACAGTGCAGGAGCTGCTGCTGACTTTACAGCTGTTCCTTATTACAGGACCTGGAGGTTCATGTGCACACACAGCTCATCATCGCAGCTCTCTCATTAATGTTTCCCCTCTCTGTCTGTTTCTACGGTTCGCTCTCTCTCTCTCTGTCTGCTGGTGTCTCTCACCCTCCTACCAACAAACTGGAGCCAAGCCAGAAAATACTGTCTGTTCCTCCTACTACAGAGGAAGAACACCCACCACCACGAGCCCACACACACACACACACACACACACACACACACACACACACACACACACACACACACACACGTTCCATCTCCCCTGAACACGTACATATGGACATACAGTCCCAGTCTCACAGCCCTGGTGTGTGTGTGTGTGTGTGTGTGTGTGTGTGTGTTGGCATGTGAAAACCACAGGTTGCCGTTTGGGAACACATTCACACTCGACAGCAGGACATGGTGTCATCAGGTGAAGCCTGAACCATGCAGATGGAATACAACCGACATCTGCAGTTCCAAACATTAGCATGGAGTGGCAGGAGGCCTCTGAACAAATCCACTGAAGACAAAGACCAGGAGCGCAGTGGTGTGGGCGGAGCCTAAGAGGACAGACTGTGGGGGTGTAATGTGGACGGACACACAGGCCTGAGCTGCCACTGCCGCTGCCCGACTGGGTCTGATCAGGAACTGCACGACCTTTTCAAAAGAACACAACAGATCTGTCTGGACAACGAGGTGTGAATTCCACACAGATGACAAAGTACAGGTGATTCTGACCCAGCTGTGTCTGCAGAGCAGGAACACTGTTAGTTACACAGTCTGGGACAGTTCCTATACACTGTACAAGGCACAAATGGAGGAACAGGGTGTGTAAATAAAACCAGGGTGTGTAATATTCTAGTGGGCGGAAAAGTCACGCAAAAAGCACCCGAGCCCCCTGCCCCACCCCCCTGGGTCTTACACAGGGTCTTTACCTGGGGTGCTGCCCCCACTGGGAAACATTAATAGTCTCTGCTTGTTACTAATTTGATGATTTGCTTCCTTTTTGCAAAAAATAGTTGGATTTAGTCAAAATTACATCGTGACAAGGTAAGAGAACAATATATAGATAATATAATATAATAAACATGGCTTTGAACAAGACCTGAACCATTTTATAGGTGCTTTTGGAAAATTAACCGTGTAAATAACGAGTGCACAACTCACTGAATAATACAGTGGTGTTCTACTTGTGAAATGTTGCTAAACCTTCATCTGGATGGAGATCACAGGAATTTAAAAATGAAAATATATTGACCTCTCTTCAGAATGGAGAACATCCTCCGATAGCAGACTGACAAGGACACTAGATTTTTTGTTACATTTTGAATCACATTATAATATCACACACTATTAGGCCCCTACTGAGCAAAAACAAGAAGCAGATCATTCATGTCCAACAGTTTTCTTATTGTTGTCTGTGTACGTTTTCATCTGTCCAGGGTAAAGTTCATCTGTAGTTATTTTCTAAGTTCAGTTGAACAATTTTAGTTCTTGTAAATGTTTTCCTGAGCTAACCCATTCCAGTTGAACTGTCAACACCACAGACACTTATGTACCCTTCTGCAGCAGGAACCATGTGGTGGTTTATTGTCATAGTCGTTACAGAACATGATAATTAAGAATAACATAAAGCTTTTATAACAACTAATAAAATAAAGCTGATTTGCTGCCACTATCTAAGTGTTATTTTAAAGTATTATTGGACAAAATATTTCTTTCTTGCCTCTGAACACATTTTATTTTGTAGAGTTTGAGACTAAAACTCATATAACACCTTTCATTTTGTAGAGTGTGAGACTTACATTGCGGAAGTCCCTAAATGGGACGAACTGCACAATGTCCCGGACCGCCTCCTCTCCGGTGTTGGACCTCAAAACACTGGCGTCTCCGTCTAAGAACTCCATGGCGGCGAAGTCGGCGTTGCCCACTCCGATGATGATGATGGACATGGGCAGTTTGGACGCCTGCACGATGGCGTCGCGGGTCTCATCCATGTCACTGATGACGCCGTCCGTGATGATGAGGAGAGTGAAGTACTGCTGCAGAGGACAGAGACAGACAGAAGGATGGGTCAGGGGTCTGGGTTTATGGTCCAAATGGACCAAGGAAACCTGTGTGGGGTAATCAGGACCAAGCGCTGGGCTTTGAATAAAGGTAATTAGAACCACAGACGGAGATAACGAAGACAGAGAACAATGAGAGACATGAGGACGACTGGGATGGAGGGAAGAGGAGACAGAGACCTGGACACCAAACAGAGAAGAACAGAAGAACTGAGAAGAACAGAAAGGAGTTGAGTTCTGTTCATTCAGAGGACAGAGACTCCATCTGGTCCTGACAGACAGAACGGAGGGGAAAAGAAAAAAAGTAAAGGAAAGGAAAAAACTACAAAAAAACACCACCAACAACAACAACTATTCAGAGAAAAACTAGAGTTTGGGTGAAATTGTCATTTTTCCATTCGGTAAATTTTTATGCACAAGTTATATTTGAGCAATTTGAGGGTAAATGGAAAAGAGACAAATGAAACAAACTGAAACAGAAACAAACAACAGGCAAAAACAGAAGAGTAACAACAACAGAAGAACATCAGTGGATCTGAAGAACAGAACAGTCTGAAATCATAATAACCAGTAGAAAACGACAAATGACAACAAAAAAAAAGCAAAAATAACAACGGATCTGTGAAATGTTCTGCTATCCTGTTGTCTGACAATAAATAGAAAACTATCTTAGTATTGTGTTTGTTCCAGCGTCACCGAGGAGCAAAAAACATTAACCTCATTAAACACACTAGGACAGATTCAACCGAATGTGGTGACACTGAAAATACAGAGGGGCAAAAAGTTTCAGTTTCAATTTCTGGTTTCATGTGTGGTTTGAACCAGAGCAGTAGAGGAAACAGAGTTGCGACACTTCCATAGACTCCCACTGTAAAAAATGGTGGATGAAATATGGACCTCCTTCCTGGTTCTGGAGGCGGGGCCAATAGTTCCAAACATTCAGTGTTCCACCGTCTGAACCCATTCCTTTGTATTTGTGCTGAGCTACCAACTCCAGCTCTAAGTTGATCAGATATGGTCATCTTTTCACTGGTCCAGTCTATGTCCTGTATTCGTGACATTTCTGTTGTAAATTCTGTTTTCTTTGGTCTGTGTCAGCGTTTGGATCCATTTCTATCTGATCCAACTGTTCTGTTGGATTTTCAGCTGTAGTCCTATAGTTCCACAGTTGGACCAGTCCAGCTGTAGTCCTATAGTTCCACAGTTGGACCGGTCCAGCTGTAGTCCTATAGTTCCACAGTTGGACCGGTCCAGCTGTAGTCCTATAGTTCCACAGTTGGACTCACTGCTGTCTGTTGTTTTGGAACTACTGATTCTTACATGAACTACCTGATCACCGCAGTGGTGACATTAAAGCGTGTCGCAACTCTATTTCTCTCTATGGCTCTGGTTTGAGAAACAAAAACAAAAACCCACATGTAGAAAAAACACCAACAGAAAACACGCCTGAGGTCTGAACACGAGAATGAGGACGTTTTACCCTGTGATAAGAACAGACAAGGTGAAGACGACAAACACTGAGTCTACTGTACACACACACACACACACACACACACACACACACACACACACACACACACAGCTCTGAAGCCTGTCTCTTTAATGTGTTAACAGCAGCACTCATTAGAGAATCATTATCACACAGACAGACAGGGTCACACACACACACACACACACACACACACTGCACTGGCCTGTAGCCTGTGTGTGTGTGTGTTCATGCAGTTACAGTTGCTGGTCCCCTCATTATCTGTGGAACTGAAGGCAGAGCAGCAGCTGATTTACACAGCCTACGACCGACACACACACACACACACACACACACACACACACGCACACACACACCCTCTCTCTCACCCACCCACCCACACACACACACACCTCCGTTCGTACGTTCCAGCCCCTGTTTGAACTGTGTGTCGTATATAAAAGTATTAAAGTCTCCCCATCGTTTCCTCACACAAACCAAAGGCTGTGCGTGTGTGTGTGTGTGAGTGAGTGAGTAAGAGAGAGGGTGTGTGTGTGTGTGTGAGTGAGAGAGAGGGTGTGTGTGCGTGTGTGTGTGAGTGAGAGAGAGGGTGTGTGTGCGTGTGTGTGAGTGAAAGAGAGGGTGTGTGTGCGTGTGTGTGTGTGAGTGAGAGAGAGGGTGTGTGTGTGTGTGTGTGAGTGAGAGAGAGGGTGTGTGTGTGTGTGTGTGTGTGAGTGAGAGAGAGGGTGTGTGTGTGTGTGTGTGTGTGTGTGTGTGTGTGGTTCACAGAACACAGACCAGTCGAAGCCTTTGTGAATCTGCTCTTGTATTTGTTCTCCACAGGGTGACAGGGTACAATTAGGGACAAAAAGCACCGTGGGAGCATAATGATACCCAGCCAGTGCACTCTCTCCAGTTTTAGGCAGCAGACACGCTGCTGTAGGAGCGCACACACAAACCATCTGAGTGTGTGTGTGTGTGTGTGTGTGTGTGTGTGTGTGTGTGCTGTACACAGGTGACGCTCACCTGTTTACCATCCTCCTGCTCTACAGATGGACACACCTCAGTTGGTGTTGTTTCATTGTAGTCACGTGGTCAGAACATTGAAATGTTATTTTAATTTAGATAGTTGAATCCTTAAGTGTAATCACATATTAGTATCAGTGAGGATTCCTTTGTGTCGCTAGATTTCTTTCTTAGGATAGGTCACATCTGGGTCAACATACTGAACTGACAGATTTATGATCACAGGACTTAGGTTTTACCTTAGACACACTTTTAAATACACATGTTCACAGACGATCGTAAACAAGAGATCAGAGGTAAACACACTGTCAGTATGAGGTTTTCCATAGTGGAGGTTTCACATCTGTTTGACTTTAGAGTCACATGACACCAGTCCATTTTCTGTGACCCAGCCCACCTAGCACAAGGGGGTCAGCCCAGAGTTTGAAGATCACTTTACAAGGATGATAAAAGTCATGTGTATTGGAATGTCTGGATCCATTTCCCTGCTTGGGGTGTGGATCCTCAGCTGAGTCATACTTTGTACTTTGTTTGTGGTCAGATAAGCCAAATTAAATTTACCAAAATGAGACCGAAAAGAATCTGGACTTTTTCTTGGAGCTTTCAACAAAAGAACACGTTAACAACATGAAGCACAGCGTCCAACAGTACATTCACATTCAGATCACTTTATTTATCCCAAAGGGGCAGCAGAGCCTGACATGAAGCACGCTGAACCATGACACATGGTATTAGTTTCACAGACACAGTTTGGATTGGCTCTGTCAACTCAACACTGATTTTTTATAAGTACGTTTTTATTTCTTTATTTTTAAATCAATGACTAGAAATTTCAGGTGACCCCATTTGACTTCTAGGCGGCCTTAGGTTGAAAAACACTGGTCTAACTGAAATAGTGTGAGTCAAACTGAAGTAGACCAACCTCACCACAGCCAGAGGAAACAGGTGGAGTTCAACCAAAGCAAACAACTGGAGCAGAAGCAGTTAGTAAAAACAGTCTGTATGAGGAGAGGAGCCATACATTTTAAATGTATTATCATGTCTATTCTTTTGCTTTTACCTGATATTTTCATTTCACTGTTTTTAATGTACAGCTGCTTTTATGACATTTTAATCTATTCTTGTATTTTTCTGTCATTTTTGTTTTTTCCCCTGTAAGTTGCTTTGGAAAAAAGCGTCTCCCAAATGCATAAATGTAAATGTAAATGAAAGAGGGAAACACTGACTTTAACCTGCTAAAGATATGCAAATTAGTTTCAAAGATCAATGTCAAGAATGATATTTTTGCCAAATCACCCACCTCTAACTTTCAAACCAAATTCCAGACTTTTCAAGGTCTGGAAAACAGCATTTCAAAATTCCATTCATTTTCAGACTTTGCAGACCTGCACACACACCCTGTGAATAACAAAGAGTACAGTATGGAGCATCTGAAACACAGTAGTTTCAGATTTTACTTAGTATCTATGTTTTTTTTTTTACTATAAATCCATTCTTCTCATTCAGAAACACACTGAAAAAGGTGAGACAGGTTCAATGTAGGACCAACCAAGAGTTCAATAATAAAATCTGAACATGACGACTATGACCTCTTACCAAAACTATACAGCTGTGTTTAGGTGAAAATCAGTTCCACAGTGAGAAACAGAGAAAAGGTTAAAAGATGAAGACTTGGGGGCGCTAGTGAGCGACACATGGAGTAAGACGTCTTTTCATGTGCTCCTGCAGAATCGCTAATACATCCGTCTAAAACCACCTATTTTGCATGAAGAACTCGTTTAAAGTATAATTAAGACTATCCAAAACACACCAAGAGCCGAACAAACTGCGGAAAGCAAAGCTGAATGGATAAAAACACTGGAGAAGTTCAAATACACAGCTAGCGGCCAACGAGCTAAAAGGACCCTGAGGCAGAACCAACCTACGCTAGCTAACCTGGTCCAACTGTCACCGACAGAAAGTACTGAAAGTGTAACTATGTCCGCCGAAAATATCAAAGCCGACATCCTCGACACTGTGAGGGGAGAAATATCGAAAATCCTCAGAGAGGAACTTAAAAGTGCCCTAGCGGAGGACTTCGACACCCTCAAATCCGAGCTACGAGCTGTGCGGTCGGAAATTGCTAACACCTCAGCAGCTATCAGGTCAGAAATAAACCAAATGAAAACGGACATTCAAGATGTGACTGAAGGACTATCGACGTGGTCGGATGAGGTGGCCTCACTGCAAACCACGGTAACTAGCCTTCAAAGCCAGATTGTGACTTTGAAAGACAAGTGTGAGGACATGGAGGGCAGAATGAGACGGGGAAACATTAGGATTGCTGGTGTGGACGAGCTCCCGAATTCCAGTGCGCCAGAGTCGGTGTCTAAAATGCTTAAAGAAGTGCTGCAGTTGGATCGGGAGATAAAGATTGACCGCTCGCACCGTACACTTAGGAACTCCAGGTGAAGCCACGAGTGATGATCGTTAAACTTCATTATGACGGAGACGCGGCGGAAATTCTGAGGAGAGCACGAGACCGAGCCCCGCTGATGTACAACGGGAAACGGATTGCAGTATTCCCCGACTACACTTCCAACGTCGCCAGAGCTAGGGCTGCATTCACCGACGTACGTAAGGAGCTTCGAAATCGGAAAGGAGTCCGATACGGCCTGCTCTACCCGGCCAGACTCCGGATCACCTTTAATGACCAGGACGAGGAGTTTGTGGATCCGAAAAAAGCCATGGAATACGTCCAGAAACTACGCACAGAGCCTGAAGAAGGATGAACGATGAACGTTTGTTTTCCGGAGTAACATTTTCATATGTCATGTTTGGGTAGCCTTTTCATAATGTAAGGCTGTTTAACTTGATGCTTGTTCTGCAGGAGCACAAGTGAGTATTTTTTCGCACACTTGTAGACAGTCTATATCATCTGAGACTGTTTTCTTGCCATTTGTTTAGTGGCTAGGGACTAAGTCCACCACTACGTTGCTGTTTAACTAATGTCAGCTAATGTTAGTGTTGTTTGTTTTCTTGTTTTGTTAGTTCTGGTCCCTCTGTTCCCCAGGGACCCTGCCTTAATCATTAGTACAAGAAGGTTATCTTTCTTTTCCCCTACTTGGTCTGATATTGACTATGCTGAGATAGAAATGCTATTCTGCTGCTGTATTAGTAACTTACATTTACTTCATTACCTTTGGTTTTATTATCTAAATCCACTCTTTAGAACTTACACCTCCATACATATACTATATTCACAAATTTTTTGCCTCTGCTTCCCATCTCCATCCCATGGTTGTCAATACTGGGAAATCTATCCACAAATCCTATTCTTTAATTAATGGGAACACTCAAAATTATAAGCTATAATGTTAAAGGTCTCCATAGTCCTGTTAAGAGAAAGAAAATTATGTACCAACTGAAACAAGTCAACTGTCAGATAGCTTTCCTACAGGAAACCCACTTATCTGATGCAGAACACGAAAAGCTAAAAATGTCGTGGGCAGATAAAGTATATTATTCCTCGCATCACTCTGGGAGGAAAAAGGGGGTATCTATACTCATACATAGACATGTCAATTTTGTAAAAACTTCTGCACATAAGGACACTGAGGGCCGGTATATCTTGGTTAATGGACTGATTGATGGCACAAAAGTATCCTTCATTAATGTATACGCACCGAATGAAGATGATCCTGGCTTCATTAGAATGCTATTTAATAAAATATTACAATATAGCACTGGACTAATTTTGATAGGAGGAGATTTTAATTGTGTAATGTCTAATATGTTAGACCGGAAACCCCCCTCTAAAGCTACCCTTTCCCAAATGAGTAAAATGCTCAAATATCAATGCGCAGAGGCTGGCCTTGTTGATGTATGGAGGAGCAAATTCCCTGGAAGTAGAGATTTCACATTTTACTCAAACAGACATGCATCATATTCAAGAATTGATTATTTCTTTACGTCTAAGAAAGACCAATATAGAATATCTGATATTAAAATACTACCTATTACATTATCTGATCATGCACCTATAGAATTAAAGTGGGATATAGGCCAGAGATCATCCTCTAAACAATGGAGACTAAATGCATCCCTCCTAAATGACAGAGAATTTAACTTCTTCATCAAAACAGAGCTTAAGAATTACATGGACACTAATATTTCATCGGTAACATCCCCCCTTATCATATGGGACTGTGCCAAAGCATTCCTTAGAGGTCGCATTATTTCATTTACATGTGCTAGGAAAAGACAGAAGGAAGCCAAACAGCGAGAATTAGAAGATAAAATAAAAGAATTAGAATATAATCATAAACAGTCTGCATCAAATAGTTTACTAAAACAATTAAATACAACACGTAGAGAACTTAATAGTTTACTATCAGATAAGATTGAAGGAAATTTAAGATTTACCAAACAAAAATATTATGAGCACGGCAATAGGGCAAGCAGATTATTAGCTTTCCAATTAAGAAAACAAAAGTCATCTAATATAGTGCAAAAAATAAAATCACAAAGTACTTTTGTTACAAAACCAGATGAAATAGCAGAATCCTTTGCACTTTTCTATAAATTCCCCCTTAAAAATACAGATACTTGCACCAATGATAAAAAAATTGCAGATTTCTTAAAAAACATAAAATTACCAGAATTGACTGAAATGACTGCTAGGGATCTAGATAAACCAATTGAAGAATGGGAGATCAAGCAGGTGATCTCAACACTAAAAAATAATAAAACCCCAGGGCCAGATGGCTACATTAATGAATTTTATAAAACTTTTAGTGATAGACTTTCCCCCCTATTGTTAAAAGCATATCACTACGCACTTTATTCTAAAACTGTGGCACCTTCCTGGACAGATGCAACCATCATAGTGATACATAAAGAGGGCAAAGATCCGACCGAATGCCAGTCCTATAGACCAATATCACTGCTAAATAGAGATGTGTGAATATTGACAGCAATATTGGCTAAACGAGTCAACCAAATGATAACTCAAATTATTCATCCTGACCAAACTGGATTCATTGCTGGAAGATATTATGGGGATAATTTACGACGTCTGCTGAATATAATATCATATCAAAAAGATAAGAAATCAGAGTCAATGATTTTATCTTTGGATGCTCAGAAAGCATTTGACCGTGTGTCATGGCAATTTTTATTTCAAACTTTAAAACGCTTTGGATTTGGACCTAACTTTATAAACTGGATTCAAACACTCTATTCAGACCCCCAGGCTTCCGTTAAAGTCAATGGCTATATATCACAGAGATTTAAACTGGAACGCGGCTGTAGACAGGGCTGTTCTCTGTCACCATTGCTTTTTGCCATCAGCATTGAACCATTTGCCCAACTCATCAGAGATAATATTAACATAAAAGGAATTATGATAAATACTGAGGAACATAAATTGTCACTATATGCAGATGATGTATTGCTATATCTAACAGAATTGGCATCTACAATACCACATCTTAAGACTTTAATTAATGAATTTGGATACTACTCAGGATATAAGGTAAATATTGATAAAACAGAGGCTATGGACATCAATGGCAAGATACCCCAAAACGTAAAACTTCAGACTGGTTTTAAATGGCCCAGTGATGGTATTAAATATCTTGGTATATTTATTCCCTTATCCCTACAGAACCTTTATGATGCTAATTATATCAAAATAATCCAGTGCATAAAAGGAGACCTGGATCGTTGGTCTGTGCTCCCTCTTTCTCTGCTGGGACGTATTGAAAGCATCCGCATGAACGTTCTGCCACGACTTCTCTATTTATTTCAGATGTTGCCCATAGATATTCCTAAGCTTGTTTTCAACAATTTGGATAAAATGTTGTCAAAATTCATATGGCAAAATAAGCGTCCTAGAATTAGACTTAAAACTCTACAATTATCAAAGTCCAGTGGAGGCCTCAACCTACCAAATTTAAAATTTTACTTTTGGGCTGCACAAATGAAACCCTTGATAGGATGGATTCAGGACAACACAAACACACGATGGGTTAATATTGAAAAACAACAATGTCAAGATCCCTTACAAAGCATGCCCTTTCTAGATGCACCCACTGGAGAGATGTCCGACTGGACCAGGGTCACTTTTAAAATATGGAGTAAAATAAAGTGTGCATTTAAGCTCCCAAAGTTAATTTCACCTTTGATAAATATTGGCTACATGAAGTCTTTTACACCCAATAATCTAGACAACAGCTTTAAAAAATGGTCAGAAAAGGGATTGATTTACCTGCATCAGCTGTTTGATGGTGGGATATTTAAGACATTTGAGCAGTTGAAAGATGACTTTGATCTCCCCAGTTCAAATTTTTTTAGGTATTTGCAACTTAGAACTTTTCTGATGACTCACAAGGAATGGGATAAATTCGCAAAACCTACACCCCTAGAAAAGTATGTGATAGAGTTACAAACTGGTGATGGAGAAAAGAAAGTAATTTCTAAATTGTATAATATTTTCTTATTTATGAATCAAAATAACTCCTCGCAGATAAGAGGGAGATGGGAGGCAGAGGCGAACGTGGACATATCTGAGGATGACTGGCGCGATGTATGTACGGAGGCACATCTGGTTACAAATTCTAATACATGGAGGGAATTCAAATGGAAAATAATCATTAGATATTTCAGAACACCAGAAATAATGTCTAAAATGGATCCCCAACATCCCAGCTCATGCTGGAGGAACTGCGGAGCCCATAAAGCTAATCACACTCATATATTTTGGGTTTGTCCTAAGTTAAGTGTGTTTTGGAGGGAGGTGTTCAATGCCGTGAAGGAGGTTTTTAAAATGAACATCCCACAAAGCTTCACAGTGGCAGTTTTGGGAGTAATACCTGAAGGTCTGGATAGAAAAGCAGATAAATACCTTTTGAATATATTATTCACCGCTGCTTTAAAGTCTATAACCATCAGCTGGATGAAACCAGAACCTCCCTCATATAATACATGGATTCAAAAAGTTTGGGATATTTACCAGATGGAGCAGATCACACACTTGCTCCGGCTTCAGAAAACCATATTTACTAAAAGATGGGAACCTATGTTACCTTTACTACTGCAATAATATTTACTGGTGTTGCAAGAACACTCCATGTTATCAAAGTGCTGTCAATCTACCTCTGACGAAGATCTATATCTACAGCCTTTTTTATTTTTATTTATTTATTTATTTATTTTTGTTTGTTTTTTGAAGTAATCATTGTTTGCTATAATTATTACTGCTTTCTTAAATGTCATTATATGTGTCTGTGGAGGTGTATGAGAATATATTTGCAGCTGTGTAGGGGGAAGAGAAATTAATTGAACTGTATAATTGAATGTATAATTGTACTGTACTGAAAAAAAAGAGAAAATTTAATAAAAATTAAGTTTAAAAAAAAAAAGATGAAGACTTTAATTCATGAACAAATGTAAGGCTGTATATCATTTGATTTGTATTTGATGATTTGTAATGTGATTTGCATTTTTATTGTTTTTACTTTAGTTTATAATTCAGTTATATTGTATTTTTAATTCTTTTACCTTTTTTTTTCCCTGTGCATTGTTCATTTCTGGGGAGGTATTCATATAAGCCTTTTTTGGCTTCTAACCTCTCCTGAAGAATGATGTTACTTGTTTTTGGATGTTATTTGTCAAAATTTTCTCTTGCTGTTTTAAGATGTGCAAATAAATAAATAAATAAATGAAGAGGCAGAAGATGATGCAGATAATATAAATGGAAAATAGAATACTTCCTCTGTACTGTATGAGTATGTGGTCAGCAGTGTTGGGAATAACGGCGTTAAAAATAACTGTTACTAACGCTGTTACTGTTTTCCAGTAATAAGTAACCTAATGAATTATTATTTGAAACGTTACAACACCGTTACCGGCAGTGAAATGTGGTGTGTTACTGTGCACTGATCTAACAGCTGTTATCTGTCCTGACTCGCTCTGCCAGGCACCAGAGGTGTGGCGTTCACGGACGACTCAAGTCTTTTGAACGGCTCTTTTCAGTGAACGACGAGAACCGATTCATTGTGAGTCGTTTGTTAACGAGTCATTCTTCTATTCAGATTACCCACAATGCCTTCATGTTTCACCTGTGTGTCCATGAGTCTGAGTTGTCCACACAGCCTTCACCTGTACGACTGATGACATCTACCAGTCTGAGTTGTCCGCTGCACACCACTGTCACTTGAACTACGCAGCTACGTGCGCAGCTAATTTAGGGGAGGAGTTATCAGTGAGTCCGACTGACTGGACTGCAGACATTTCCTGCTGTATCAGGGAGGAGTGAATGGAAAAAAGTGCAGATGTAGGATTAACTGGAGGAGTATGTGCTTCAGTAAATGCACATATGCACTTATGTGGTGGAAAAGCCAGGCCCTGGTGGACCCCAGCTTGGCCCCGGTGGGCCCTGGTGGAGCCCAGCCTCACCACAGTCCTGGTCTTCATTACCTGTCTGCTGTTCTACTCTATGAATCTGACCCGTGAAACACGCTCAAAACTCAGTTTCCTTTTACATATTTGAAGGTTTTCAAAAAAGTAACACAATAACTAATTTCCCTGGTAACTAATTACATTTATGAAGGAGTAATTCCGTTACTAATTCCATTACTTTTTGGGAAAGTAACTAGTAACTGTAACTAATTACTTTTTAAAAGTAATCTGCCCAACACTGGTGGTCAATGTTTCAACCAAACAGAGGTGTAAGATGGAGGAGCAGAGGACAGAATTGGTCACTCTAGTGTCACTGTTCTTCTGCTCAACATGCCAACAGACCCAGCCACACTTTGTTAGGCGTGTCATCCATCAAACCAATAAACAGAGCAGATAAATGATGTTCTGACAGGCACTCACTGCTGACTGTCGCTGTTGGCCAGTAAACAGCATCATGTTCAAGGCAAACACAGAAACACTCAGCACAAGAAAAAAAAAAGGACGGTAATGTCAAGGAAAACACACAGACTTGTTTTGACAGCAGAGAATAGTAAAGTTAAGTGAAGAGATAAAAATCAGACTAGAACTACAGCACATCCTGTAAACATTATTTAAAAAAAAGTTGATTAAGTTTTAACAGGACAGTGGTTTTTATACAGAAAACACAAATACTAGGAGTGAGTCAGATTTACGACGCAGCCTTCTGTCCGTCCTCTGTCTACATTACATAAGTAATTCTGTCTGTTTTCTGGGAGTTTGTGGATATGAACCCAGACAGAGAATACAGAGCAGTACCACCCAGAACCACAGGGGGCAGTGTTGACATTGGAACAGAATAATTTCCATAGTTAGCAGAACTTTGTAAAGAGCGACTGTATGAGTTAGTGAAAAACTACTGACATATGTATAAAAAATACACTCTAAAATCTAAATCTGACCAAGTGTATTTGTCTCATTTCTAGTCCAAATATCTCATCACACTTAAAATCAGACAGAATCACCTACAGAGGAACTTTACACTGAGATATTGGCAGATTTTTTTGCTTAATTCAAGATTTTTTTTTTTTTTTGCTTAATTCAAGCAAAAGACTCTGCCAATGGAACAAGTGAAAACGATCTTGTTCAGATCAGTGTAAATCAGATTTTCCAGATCTATTGTCTATAAATCAGTTCTTATATCTCACTGAAAAGTTCCTCTGTAGGTGATTCTGTCTGATTTTAAGCGTGATGAGATATTTGGAACAGAAATGTGACAAATAAATGAATGAATGTTTTTATTATTGTGTCTTGCACATAAACCTGCCCAGCCCTTACATGGGCTTATAAGACACCAAAAAATACAACCAAAAATCAAATATCAGACAGTAGGCACAATAGATATGAACAAAACAAAGTACTGACCTATTTAAACCAACACATCTGCAGCTTTTTCCAGGCTTTACAAACTAATAATGCTAATTTAGATACATTTGAACTAAACAACCATTTCATCGGGTCATCATCAGTGCTCCAGAACAGATCAGGATTTCAGATGAACATATCATCAAACACAGAGGCTCTCAGTTCATCATATAGAGGACAATACAAAAGAACATGGGATTCATTTTCCACTTCCCCCAGATCACACAGTTCACAAAGTCTGTTTTCTTCTGGGGTTTGGGTAAATCTCCCAGTTCCTAAAGCCAACGGAAGGATTCCTGTACGCAGCTGAGCAATCAGGGACCTTTGGTTCCTGGTCAAGTCAAGAGTAAAACTCTGTTTTCTATGTGTTTTTTAGTTGAATGTATGTCCGCAGCTTCGGTTTAGTCTGGATCCCATTCACCCATTCTTCGTCTAAAGCAGACATTAGGTTAGCTCTGATCTTGTTAATACTACATGAAAGGCCGTTGTGGAATAGATATTGAAGTTGTGCTTCCGCAAAGACAGCTCTGACCTCTGACGCCCAAGGGGACCTTGTCTTACCCCAGCGAAAAACTTTTTTGGTTATTCAATTATCTGGCATATTAATCATTCGATTCCATAATTGAACCATTTCACATTTTCTTTGAATTGCACCAGGAACCCAACCCATGTCACCCTGCGCTGCCAAAACTGGGACAAACTTATGAACCCCAAGAAAGCAGCAGATGGCTCTGTTTTCAACAGCGTCTAAAGCTGCCCCCCCCCCCATATATCTGCAGCATAGTTTAGGA
Organism: Sphaeramia orbicularis; assembly: GCF_902148855.1. Lineage (NCBI taxonomy): Eukaryota > Metazoa > Chordata > Actinopteri > Kurtiformes > Apogonidae > Sphaeramia > Sphaeramia orbicularis. The sequence goes on from NC_043962.1 coordinate 2,655,431, forward strand.
CAGGACACACACATGCGTCATACAACAGAGAATATGTTTCAAAACCAAGGTCTTTTCAGACTTTCAGCTTATGACAGAACCCAGAGACAAATACACATGGTCAGATTTTTTACAGTGTACCCTTCTGAATCTGAACATCAGTTAAACCTCCTCTGTCAGTGCTGTGTTTGGTATTACTGACTTTCTTCTTCTTCTCATAAAACTTTACTCTTCTTTGTGGTATTTGTCCAGTATGGTTAATTAAGAGCAGCGCCCTCTGGTGGATTCATTGAAACGCTCATTCCAACACATTGGACACATGGAAGAATGAGGGCAGTGACACATGACAACATTAGAAACAGATTTATGTTCATAAAGTGAACATAAATGAGCCTTAAATGAGGTGGGGGCCATAAGTAAAGGTATATCCCTGAAACCCCCCCAATTATCTGCCTTATAATAAAGCAAATAAACCACAAAATGCACAAAAGATGCCACCTTATCTGTTATTGAAAAATCAGATTATGGACAGATTTAATCTGAACTGTGAGTTTGTACAGAAACAGCCCTAACTGTTGAGTGTGTGTAAATGACAGTGGACTGGACTGAACATGGCAGAACATGTGTTCACCTACCGCTGCTCTCTCCTGTTGAAGGGCCTGGGCAGCGAAGCGTGCTACATGGTTGATGATTGGAGCGAAGTTGGTGGGGCCGTAGAAACGGATGTGAGGCAGGCAGGCTGAGTACGCCTGGGCGATGCCCTCCACTCCTACAAACACAGCAGAAAAAACAAACAGATCAGAGCAGTAAAGTCAGGTTAGTTCAGGGGCCACGTTCAGCCCAATATCCTACTATATAATACACATTCTGTGTCCGATTGATCGATGCTGCAGCACAGGAGGGCATTTGTACGGGTTTTCCTCAGCCTTCATAGGCCCGATCGCCGCCAAACTCACCAAATGAATTCAAACACTCCCTGACTATCTACGAGGCACAATTTAATGTCCGTATTCAAATGTTGTGAGGTATGCTGAGAGATTTCAGCCTCTGTCTACTTTGAATTCTTCATCCCTGCCGTCACACTCCATTTTTGGAGGTGGTTCTGCTGCCATTCATGACATTTCTACTGTTAGCAGACGATGCTAACATGTGAAGGCTGCAGTTCACTACGGCTGGATGAATGGAATCATACTGGACAGACCGAACACATCCATGCTCTTGCCTTCATGCCTCACATGTTGGCTCCAATTATTACCTGCACAATGCAAGATTAAATGGTAGTTTACAAATGGATAGTGGTGGCAGACAAGTTCTACTGATCATGCTGTCGTACAATGGCACCATGGGTACAATGCCGATAGTGATTCAAATAGGTTGAACCAGTTCAAGAATGCTGTGTTCCAGGCCGTTTTTTTGAGCCTGTAATCACGACTTCATACCACGACTCACGACTTTGTAACGTTCCAGGCAAGTCACACCAAACTGCTTGAGTGCAAGGAATTGTGGGAATTAGATGTAAACAAACCAACATGGTGGACCGTACGTTATGCTCATTTACAGTCATTTCTATCACTAAAGGTGTTTGTTCTTTGCTTCTTTGAGGGAAACAGAGGAGGAAAAAACGGCGCATAAGGCAAGAGAAGCTGTTCTACCTTTGATGTTATTTGTATATTTGGATTTGTGTTTGGTATTAATTTATTCTTACACTCATTGGACTGAAAACTCGCTAACATTAGAGCAGCTGCTGATTATGCAGAACATTTACAGATAAATAATATCAGAGCAATACCTTGCTTTAATAAACAATCTGCATAAACACCACATCCATGGGGGGGGCACCATTTGTACATGACGTCAGAACTCGGAACTGGGAGAACATGGATCTAGTACGAGTTCACGGGTTTGACTGACATTCCAGTGCATTTTCACCAGTAGAAGGATGGAAAAACAGGAGTTACAGGTGAACTGGAACGCAGCATTAGAACAGAATAACCTAGAAATAATATCGGCTTCAAAGTTTTCTGTTTCAGATTGAATAACGTGACATTACATTATGAAAATGTTTACATCTACAAACTACAATGAACCTGAAATTTAAGACAAATAACAGCACTTTCAACAATATTCTGTCTCAGTTTATCATTTACACATGTTCATTATAATGTACAGATACAGTGGACCTACTAATACATCAAACATTTAATAACAGACTGAATATTGGTACAAATACACTGATTTATATTAAAGCATTTCATGTTCATATTCAGTTTATTTGCAGTTTTTGTGAAAGGACAGTTTGTAAACGTAAAGATTTTCATATAATTTAACTGTTTTACTCTAAAACTAAGAGAAAAAATTGGGGCTGTCATTATTTATAAGTTATTATGATTGTATTTTATCGGACCCACTTCAGATTGAAAATGATTTTGACACTGTTGATTATTAATATCTTCAGTATCTTCAGTACCTGCTCAACCTCCCAGTATTTTAACTGAATGTGCAATAACTTGTTTTTACCTCTCAGTACTCTAATTATTGTTACTTTTTTTTTCTGATCAGTACTCTGTTTTACAAATGTGTATTTATGTTTGTCTGTGCAATAACTGCTTTTATATGTTTTAGTTGTGTTTCTGTTTTGTTTCTGTTTTTTATTCATATCTTTTTCTAACTCTGTGACTCGGGGAAACGCACAATAATTCCACTGTACCTATACTGCTATGTATCGTGCAAATGGCAAATAAAGTCTATTCTATTCTATTCTATTCTATAATTGTAGCAGTTCACATATTCATCCCAGGGGCCTGACTGAACCCTTTGGTGGGCCGGTTTTGGCCCCAGACCGTATGTTTGACACCCCTGTTATAAATAATGAATAATCACTTCCATACTAAGACATAAAAAGTGCAGTTTTGTCTTTCTTTCTTATCATTATTCTAACATTGTCTAAAGGAGGCTGTAAAATACTTTGTGCAGCTCTTTAACTGCAGTCCTTCTTATGTGTTTTTCTGCTTTGGCCTGGATGTTCACAGTGAGCTGGAGGCTGTACTGCCCTTTCCATACAAAAATAAATAAATAAATAAATAAATAAAGTAGATGCAACGCTCTCTTATGTATTTTGTGAAGACGCAGTTCATGGGGTGACCTTAAAACAGAGGGCACTTGTGGAGGCAGATGTTTTAATAAAGACGAGCTGCAGATCCTCTGTACAAGTGCATGTTGAGCTGAGGGCTGACGTACATGCACTGATTTAAAACCACCTCCTGCCTCCGTCGGGCTCAAAGCGCTTCATACTCTTCCATTCTGGGTCTCACAGTCATGCTCTCAGCGATGGGTACTCATCTGTTACATTTGTCAATAAACACATTTACATCCTATTGTGGTGTCAAAAAATCAGTATTTAAATCCAAAGTATTCCATTTGTATTCAAAAGTATTTAGCCTGTATTCATTTGCATGCTAGAAGTTATTCTTAGTGTCATGTGTAGATTGGACCAGAGTAGCTGTCTTTTTTTATCTGGGAGACCCACAAAAGAACGAACACATGTAGCCATTGAAAGAACATGTGAATTTATGGAAAGTTACAAAACAGGGCGGGCAGAAAGAACATGTGAGCTCATGGAAAGTTTCGGAAAACGCAGTGTACAAAAGAAGTACAGTTGAGTGGAAATTTTGGACATTCTAGGAAATAATTTATATATTCTGGGAAAAAGGTACATACTAATATGTGATAAACTAATACTGGGAATTAGTTTCATATGTAAATGTTTTGACCAATCCTGACAGACACCAAAAAGACCTTACCCTATGGGAGACAAGCTAAAAAGGGGAGTTTCCGACATGACTAGATTAATGTTCAATATATGATAAAAATGGATGTGGTTGGTAGCTAAACCCAACCTACTTTTGACAATATAAAAGTGGTCTCCCAGAGTGAAAAGTCAGTTGTTTCTGCAGATTTCAACTGAGTGTTTATTTTCTGCATGAATGAACACTTTATGCAGCTCCAGTTCTGCTCGATCTCTGATTTTGACTCTGTGTGCATTTACTTGATGAAGCTCCACTACATAGATGAGGGAGGACAGACATACATTCAACACTACAGAGTACAGAGACATACATTCAACACTACAGAGTACAGAGACATACATTCAACACTACAGAGTACAGAGACATACATTCAACACTACAGAGTACAGAGACATACATTCATACCTGTCCGACATACCTGTCCAAAACTGAACTGCTGGTCTTCCCAGCTAAGCCAACCATACAGCAGGACATCTCCATCACTATTGACTCCATACCTCTGGCTCCTACCAGTGTAGTACGTAACTTGGGAGTCATGATTGATAATCAGTTGACCTTCACGGATCACGTTGCCTCTGTCACCCGATCATGCCGTTTCACTCTGTTCAACCTAAGAAAGATCAGGCCATACCTAACCGAACAGGCCACCCAGCTCCTGGTGCAGACTATGGTTATCTCCCATCTTGACTACTGCAATGCTCTTCTAACGGGCCTCCCAGCTTGTGTTGTCAAACCACTACAGATGGTCCAGAATGCAGCAGCGCGTCTGGTCTTCAATCAGCCTAAAAGGGCACATGTCACCCCCTTACTCATTGAGTTACACTGGCTACCCATAGCTGCCCGCATCAAATTCAAATCTTTAATCCTAGCCTACAGAATTCTCCGTGGGTCTGCTCCTGTCTACTTAGGTGCACTAATAAAAGCTTATGTCGCCCCACGACCACTCCGCTCGTCTGGGGAACGTAGTCTGGTGGTCCCCAGACCTTGTACAAGACAATCCAGGCTCTTTTCATGGGGCGTTCCACGTTGGTGGAACGCTCTACCAAGTGCTACAAGAACAGAGTCATCCCTGCCTATCTTCAAGAAGCTCCTGAAGACCCAGCTCTTCCGAGAGCACCTCCTGTCCTAGCACTTTCAAACATTCCATTTTAAATATTCTAATAAGGTTTTTCCAGGATAACCACAGATTCTTTCACGATTATCTCTGGACCTGCTTCGGTGGTCCGGCCTCTTCCCTGCCCTCATCATCACCACTCACTTATCCTCAACCGCCTCCATGTGTCTCCCCCTACTCCCCCCTTCTCCCCCTCTCCCCCAGTCTCTATCTCTATCGCTCTCTCTTTTTCCCCTTCTCTACTCTCTCTCTTTAACCCCAACTGGTCAAGGCAGACGGCCATCCTCCAGGAGTCTGGGTCTGCTCCAGGTTTCTGCTGTTAAAGGGAAGTTTTTCCTTCCACTGTCACCAGTCACAAGTGTTTGCTCCAGGAGGATTCTGTTGGGTTTCTGTAAATTGACTTAGAGTCTGGTTTTGACCAACTCTATATATAAAATGTCAAGAGATAACTTTTTTGTGATCTGGCGCTATATAAATAAAATTTGATTGATTGAGTGATTTAATTGGTTTTCCCCTGTAAGTCGCTTTGGAAAAAAGCATCTGCCAAATGCGTAAACATAAACATAAACATTCAACACTACAGAGTACAGAGACATACAATCAACACTACAGAGGACAGAGACATACATTCAACACTACAGAGTACAGAGACATACAATCAACACTACAGAGGACAGAGACATACAATCAACACTACAGAGGACAGAGACATACAATCAACACTACAGAGGACAGAGACATACATTCAACACTACAGAGGACAGAGACATACATTCAACACTACAGAGTACAGAGACATACATTCAACACTACAGAGTACAGAGACATACATTCAACACTACAGAGTACAGAGACATACATTCAACACTGCAGAGGACAGAGACATACATTCAACACTACAGAGGACAGTGTGGAAGAGCGTCAAAGGGACCAAAGATGTCTCCCACCTGCAGCAGGAAATTTTACACAAAACTACACATGTAGAGAGCTTATGCTGCATTAACAGGCTCAGATTTAAAAGGAGGCACAAAGACCTTTGAAGAAACATGACGAACATGATAATGACTCTGTATCACTGTATTTATCATTTTACTGGAGAGGTTTTTCCAAACATGTATATGTCTATGCAACTGGAACTGGAGCAGGTTTTATCTCCTACAGCTGAAAAAGAGCGAAAAGATTAGAAAAATAGGACCAAGGCTCCTGAAGTCCAACAGCACATTTAAAGACATTAACTGACATCTGTTTGACCTCTCAAGATCACTCAAGGTCAAAGGTCATGGCACCAAATGAAAGCCCATATGTGACTTCCTATCTATTACCAACAGTAATTATATCAATATGTTCAACTGTTTTCCAGTTAACACTTTAAAATGTGTCCATTATAAACCAATGGAGGTTTGGAAAAATAAGAAAAATCATAAACAATTTAAAAATCAATATTTCCCAATTCTTTGAATAAACCTGGTAGACCTTTACCCCAAAGATGGTCCACAACTAATATCAAGTCATTCTGACTGAAGGTTTAGGAGAAGAAGATTCTAGAAAAATTGTTTATGGACGGACGACGGACAAATGAAAACTGATCCCAATAGTCCAGTGGACCCATTGGACTCTTTGGACCGTTGGACCCATTAGACCCTTTGGATTCTTTGGACCCTTTGGATTCTTTGGACCCTTTGGACCGTTGGACCCTTTGGACCGTTGGACCCTTTGGACCCTTTGGACCGTTGAACCCATTGGACCCTTTGGATCCTTTGGACCCATTGGACCCATTGGACCCTTTGGACTGTTGGACCCATTGGACCCTTTGGATCCTTTGGACCCATTGGACCCTTTGGACCCATTGGACTCTTTGGACTGTTGGACCCATTGGACCCTCTGGACCCTTTGGACCGTTGGACTAAAAGTCCATGATGCATGTGTTTCTCCTGGTCGTGACCACACAGTAAAAGCCAACTGGTCTATTTCCATATTTAATCTGTGCACAGGAACATAAATAACCTGTTGAAGGTTCTCAGTAAATGTGTGGAAATGAACTGATCTGGTATTTTCAGTCAGATCAGACTGTTTAGTGTCACAGTAATGTTTATTTTGAAGACAGTAGAAGTGTAGGTGAAGTGTGAAGGTGTTATTTACTCAGACTCAGTCAGATCCTCCCAGAGAAGTGGACCACCTGCTGCAGTGATCTGGTCCTGCTGTCACATGACTTGGACCCAGGACAGGACCTGTTCTGCTTTATTCTACTGTGGTCTGTCCTCTTCTTTAAATGGAGAACACATCAGGGTCTTATGTGGTAGTTGTTGGTTCTTAACACTCATCTGGGTTTACTGTGAGTTCAACACTGGTAAACTCATCACATGTTCTGATTCTACTGGTTTGGTTCTGAGGGAAAACACACACATCGGTGTTTGTACATCATCTGTGCCGCAGTAGTTTTAGATATTTTTCATTTAAAATATTTTAAACCAGATGTTGCCCTTTGAGTCTGTTTCAGTTGGCATTTAGACCTTTACAGTTCTGTGGAATATTTGTGTTAAACTGGTCTGGTTCAACAGTTATGAATCAAACAGTAGTGGGCGGTCCATCCGTGACCCTTGACCCCTTAATGTCCTTCCTTAAGCGTTCCTTTAACCCTTTGAACCCTGTCTGTCAGGTCCACTTGGTACCGCTGAACCATCTGTACATTCTGCTCTCATCTGTGTTATTTGGACCCTCATCTCACATCAAATGGAAGCATTGATGTCTGCCACGTCGGGCTTTGACTCACAGTTCCACCGTGGTCAGGCCACTGAGTCGTCTTTCACACCTGTGAGTCAAAGCCCAGCGTGGCAGACATCAACGCTTCCATTTGATGTGAGATGCGGGTCCATGAAGACTAAAGCAGTAGAGTCCTGTCTGGGATTTATGTGAATATGACAGAGAAGAAGAGAAAAGATATAAAGAAAACTAAAACTAAACTGAAACTAAACATTTAGAAAAAAACGAAAACTAATAAAAACTAGCAAACCTGCTCTAAAAATGAATTCAGACAAACTGAACTAGAAAAAAAAAACAGTCCAAACTAAATAAAACTAAACTAGAATGAAAAATCCAAAACTATTAGAACCTTGTTCGACACCTGTGTTTTTAATGAGTCAGGAAGCCAACACATCCCATAATACCACCTCTGACCGTTCAACCTGCTGGAGCTCTGCACCTCTGGCCCAATATTTAAATATTTAGGCCGATCAACAAACGACTGGACGTTCAAAACAAGGTTCTAATAGTTTTGGATTTTTCATTCTAGTTTAGTTTTATTTAGTTTGGACTTTTTTTCTCTAATTCAGTTCGTTTGAATTTGTTTTTAGAGCAGGTTTGATAGTTTTTATTAATTTTCATTTTTTTCTAAATGCTTAGTTTTAGTTTAGTTGTAGTTCAGTGGTCTCTTTTCTCTTCTTCTCTGTCGTCGTATTCAAATCAATCCCAGACAGGACTCTGCTGCTTTAGTCTCCATGTTTCCAGGTAGAGTGGGGACCAGAAGACGACTGGAAACCACAAGTGAACACAAGTGACGGACCAAAAAGTGTCGTATGTTGACAGCACAGAAAACTGAGAGAGACAAAGAAATCCATTTAACATCAATCTGACATTGACAAAGACGAAAACGAAGGGAATTTTATCCATAATTTTTATCCGTTTTAGTTAGTTTTGTAAACACACAACACAGTTTCAGTTAGTTATAGTTTTTTTCTTTGAATTATAGTTTTTATTTATTTCAGTGAACGAAAATGTTTTTTTAACTCTAGTTTTCGTCATACCATTAGTTTTTGTTAATGATAATAACCTTGGTTCAGAAATGCCCAGTCAGTGGAACTCACCTGAACAGAAGGGGTTGGTGGGGTTGAAGTTGATGGCGAATTCATGTGATACCTACGAAAACAACACAGAGCGAACATCTGAACATCACACTGAGCCTTTAGTGCACTGGAAAATATTCAGAAACAGTGTCCATTTCTCCCACTCTTTCTCCCTCCCACCCTTTCTTTCTCCATCACTCTGTTTTTTCTGTGTTCTGCTCCCTCTCCTTTGTCCTTTTCATCAGCGCAGCGCCATGGCAACACAGATGGGTTGACAGTTGCGTAATCATGTGAATATGCATGTAGAATGCTTACAGTTTTATACGTGTGTGTGTGTTTGGATGTGGAAAACCTGCGCATGTTACACACACTTACTCCAGCTGTGCGTTTGAAACTGACAACTGCACACACACACACACACACACACACACACACGTACCTCCGTCGAACACAAACACAAACAGTATTATCACCAACACCAGCGCACACATCGTACACATACCTTCCAGTCTGGTGGGAGTTGGGCTCCAAATCCCAGGGCAGGAAACATTTTGTCGCTGAGAAGGAAACCATGACAACAGATTGGAACGTTAGTTAAATCTCTTTTTCTTTTTTTTTTTTGTTAGTTTTTTTTTCAACCAAATTCAACAAGCTGGATTTAGACAACAGAGGAAATCCTGATACCTTTTTTTTCTCAAAGTAACACATTCAGATACATTCACAGAGAAACAAGCTGGGTGGGGTGGGGGGGGTAGAAAACGGAGGCCATGTCATAAAATGGCTCCTTATTCAGACGAAGACAGAAAGGAAATGTGTTTCTGACAACAGGGATTTATGTTATGTCTAGGGATGTAATGATTACCGGTATAAAAATAAACCACGGTAAAATTGCAGTCTGTTAGTAATACCGTTTAAATTCTAATTATCATGATAACCGTGTTTGATTAACGCACTTTGAAAACTAATGGTACTGCTCATTTCCTGGACAAGCAACAGTTCAAAAACAGTACTTCTCCTCTAAATGTAGACTTGTAGTCTTTATTAGTGCTGTGAATCTATGTCATTAACTCCTAAATCTCAATGATAATTGGACGGTCGTGTTGTGTGCAGGGGTGGATTCATGGGTAAATAATGGGATTGGGACGGATATTAACAGTGATAAAACTGTTTTATGATTTTGGATGGGCCTACAATAAGAATTTAAATCTGTGACATTAAATAGATGTTGCTTTGAGTATGACAGATTCCAGCGCTGAACTAAACCAGCTGAAAGTCTGGTCTTTTCTGAATTTCAGCTCCACATGCTGCAGTAATCTGTGTGTACTTCCTGGTACTTTGGTGTTGAGGACGGCTGCTCAAACACTGCTCTTCAGTTGTCAGATATTTTTGCCGCTATAAAAAGCAAAAAATCTTGCAGGATTTGTCCAAAATAAGCTTTAAAGACTCACGTATCATAGTCCTGTATGATCTGTCCAACTGCCAGAATGGCTGCCAGATACTCGTTGCTGCCCAGTGGATTGATGTAATGGAGGGAGGAGGGTTCACGAGGGTTCCCATTGGATGCAGTGAAGTCTATACCCACCTAGAGGACACAAACAAATACACAGGCGATGTGTTCAGTGACCTTTACACAACAGTTGGATAAGTGGTTCCTTCAAAACAAACACAGGAAGGTTTGAACATCTACACATGAAATAGAAACGGTACAGGAGGAAATCCACAAAAACTGAACATAAGCAGGAAGTCTAATTTGGTTCAGTTCAAGACCTTGTACACATGGACACAAAAAGGATTAATTTAAACCCCCCCCCCCAAAGGAGAGGAAAGGGTTACTGTTTTTAGTTTGGTCTGTGTGTTTGTTTACACTTTAACAGTAAAACTATTCGTTGAATTCAGACCTAACTGGGTTTATAGATTACCACTGACCAGAACAGATGTGATTACATTTGGGGAAAAGTAGGTCAAAGTTCACATTTTTTATGAATTTTTAAAATGTTTTTTTCCATTTACTTATAATGGGCAAAATTCCATGTCTATAAAAACATCAATTTTGTTTCAGTTTACTTCAAACTTGGCACAAATATTGAGACAATTGATATACATCATTGACATAACGCTAAGGCGTGTGTGTATGTGTGTGTGTGTGTGTGTATATATATATATATATATATATATATATATATATATATATATATATATATATATACATATATATATACAGGGTGGGGAAGCAAAATTTACAATGAACATTTAGTTGTTTTTTCTCAGCAGGCACTACATCAATTGTTTTGAACCCAAACATATACTGATGTCATAATCATACCTAACACTATTATCCATACCTTTTCAGAAACTTTTGCCCATATGAGTAATCAGGAAAGCAAACGTCAAAGAGTGTGTGATTTGCTGAATGCACTCGTCACACCAAAGGAGATTTCAAAAATAGTTGGAGTGTCCATAAAGACTGTTTATAATGGAAAGAAGAGAATGACTATGAGCAAAACTATTACCAGAAAGTCTGGAAGTGGAGGAAGCAACAAAAAACGTACCAAAGCTTTTATTAAAGCTCTCAAATCCAAAATCCTAAAGGATCCAACCAAATCCATGAGAAAAATGGCAATTGAACTTGAGGTAGACAACAAGACCGTTAGAAATGCAGTAAAATATGATTTGAAGTTAAAATCTTACACAAGAACACCAAAACACTTGTTGACAACAGCAACAAATCCAACTTTAGCAATTTTTGGGAATCATGTTTATGGCCGCCTTCTAGCCCAGATCTAAACCCTCTGGATTCTGCTGTTTGGGGCGTTTTAGAACATGCTACCAATAGAATATCACACAGCAATGTTGACTTTCTTAAAGATACTATTAAAGAAGAATGGGAGAAGTTGTCACCCGAATATTTGAGGAACACTTGCGCAAGTTTCAGGAAGCGTGTGAAGGCAGTTATTGAGACAGAAGGAGGACACATAGAATAAAAACATTTTCTATTATGGACATTTTCTTGTGGCAAATAAATTCTCATGACTTTCAATAAACTAATTGGTCATACACTGTCTTTCAATCCCTGCCTCAAAATATTGTAAATTTTGCTTCCCCACCCTGTATATATATATATATATATATATATATATATATATATATATACACACATATATATATATATATGTATATACTGGCACGTTGACCCATGTGGATCCACAGGTTCTAGATGTGGTCATTTTTCTGCTGTTGTGTATTCATACATGTTGTTCCACATTAGTCCAACAGTCACTGCTCAAGTATTCTGGCTGGTTTGTGCCACTGTCTGACAGCGGCAGCTGCTATAGACGATGTGGAAATGGACGGAGCTCCCTTCTCTCTATGCATATTCCTCCAGCCGTTTCCATGTTTCAGCCATTTCCGCGTCGTGTTTCATCCATATAATATCATATGCTTGCGCTGCCGCTGTCAGGTGGTTGCACGAGGTTTCGCTTCCTACGATGCACGTCGCGACAAAATTCCTCAGATGCCCGAGTTCCCTCCCGAATCTGTTTGTAAACACATGGTTTGTTTCTGGTGGAACAAAGAAACTGTTCACCATGAAGAAGAGACTCAGGTGAGTAATGACAGACAGACAAACAGATTCATGATACTGAGGATATGACTGAGGTTTGACAGATTTGAGGAAAAATTGGTCACAAAAGTCTCCTGCACCTTTAAAGTTGTGCAGTTTGCCATTGTGCAGTACCGCTGACGGCCACTAGATACCCCCCCCCCCCACCTTACAGTTCCACTGACCTCTACTCTAAAAACCCACCTGATCGTTCTGTTTTTGGACCCTCTAATCATTGTCCTGTTAGTCAGATCTCATCCATGTCATCCTGTCGTTGTGGTGTACTGTGTGTGCTGTGTTGGATTTGATTGACAGGTCTGTATGACAGCTTGGATGTTTAATGAGTCACACTTTCACAACCTCTGTTTATTCACAACATTAATTATTTAAGTGCGTTTTTTCCCAAATAAAAAGTTCTATGGTAGTTTTTGTCGTCTGGTTTGACTAACAAAACCATTCCACTCATGTCTACTGCTCTTGTCCAAATACGGTCACTTCCAAAAAGCCAACACAACACTGAATCCCAAACCACAGCAGTTCAGAACAGTCTGAGGCTCATCCCCGTCCATCTGAGCACTAATAAACTGTACATGACCATGAAAACACTGACTGTATTATTATTATTTTTGGAGGACTCCTTTGGTCACTTTGGATCCTGTTAAACTCACTTTAGTTCAGGGTTTATAGTCAGTCCAATACAATCTGAAGACCAGTAAAATAAGAACAGTACATTATATTAGTGTTTACTAGGGCTGTGTATCAGCAAGAATCTGGCGATATGATACAAATCACAATACTAGGATTACGATACAATATATCACAATATATCATGATACTGTTAAAATCGGACCAATGGCCCTGTAGCTTACCGGCCAAATTAAAAACTTTGGGAAATGTTTCCAGATCCATTTATTCTCACCCAGTTCTGTGTATTTATTCTTTTAAGAAATAACCCATGTTTTGCTCATATTCCAATCAGATCTGTAAAAAATTCAAATTCCAACTTGATATCATTGATACTGATTTATTGGATCAATCCACTTCCTATCTGTTATAATGGGAACATTTTTCAAAGTTGCACCAAATCCAGAATCAGATCCAGATCCAAATAATTTCACTAACTTTTGCTGACATCATCATACAGAAGCTGTATACCAAGTTTGAAGTCAATCGGAATTGTAGTTTCGGAGAAGAAGACGATTGAAATTTTTGTAACAGACGACAGACGCCGCTGGATGCCGCATGACGACAATAGCTTAAGGCCTGTCGGCCGGTAAGCTAAAAAGGCAATTTTTTTGTTTCTTTTTTCAAATGATTATTTCCTTGAAGAATTGAATTACAGCAGAAATCTGCACAAATACTAAACACACTTTTATTTGATCCCAACAGGATCTAATGTTCTATCACAAAATGTTCTTGTGTTCGAACTGAAATTCTGTTTTACAGACATTCCAGTTTCAGATCCTGTTCAAATGTTCAGATTCTATTAGTTCACAACTAACATCAGAACAGGATTTGAGGTCAATCCCAACAAAGGAACGAACATTATTGAATAAGAGTGTTAAATAAGAATAAATAAAATAGAAACAAAAAAGAAAAACAAAAAAACAAATGAACCTCCACAATATCTTCATTTGAATAAATACCTAAAAATATCCATACAGTACTTTTAATATCAATACAGTAGTGTGAAATGAAATATCATGATATATCGCAGAACCGATATTTTCTTACAGCCCTAGTACAGATCCCAGTGGATCTACAAACACACAGAACATTTAAGAACAGATTGAATATTGGTCCAATTACACTGATTTATATGAAGACATGTCAGGTTGTTCATATTTTTTTGGTGAATGGATAGTTTCTAAATGCAAACATTTTCATGTAATTTTACTTTTTTTAAACAAAAAAAAGAGGAAACAAGTGTTCAGAGAACACAAACCTCCTCCTTCACCCTGAACGGTGTGCATGTGTGGATCGACTATTTCTGTTTAAATTCAACAGTTTCCAGGTTGTTCCATACAGAAGAAACAGTTGCAGCTTGGTCCCAGTCATGTGTCTGTCCAATTAGACTAAATTCCAATCAATATTAGTTGAGTTCTAATTTTAAATGTGTGGGAAATGGGATTTTCAATGTTCAATGTAAATGTCCACAGAGTCCACATTCCACAGTGGATGTGGACAATTTAGTTCCAGATACAAGAGATTGTTCTAAGCTACAGGTGGATCCAACTGGAAGCTAATCGGAGTTGTTTTGAATTTTTGGAAAATGTCTCAATGATGACAGATGGAAAACTGTAGATGTTGTGACCTTGCTGTGACCTTGAACTTTGTCCTACTGGGACCAAAATTTAATGGGTTGGTCCCAGGGCCTAGGCCTATCTGTGGGGAAGATTTGGGAAAGATGGGTGGAAGAATTTTACACTAAAGATGCTAAAAAACAAACAAACAAACAAACAAACAAACAAACAAACAAACACACAAAGCAAAGTGACCACAATATCTCCTGGCGGAGGAAATTAGAGTTGTTATTCTGATAGTATGTCACTGGTTCTGATCCACTTCAGACTGAATTGGTTTGAATGTGGAATCTGAACTAAACTGATCGATTGTTAATTGATTGTTAATATCTTCAGTGTCATTTTTGCGTTCCATAAATTTGTCCCACGGGTCAGACTGGACCCTTTGGTCAGTTTTAACACCTGTGCTGTATTATGTGACCTCCATCTTTATTATTCATCTGTTCGTCTGGTTTCAGGTCAAACAGACGGCTGTGATATCTGCCACGTCAGGCTTTGATTGACAGCTGTGACTCCCTCACCTGTCAACTAAATGATGCTTTTCCCTTTTCCTCTTTTTTCCACCTGTCAGCCAGCATGGCAGAGACCGAACACCTGGCATCACAAGGACACTCCAAACCCACTGGGTCACATGACAGGAGTCCAAACCCACTGGGTCACATGACAGGAGTCCAAACCCACTGGGTCACATGACAAACCCACTGGGTCACATGACAGGAGCTCCTCAGATTACAGACACCATCAGATGGAAACATGGTTAAACTGATTATTGTTGAATCTGTGCATGTGTGACCTCATTTGTTTGTTCAGTCAGTGTCATCCACAGCCGCGCAACAGTGATATGAACTAAATAAATGTATAGTTTGTATGATTTTAACGCATGACTCTGGACTGTGGTCAACATGAGAGTCTTTCCTCTTTCCACAAAACACCAAATTTGATGCGAATTAAAGCAGTAGTTTTTGCATAATTCTGCTTTCAGATGAGCACACAGACAAAAGGAAATGAAAACGAGGGAACACAGGGTTGGACCCAAATACTATTCACATTCTCACATAGTTTTTTTTTTTTTATACAGTTCAAATAAAAGTCAATAGAAAAACAGCAACCCTTTAACCCTTACAGACCCAAACGTCCACCTTTACCCTTAAAGACCCAAACGTCCACCTTTAACCCTTAAAGACCCAAACATCGGCGTAAAATACACTTCTTTATCTTTTCATGGTCCTCAGATATGACCATATTTGGACATTCAGAGGCTCCGTAGTTACTGTGGAAACACTGTCATCTTCTCCAACATTGATTCTCCAGTCAAACCCATGCAGTTGGATCAATGACAGTGGATGGACACACTGAGTTTATGATCAGTTCATGATAGATTGGACTGAAAAAGACACTGTTTATTCAGTTTTCTCTGTTTTTGGTTTAATAACCCTCAAACGTAACCTCAGCATGATGATTAAAGTACATGATCAGTAAAAGAAATATAGGAAAATACCTGATTTACACTGAAAAAAATGCAAAATGGAGAGGATAATATAATAAATGGAGAGCAGTCACTTAAAAAAGGTTAAATAGACAAAAAAATTAATTTGGGAACTGACAATAGTAGCTGTGGGTCTGTATGGGCTAAGGTCAGTAAAATGCACTCTTCTGTTTGTTAAATTCCTACACTAGGGTTTTATTTGAGGATAGTTAAAAAAAAAAAAAAAAAAAAAGTGTTTCCTCACTGTGTCGGAAAACAGAGAAACTCGTCCCAAAAGCATATTTTTAACGTGGATGACCACGGGGTGACACTGTGAGGCTGTACGCTGTGTAGTAATATGAAGATGTGCACAAACAAACAAACACACACACTGCAAAACATAATATGAGATTAAGAGTGACAAGCTTTTCCTCAGGCACTGAATAGAGGTTTGTGTGTTGACAAGAACCCGACCCAGAAACTCCGCCTCCTCTCTATCAGCTTAAAGATACAAGTCTCAACCATCACCTGCTTTCTCTCTTTATTCGCTGGAACGAGGAATGTTATAAAACACTGATGTTCTGCTTCAGTTTGGACAGAGAGGGAAAGAAGATGGACAACAAAAAAGGGAGGACAGAGCAAAGGTGGTAAACAACAGAAAACTCTGGGTAAATGTGTAAAAAAAGTGACAGAAAAAGGGGATTGGAATCTAAAAAGCAGAAGCACAGCAGGAGTGACAGACACACACACACACACACACACACACAGACACACACACGGGCTGACAGAACCAGGGTGCTGCTGTGGAGTCACTGCCCTACCGACGCTTCCTTCACCCTGGATGACATATGGGACAAATAGGGATGTAACGGTTACCGGTATAATGATGATAATGATAAAACGGTAAAATTGCAGACAGTTAGTATTACCGTTTTAGTTCTAATTATCATGATAACCGTGTTTGATTACCGCACTTTTAAGGGAAAAAACACCTATGTAAAGATCTGCTTTTATGTCAAATATTTGAGTATAGTTTTAATTTATTTCAATTTAAATTTTATATTCTCTCTCTCTCTCTGTCTGTCTGTCTGTCTATCTTTTCTTGTATTTATTTCACTGATCATGTAGATGTTCATTAAAGCTCAGTATAAAGTTGATGGTTATTTCAAAAACAGATAAAATGGCAGAAAAAGTGTCTTTATCGGTCAAATCTCTCAAACTGAATCACAGAATCATAACATATGATTAGTTTATTGCTATAGAAATCGCAGTGTTTCCCAAAAGTCCCCAGATGACTGTTCTTCATTTAAGGAGGACGTCCAGATTTGGAGCCTCTGATGAAGTAATCTGATTAGTGATTGGATGATTCCTCCATCTAAACTAAATGTGTGAACTGGTTTTGTATTTGATTCCATTCCACAGCTGATGCTGAGCCTACATACATGTGTCATACAACACACACACATCTGTTTCACTCACTCCACCCACCTACTCCATCTGTAGATCTGATCCTATAGTGTATGTGGAGAACACGCCTTTTCCACTGACATGGAATGGATCCATTCTGGTTTCTAGCCACCACCACCATCATCATCATCATCGTCATCATGGATTCGTTGCCTGATCACAACAGATTTGGAGGGACACTACTCTCTTTTCCATTGATCCGCAAACTGCATGAATATAATTTTTGCATAAAAATTTGTCTAATGGAAAAACAATAATTTAACCCAAACTCTAGTTTTTCTCTGAATAGTTGTTGTTGTTGTTGGAGGTGTTTTGTTTGTAGTTAAACTGGTGTCTGACCCAAAACTGGAATGGAAAGACCTTTGAGTCCAACTAGAGTCACATCACCAAAACAAACGGATGTGGATGGATGTTAGAACAAGAGAAGAAGAGGCGTTGAACCCAAACGTGTGTGTGTGTGTGTGGACACACCAGCAAACCACATCCAGTGTGGCGCTGTGCCACGGCAAACTCCATACCACCACACCAAACATTTCATACAAAAAATCATCATTGTCACATTAGACTTATTCTACATATGTATAAAATATAATAAAACAAACATCCTGCCCCCTTAAATGAACATTTGTGAAGCTTCAGGAGGTAGAGAAAAAATAAATGAGTGTTAAGTTTCATTTTCACTTTCGTGGGCCCCCATAGTATTATAAGTAGGACGGAGCCCCGCCCCCTGGAGCCCATGTTAGTTCATACTTCCTGAGTTGGTGGTACCTGCACACACACTCCACTGCCAACACTTCCTCTGCAGTATTTTGCTGCTTTTGTGGATTTCCACTCCAAATGGGATGAACAGTAGTCAGGCAGTCCAAACCCATTAGCTCCAGTGTTAACAACACCTCCAGCCAAAGGAGAACCAACACCAACACAGCTTTACCTTCACTTTCTTTGCCAGTTTTGTCAAGACGCTTGTGTGGATCCATAAGTCTGAAAGTGGGCACAGTCTTCACACATGTCCAACCAAACCCCAGGGACATTTCCTCCCAATCAGACCCTACAGCTGCTCCACTGTGTCACGTTTGGAGTTGAACTACAGACTGGACCTGCTTGGACTGCCTTTGCCCTCACACATGTTAGGCTCAACATGACCCATAGTGCATTGGGAAAACTGTGACTGTGACATCTGCTCCAGCTGAGGTGATACTTGGACCACTCACTGGTATATGAGACTATATGGGACTATATTAACCCATAAAGCTGGAACACTCACCAAAACCATCTGAAACTTACCACACTTTTATCATTAGGGCAATTTAAATTCTTAATCTTGATGAGGTTCATTTATTCATTCATGACCATTTAATTATTTTTTTTTTTTTAATCAATGACAGAGGGCACTTATCAGCTTATATTTTGCACAAAATGTACTAATAAAGATTTGTTATTTTTAATACATTACAGTTAAATATATGTTGTTTGTTTACACAGTTTTGTGAACATAAACAGACACCTTTGGCACAGGAACACATTTGGACTAATTTTTTCTACCAAAATACTAAAGTGAGAGTTGGGGGTACTGGGATAAAAAAAAGTCTATTTCAGGGGTACTGCACTGTAAAAGTCTATTTCAGGGGTTCTCCACTGTAAAAAGTCTATTTCAGGGGGTACTCTGCTGTAAAAAGTCTATTTCAGGGGGTACTCCACTGTAAAAAGTCTATTTCAGGGGTTCTCCACTGTAAAAAGTCTATTTCAGGGGTTCTCCACTGTAAAAAGTCTATTTCAGGGGGTACTCTGCTGTAAAAAGTCTATTTCAGGGTGTACTCCACTGTAAAAAGTCTATTTCAGGGGTTCTCCACTATAAAAAGTCTATTTCAGGGAGTACTTGGATAAAAAAAGTCTATTTCAGGGGGTACTCCACTGTAAAAAGTCTAATTCAGGGGGTAGTCCACTGTAAAAAGTCTAATTCAGTTTTGTAAATGTAAATATTTTCAGTGTAATTTTTTTTTTTTTCACTTAGACTTTTTCTACATAATTTTTCACCAAGAAAATTCGTCGTTGTCATTATTTATGGGTTATTGTGTTGTTATTTTTACTGAAGATCACATTGGTCCGTATGTGGAATCTGAATCAAAAGGATTTGGACAACCTGGACTGTTCAGGTTCATTTTTGCTCTTTGATTCTGCAGGGCCGGAAAGGAACCTTTGGCGGGGGGGGGGGCATATTTGGGCCCCGGGCCACATGTTTGACACCTGTGGATTAGAAGTTAAGTCTGTTTGTTGAATTCACCTCAAACTAAAACACAGACATTTTTCTCTGTCCCCAATAGATTTAGTTGGTTACAAGCAAAAAGCAAGCATATTTTTCCTCCCTTTTTGTCATTGTTCTTTAATACTGTCTCTCAGAATGAACCTAAAAATGCGTATTCCCAAAGTGGTGCTCCCCAAACTCTGCTGCTGTTTTTCCTCCAGTGCCCTCTGTGGTGACAGACGTTATTAGTTTGATGACTGTCAAATGGATAACAGTGGGAGATGACACTGTTCTGTTTCCAACTTCTTCCCTCGCCCAAAGCCACTGGTAATTGCTCCCACACAAGGAAACTAAACAGAACATGACAAACACCGTTTCCATGCGCAAATGTGCAGGATAATAAAAAGTGAACAGGGTGACAGAGCGGCGTCTCAGCAGCGAGTGTTTCACAGCAGTAATGTGGCAGAAAACATGTCTGACTGCAATAAATTAGAGGGATTCCACTGCTGCCAAATTACTGTCAAATAAATGACATTGTGACATTTGTACCAGAGTTTTCTGTTCTGAGCTGGAACTCAGCTAGTCTGAGCCAGTACAGAAACCAGGAGCTGCAAGAGTGGAGTTAAAAACCCACAGACAGAGGGAGGGAGGGATGGATGGATGGAGGGAGGGATGGATGGATGGCTGAGTTTGTTTAGTGTGTAAACTCTTTTGTTCAGTTTCTCTTCCTCTTCCAGTTTCTCTCTCTTTCTCTATCTCTTTGTCTCTCTTGTTCCCAGTGTGTCGCTCCAGCTCCAGTCCGGTGCAGTAGGACAGTCTGTTTTCGTTCATATTGGTTCTTGTTTATTTCAGGGTCCTTCATTCAGGTTTCTACTCCACATGGAGGTTTGTCAAACTAACAAATCCAACTCCCAGTGGGTCCAAACACACACTGGTGGAATGGTGCTAAAGTCAGGTGGATGGATGGAGTCCAAACCAATAGGATGTCTGAATGGTATACGTTTATATTTCTCATCCAACCACAGTCAGATTCACTCTATACAGATGGAGCCATTTATCTGGATTAGTTTTATTTTATTTAAACGATGACAAGGAATGAAAACAAACTGAATTGAAATAGGAGTAATGAGGTTATTTTTTAAATATGAGTAGAAAGTACAGATAACTGTGTGAAAATGTAAGGAATAGAAGTAAAAAGTCAGCTGAAAAATAATTACACTAGGAAAGTATAGAGAACCAAATTTGTACTTAAGTAAGGTATGGAAGTATTTGTACTCCATTACACCTCTGTGTATAACGCATGTGTATTACCACAAGAGTCATGTAGCATTACTATCACAACACAGACGGAACAGAGGGGATTAAGAGGCTACATAACTGAAAAAAGTCCTGTTATACACACACACACACACACACACACACACACACACACACACACACACACACACACACAAGGTTCTAATAGTTTTGGATTTTTCATTCTAGTTTAATTTTATTTAGTTTTGACTTTTTTTTCCTCTAATTCAGTTAGTTTTAATTTGTTTTTAGAGCAGCTTTACTAGTTTTTATTATTATTTTTTTTCTAAATGCTTAGTTGTAGTTCAGTTGTAGTTTAGTTGTAGTTCAGTTGTAGTTCAGTTGTAGTTTAGTTGTAGTTTAGTTGTAGTTTAGTTGTAGTTCAGTTGTAGTTTAGTTGTAGTTTAGTTGTAGTTTAGTTGTAGTTCAGTTGTAGTTCAGTTGTAGTTCAGTTGTAGTTTAGTTGTAGTTCAGTTGTAGTTCAGTTGTAGTTCAGTTGTAGTTCAGTGGTCTCTTTTCTCTTCTTCTCTGTGCTCCTATTCAAATCAATCCCAGACAGGACTCTGCTGCTTTAGTCTCCATGTTTCCAGGTAGAGTGGGGACCAGAAGACGACTGGAAACCACAGTGAACACAAGTGACGGAGCAAAAAGTGTCGTATGGAGACAGCAGCTAAAATTGCTAGAGTGAAATCAGTCGCTTTTGTATCAATCTGACACTGACAAAGAAGAAAACGAAGGGAATTTTATCCTTAATTTTTATACGTTTTAGTTAGTTTTGTAAACACACAATACAGTTTCAGTTAGTTATCATTTTTTTCTTTTAATTATAGTTTTTATTTATTTCAGTTAATGAAAATGTTTTTACAGTTCTAGTTTTTGTCATTTCGTTAGTTTTCGTTAATAATAATAACCTTGACATGCACACACACACAGGTCCACTGTAGTCTTTCGCTGGTCCTGTGCTCTTTTCTCATTTCTTCTTTTTGCTGTCTTCTTCATGTTCTCATTTCTTCTTCATGTTCTCATTTCTTCTTCTTTCTTTCTTCTTCATGTTCTCATTTCTTCTTTCTTTCTTCTTCATGTTCTCATTTCTTCTTCTTTCTCTCTTCATGTTCTCATTTCTTCTTCTTTCTTTCTTCTTCATCTTATTTCTTCTTCTTTCTCTCCATGTTCTCATTTCTTCTTCTTGCTGTCTTCTTCATGTTCTCATTTCTTCTTGCTTTCTTCTTCATCTTCTCATTTCTTCTTGCTTTCTTCTTCATGTTCTCATTTCTTCTTTCTTCTTCATCTTCTCATTTCTTCTCCTTTCTTTCTTCTTCATGTTCTCATTTCTTCTTCATCTTCTCATTTCTTCTTCATGTTCTCATTTCTGTTCAAAGGGCCATGGGGTTGGTTCTTCACTAAACTCCTGACTCTGTTCCTCTGTTCAGATCTTCTCATCCTCCTCTGTTCACTCACACAAATCCCCTTCCAACCTCATATGCCTTACACAGCCCTGAATTCTATCAAATATAAAATATGAATAATAGTCTAATTCATGTGAACTCAGACGTGTACAAACATCCCCTCATCATCATCATCATCAGTAGCAGGCTGTCTGTGTGTGTCTAAGTATGTAACAGAGGAACGCTGCTCTCCTCCAGCTCACGCAGCCTGAGGAGAGACTTTCCCTTCCTGCAGATTAGGATTAGAGCCACGCTAAGTCTGATTGAACACCGCACAACTGGGGTTTCTACTGCTGGGTGTGTGCTTTTGTACACGGCTGCCGCTCCATACTCTGTGCATGTACGTAAAACCTGTGCATAGAAGTGTTGGTGTGTGTGTGTGTGTGTAGGCAGAAGATGTCATCTGTGCTGGAGGATCTTTGTGCAGATGATGTGTGTGCTGGTGTGTGTCTACATCAGTCAGAACGCCTGAACAGAGGAAGGAGCAGGTTTGAAGATTTAGGATGTGTGTGCATGTGTGTATGTGTGTTTGTGTGTGTGTACACCTATGGTACAGTCCTGGTTCAAAGAGCACAATGGATGTGTGATAGAAAGGCCTGTATGAGCAAGATAATGCATTTGGAATGTGTGTATGTATGTGTGTGTGTGTGTGTGTGTGTGTGTGTGTGCGTGTATGTGTGTGCGTATGTGTGTGTATCTGTGCATGTGTGTGTGTGCATGTGTGTGTATGTGTGCATGTGTGTGTATGTGTGCATGTGTGTACGTGTGTGTGTATATGTGTGTATGTGTGTGCATGTGTGTATATGTGTGTAGGTATGTTTGTGCATGTGTGTGCATGTGTGTATGTATGTGTGTATGTGTGTGCTCTCCAAACACAGTGTTATGGAGTGTGAAAACACAGGAGAGTGTGTGTGCAGAGGATCCTGCATGTTTCTGCTCATATGTGTGCATGTATATGTATGTAAATGAGTTGTAAGCAGCAGAGAGGAAGCATCTGTTTTAAGACTGTGTGTGTGTGTGTGTGTGTGTGTGTGTGTGTGTGTGTGTGTGTGTGTGTGTGTGTGTACATGAAAGAGCTGCAGGTCTGTGACAAAAAGCAAAAGATTAGGAGGGAGCAGGGAGGATTTAAGAGTTCCCATTCCGCCTTAAATGTGCTCATCACATCACCACAAGAAGGGAAAACTGTACCCGCTGCACCAAAATGTTGTTCATTACAAACAAGTAAAAGCCTGGAGTGAAGTTAAAAAAAAAAAAAAAAAAAAACAGACATGTGTGTGTCAGTCAGTCAGTACCAGCAGCTATTTATTCTGCCCAGTGTGATCCGTCTATTTAAAACCTGTACGCTGAAAGGATGCGTTTCCGGAAACATCTACATACACTCAGCCCTGTGATACCTGCAACTGATAGATATCAATCACTGTCCACCACTGTCCACCACCGTCCACCACTGTCCAACACTGTCCACCACTGTCCAACACCGTCCACCACTGTCCACCACCGTCCAACACCGTCCACCACTGTCCACCACCGTCCAACACCGTCCACCACTGTTCAGCTTTTTACTGAAGCACTTGACTGCAGAGGACAGAGGTCCTCCTTGACCTCTGTCATCGTTTATTTATTTATTTAGCAGGGACAGTACACATTAATGAACATTTCTGTAAATGTGCCAGTTTTAGCAAAAAAGCTATTTTTCAACTGTTGTCCCTGGGTAAGATGTAAAGTACCAGCATACAGAAAATTTTTCAGTATTTGTACTTCATTACTGTGCCATGCATGATTGTTCATACATTTTTGTGCTTTTCATAACATGTTTTGTGTTTATATATACGTTAAATAAACTTTTTGTTTTTTTTTTTGTTTTTTTTTTTACAAATTTGGTGATTTATTGGGGGTGGGTCACTTTTCCATGGAGGGGGTGGGGTGACACTTTTCCATCTGACACTGTGTCCTAACGGAAAGGAGTGCGTAAAAAAAATCGATTTGATCAATCTTAGATCAATTTCGTTTTAATTTTGTGTAATCGATTAATAGTGGATGAGATCGATTTTTCAGAGCAGGACCAGGAGTACGTGGAAGCGTGACTGGCTCTGTCTTCCGAACCCCGTGGTCTCGCCCGCGATGGCTCTGGCACGGAAAAGACGCGGAGGAAGGGTGGGGGAATTCCCTCTGCTGGAGGTCCTCCCAGCCTCAAACTGGAACCCACAGTGTGAAGGAACTGGACGCCCAGAGGTTCTATGAGGCGAGTCGCAGAAGCCGGACGTTCTTGGAATAATAACTTGGATCCAGACTATCACCTGTGGCTGAGTATGGAGTTAGAGGAAGAGTAAAGCCACAATGTCCACCACTCCCCCCACTCCGACCAACAATCACAGAGCGCACACACACACACACACACACACACACACACAGCCCCGCTCCAATCAACAATCACCGAGTGAACCCCCCCCCCCCCCCCCCCAACCCTGTGAGTTCTTTATTTCAGAGCAGATTCAGCTCCTTCCTGCTTAAATGTCAGATTTATTTCCTTTCTAATATCAATATTGATCCCAGTATTGATGTGTTGCATGACTGCAGTAGTCAAATAATCAGGTTACAACTCAAAATGGAACTTTGGTATCACTAAATTAATGTGAATCATTCAATTAATACTTAATCAAATCAATATTGGATCGAATCAAATCGTGATTAATCGATTCAGAACCTTATGAATCAAAATCGAATCGATTATGGAAATTGGCCATGACACCCAGCCCTACTAACGGCTGTGAACTTCACAGCTCACCCCTGTCGGACAGAATGCTGGTCTGCTCTCCAGTTTGATCTGGACGTCAGGAGCTTGACCAGAGCATCGACAAGAACCAGAGGAATTAGCCAACACTGAAAACCTTCTGATTATTCAATCGGACGGACAGATAATCAGTAATTATGTGGGAGGAACAGAGCAGCAGATAAGAGGTCAGGCTTTGGGACTGAGTGTGAACATAACAGACCTACACACACATCCACGGTGCTGTTCTGCTCCTGCTCATACTTGCTTCTGTTTCATCACGCCACAAACATTGTCATCAACAGCACTAGGCGTCACTATGGCAACGCAACTATACTCTCTTTATAGCCTCATTTCCCACAATAAGACAAGGTGAAAATCTCAGTGTTACAGTGAAGGTTGTTTTTGTGTGTGTGTGTGTGTGTGTTTGTTCACAATGGCCTGAATTTCACAGAGGTTCTCAGAGCTCTCTGCCCCCCCAGGCATGCACAACACAAATTCTAGCACTGACGGCATCTGTGCACAGAAGCAGAAGTCAAGTGCTCACTTGAACTTGACCAGGACCTTGAGGCAGACACGCTCCACATATGATCAGTGTGTTCGCTTTTACAGTACTCACACTGACCCAAGTGCAGTGGAGCAGATACAGAGAACGCTTCTGCACAGCTTCTGTCTGATACACAGGTGTCAAACATGTGGCCCGGGGGCCAAATACAGCCCGCCAAAGGGTCCAATCCAGCCCGCGGGATGAATTTGTGAAATACAAAAATTACACTTTAGATATTAACGATCAATGGTGTCAAAATCCTTTTATTTCAGGTTCCACATACAGACACGTACAGTCCAATTAGATCTGAAGTGGGTGCTGCGAGTGATCAGGTTGTTTTATTACAAAAACTTCACCTCATGAACCTGGAATGTGAGTGAAACGGCTGCAGAATTCAACCCATAAATGACCACCTGAATCTGCCTGCTCTGGTTTAACGACGTTACTGCCGTCATTAGTGCATTAGTGTGTGCAGTCTCTGGGAGTCTGGAAACGCCCTAACACCAAACAAGTCATGAGGAGGAATGTTAGTGCAGCATTCAGTGGTAGAAACAGAAACAGATGAACTGTGAGGAGCAGGTGTTATTCTGGGTTTGGTGGGGCTAACACTGGCTGGAGCTTAGAGTCATGTCAGGACGCTAAAACACTGGAGCACATGATTTAAGGAAAGGGGGTGGGATTAAATAAGTGTTAACATCCTCTGACTCCTTTTTTTCTCCAATGTGTAAATAACACTTCAATCGTAGTATTTGTTTTGTATAATAGTAAAAATGTATTTTCTTTTTTGTCAGTGTGGTGATAATTTGCTCCTGGCATTTGCTTTTGTTGGTGTTTGTACTGTGTTTTTTTATATGTCAAAATAAAACATTCAGTCATTAATTCATTGCCCCGCCCCCAAAGGCTGCTGTTTTTGTTTTGTTTTGTTTGTTTGCTTAATCTTTAGCAGCAAAACTATTGGTTGAATTCAGACCTAATTGGTTGGGTTTATAGATTGCCAGTGACCCAGAATAGATGTGATTACACTTTGGAAAAAGTAGGTCAAAGTTAAAATTTTTTAGGAATTTTTAAAATCTTTTTTTTCTTTCATTTACTGATAATGGGTGAAATTTCAAATATCTATAAAAACATCAATTTTGTTTCATTTTCCTTCAAACTTGGCACATATATAGAGGTGATTGATATGATGACATCAGCACACACATAGACATGATGACATCAGCTGGATCCATGACAAAATAAGATACAATACGTGCGAGGGGCGTGGCTTGATGTGCCTGGAGCCACTTGTTCAAGTAAAGGTTTCCACATGTCTTTTTACATCATCTTGTTTTGTTTTACACATTTTTCCTCATTGAAAAAAAGGCAAAAATAACCATCCCTGATAAATAGGTATTTATATTAATACTGAAATATTTGCATTAATAGTATTTCTAAGTGACTGATAGTAAAGACGATAAAACCAGCTTCCCAAAGGTACAGATCCAGCTGTGGCCCTGACACTTCACTACTGATAATCTACAGGGTGGGGAAGCAAAATTTACAATGAACATTTAGTTGTTTTTTCTCAGCAGACACTACGTCAGTTGTTTTGAAACCAAACATATACTGATGTCATAATCATACCTAACACTATTATCCATACCTTTTCAGAAACTTTTGCCCATATGAGTAATCAGGAAAGCAAACGTCAAAGAGTGTGTGATTTGCTGAATGCACTCGTCACACCAAAGGAGATTTCAAAAATAGTTGGAGTGTCCATAAAGACTGTTTATAATGGAAAGAAGAGAATGACTATGAGCAAAACTATTACCAGAAAGTCTGGAAGATACTATTAAAGAAGAATGGGAGAAGTTGTCACCCCAATATTTGAGGAACACTTGTGCAAGTTTCAGGAAGCGTGTGAAGGCAGTTATTGACAAAGAAGGAGGACACAGAGAATAAAAACATTTTCTATTATGGACATTTTCTTGTGGCAAATAAATTCTCATGACTTTCAATAAACTAATTGGTCATACACTGTCTTTCAATCCCTGCCTCAAAATATTGTAAACTTTGCTTCCCCACCCTGTAATGTCAACTAAAACAGTAGAATACTTTAAATACTGACATCACATTTTCTATTAACTCTTCTGTTGTACTTTTACCAGAAATGCAGCGTTTTAACCGTTTAGACTGGTATTTTTTTTTTTTACACTGGTACTTTTACTTTAAGTACATGAATGCTTCTACATTGTGATGCACAGGTGAACTGGGAACAACTGGAATGAAACGCTGCACAGAGAAAACTAAGTCCTGTCCAAACTGTTACATCTGGAGTCTGACTCTACACAAAGGTCACAAAGCTGGGAAACTGGTTGGACAGAGAAGAAAAGACACACAGCTTATGATTGTAGTTGGCACAAGCTGTGTGTGTCTGCTGATTTTGTGTGTGTTCTAATTATGTCTAGAGCTGCAACGAGTAATTCAAGTACAAAAACTCCTCAAATAACTATTTTTGCCTCAATTAATCGATTAATTATTAATTTGGTTTCAGTATCACTTGCGTTCGGCCCTGGGGGTCATGTTCTACACGGACTGTAAACAGGGACGCACTCCACTCAGAGTCAAAAAGTTATTTCAATGGAGGAGAACGAGGAGACCATCTGCAAAAGATGTCCAACGTTTGGGATAATTTCAAACTGAAAAAAAACAGAGAATCTGATGTAATGTGTGTGCGTCCACATCTGAAGGCAGCAGCAGGTAAACACCCATCTGTCACTGAACAGTAGAAGAACATTAGTCCATTTAACCTGAGAACCACAGCAGCTCTGGTTAGAACAGAGTCTATGCATCTGTTAGTGTCTAGAAGACTGAGTCTACATGACTAGAGGTGTATGAAAATATCAGTTCTGCAATTTATCGTGATATTTCATTTCACAATACTGTATCGATATTAAAAAGTACTGTATCAATATTTTTAGGTATTTATTCAAATACAGATATGGTGGAGGTTCATTTTTGATTTTTAAGTTTTCTTTATTGTTTCTATCTTATTTATTATTATTTAACACAGTTTTATTAAATAATGGTTATTTGAAGCATCCTAAAAGCACTTTTCACTGTCTGAGAGGCAGATGGTAGTTCTTGTGGAAACTAGGAGAATTAGAAACAGTTTGTGATATAACATTAGATCCTGTTCCGATCAAATAAAAATGTGTTTAGTATTTGTACATATTTCTGGTATAATTCAATTCTTCCAGGAAATAATCTTAAAAAAAAAAGAAACAAACAAAATATTGCCTTTTTAACAGATATATCTTGATATATTGTATCGTGATCCTAGTATTGTGATTTGTATCGTATCGCCAGATTCTTGCCGATACACACCCTGATACACAACGGCTTCGATGATGAAGTCCGATTACTCGATTAATCGCTAAAATATTTGGTAGAATACTCGACTTCAAACAGAGTCGATAGCTGCAGCTCTAATTATGTCTGTGTGTGTGTGTGTGTTACAGGAACACAGTCTGTCTGAATGGTCCTGAGCTTCATCCGTGGGATTGTGTGTGAAAAAAACAGCGTGGATAATGAAGCACAGCTCGTTGTGTGTGCGGCTATTATTAAACCACACTCTGGCAGTTTCACTCAGTTACACACAAAGGTGTGACATCACCAGGGATACACCGAGTTTGTGCAGCAGGAGACTAAGACGATCATCTGCCTCCTTATTCACCCATGTCAGATTCAGACTCCGTTTCACTGTCATTCCATCAGTGGAACAGGAGAGAACCAAATGTAGTTACCCAGGGTTCAGTTTGTAGCATGAGAAGTTAAAGAATACACTCTAAAATAGAGTATATAAACGGGAAGGAGGGTAGAAATAAAACTACCATAACACAAAACATATGCAAAAAAATGTAAAACACTGTTCAATGGAAACACCTACAAGGACAAACTGGACCAACTGGACTGGGTCCAAACTGGACACATATGGGTTTGATTTTGTCTAAAACTGTCATTAAACTGGATTCCAGAGGTGATGTTGGGACTGAACCTGGACAAAAGTATGCATACAGTCCACAGGTCGGAGGATAAATGTGACAGAACCCGGTTACCGTTCATAACTCATATCCAGAGCCTGCCTTGGGCCTGAGTTCTTGTTTTTATTTCATGTATTTATTTTGGTTTCCTTCTCACTCTTTGACTGCTGTCCTAGTCTTGTCAGTGCCCATACTCTGACTGATGGGACTTTTTTTTTTTTCTTATGTCAGAGGTCCAGAACGTTGGCGGTAAAACCAGAATGACCAATACAGATTGGTTTGAGTCTGTTTTTTTTGTACTTGTGTATATTTCTTATTTTTTTCTTTTGGTGGTCTGTTTGCCCATTTGATACATGTGTTTATGTGGATATATTTGTGGGGAAGTAAGAAATGACTTAATGATTTCAGTGTTGTTATGGAAAAATGATAAAGCTGTTAAAAAAAAAAAAAACAGTCCTTAAACCCAGCTGGTGAAATAAAGTGACAACAGTGAATAAACAGTATCTGTGCTGTTTTCCAGTTTCTCTTATTTTTTGCCAAACTTAACCCAACATCCGTCATTTAACTTCACCATCTCATACTCGGCTGTAAACAAACTGTGGATCCTTTCATTTTCTGAACAGCATCCATTTCAGTGTTTTATGTGCAGTTCCTCATCGCTCTTCTGTTCTGTTTTTTTTCCCCCTTCTATCTCTCACCTCCTTCTCTTTCACATTTTTCCTCTCTGTATGTAAATGACAGTGAACCAACAGTAACCCTGAGAGATGAAAATAGAAATCTGAGCGTTTCCCCGTCCGTTTTACAGAGCAAAGCATACACAAACGGGTATCTCATTATCACATCATTTCTTGGAAGCAGAGAAAAAAGACATGCTAATATCACACTCACAGTAAACATCAGCTGGCATCCTCCCAGTATGTAATCCAGAAAGGTGTAGTCCCTGGTTATCTACAGGGACGAGAGAGAGACAGCACCAAGTCAGAAAGCAGCACAAACACACAAACCCAAATATTAGGACACTGCAAAAGACAAAAGACAGGACCTGAATAAAAGGCTTTATATAGTTAATCAGAGTAAAGTAAAATACACTTTATTATCCCCTGAGGGAAATTCCTCCTAGGCACAGTGCTACATATCATTGCTTCACAAAACAAGATCAAAAACATCATCACAGACACATAACCGTGACAGTCTGTCATCTACAACAGACATGGACTACATTTGACAATCACAAAACACAACATATGGAGACGCCTAAAGTGCAGAGAGAAAAAAAAAGTGCTCAAGTGCTGTGTGTTTGTTGCACGTCGCTCTTTTACTAGGGCTGTGTATTGGCGAGAATCTGGCAATACGATACAAATCACAATACTAGGATCACGATACGATATATCCCAATATGTCATGATACTGTTAATAAGGCAATTTTTTGTTTGTTTCTTTTCTTCTTTTTTTTATTTAAAGATTATTTCCTGGAAGAATTGAATTACACCAGAAATCTGCACAAATACTAAACACATTTTTATTTGATCAGAACAGGATCTAATGTTATATTGCAACATTTTTCTAATTCTCCTGGTTTCCAAAGGAATTACCATCTGCCTCTCAGACAGTAAAAAGTGCTTTTTTTTTCTTATTTAATAAAACTGTGTTAAATAATAATAAAAATATAAACAAGAAAGAAAACCAAAAAACAAAAATGAACCTCTACCATATCTGCATTTGAATAAATACCAAAAACATCGATACAGTACTTTTTAATATCGACACAGTATTGTGAAATGAAATATCATGATATATTGCAGAACCGATATTTTCATACATCCCTATCTATGACACTAGTTCTTAACATCATTCAGCCGCTTAATGGACGCTGGGACAAATGGTAATTTGAGGCGGTTAGTTTTACACTTTGGCATACGAAATCTTCTCCCTGATGGAAGAAGTTTGTATTCGGAAGACAACGGATGAGTCACATCTGAAGAGATTTTTGTTGCATGTTTCCTGACCCACTGGTTCTACAGATTATCTCTGGACTGATATTCTGTCATACCTATAATCCTCATTGCTGTTTTGTGCATATTGTCCAGCCTGTTCTTCAGTTGGACTCAGTTGCCGTACCAGGCTGTGATGCCGTATCTGATGAGGCTCTCTACGATAGCGCTGGAAAAATCTGCAGAATCTGCCTGCTGACCCCATATAGCCTCAATCATCTCAAAAAATACAGTCTTCGCTGCAGTTGATTGTACAAGTTGTCTATGTGTGGTTTCCAGCAAAGAAGGTTCTGGATATGGACCCCTAGGTATGTGTATGTGGCCACTTGATTGACAGTCTGACAGTCAATCAAGCTGTAAAAAATTCAGAAGTTAAATTTGTGTCAAAAGTGGAAATCAGTGCATGTTTTTTAATTCAATGTACCTCCTAAAGAGTACTAATTATTATCTTGTTGAACACAATTTCCACTCCAATTACATTGAATATTTAGCATGGGTTTGACTGTCATTAGTCTAATCCCTGCTGGCAGCCAACAAATATAATTACTGTATTAACAGTTTAGTGCATGTGATGTATGTATGTGTGTGTGTGAGTAAATATGTGTGTGTGTGTGTGTGTGTGTGAACAAAGACTCGCTCATGATGGTGTGTGTGTGGGAAAAGGAAGAAGGAACAGAATCAATTATGAAAGCTTGTCATTCTATGAAGGCGTCTTTAATGTCATTCCAGTGCTGGATGGTTTAATGCCTCCTTCATGGGACTCAAAGCTGCTGCTGCTAATTAGTTACTCAGACCAAGTTCTGCAGCAACGGACAGTCACAACCACGTCACATGATCAAGACCAGCACGGTTTAATCCAGGGTGTGAAACTCATTCAGGTTCAGGGGCCACATTTAGACCAGTTTGAGCTCAACTGGACCGGACCGCTCAAATCATGACATAAGTTAGAATCAGTGGCGATTTCTGTCAGACTGCAGTGGAAGCTCCTCTTCCCTTAAAATGACTCCAATTAAATGCTCAAATCTGTTCAGTTGTGTTGACATTTCATTGACTCCAAATGTGTTGGAACACGTTCATCTCTCAGACCAGTTGGTTCAGAATCAGTTTTATCCCAGATCAGTGGACTGGATGTTGTTCACTTCTCCTCCATTCCCGTGTCTGTGTTTTCTCATTCCATCTCTGCTCAGTGCATTTGTCCATAGACGCTCAGCGTCCATGCACTTCAATGGGACTGAGTGGAACTGTTTTTTTCATTGACTCTAAACTGGACGCTAATTGGATAAATGCCACCGTGTTGTCCTGCCCCCAGACGCTCAGTGTCTCTGGGGATGAACAGAGCTGTGGGCGGAGCTCAGCCAGGCCGGACGCTAATTGGGGGATGAGTTGAAAGGCTGAATCCCGTTTGATTGACAGCTGTTTTCAGATCTCCTCCTTCACTGACACAGTTCAGTTTAATACCGTCGCACATTCTGCTGTGAAATCAGAGAGAAACCACTACCAAATGAACTGTTCATTTCTTGCACTGTAAATACACAAACATACAAATCACAAGGAACAGAAGGCCAAATTTCTGTTTAAATAACTTGACAATTTTTTTGATGTAAGCTGACAGTAAGCTTCCCCTGTCTGAAAGACGAGCAGCCGACACTGGTTAGAATACAGAATGACAGCAGTGGTTCAGGTCTGGTCCAATAACCGCTCCTTTGTCCTTCGGTTTTAACTCCTGTCATTGGGTTTACAAACTTGCCCCCCCCCCCCCACCACACACACACACACACACACACACACACACTCTGAGTCTTAAAACCAATGACACTCATTTGTGATGAAATTACGCTGGAATAAAGCAGAATGACACTGAAGCCCAACCCCCTCCCACCCGTTTGCAGAAATGCCCTTAAATTTGATCCAAATTGGGTCCACGTTTGTAAACCCAGTGACAGGAGTATAAACCAAAGGACCAGGGAGCAGTTGTTGGACCGGACCAGAACCACTACCGTCATTCAGTATTTGTTTTCTGGAGTTTTGACATCATGTCCAAGATCACACTACGTATATGAGGGACCCTGGGTGAAACACGGAACACAGTATTACAGGAGACCTGGTCCATCTGTCTGGTCTGTGACTGTAAAAGCTCCAGAGACCGTCCGCATGAAGAACAAAAAGGTGTAAACTGGCTGAGCTGGACTCCACAAACAGGACAAAACATTAGTCTCTTTTCCATTGGACATCTGCACAAAACTTTACCCATATTTACTAAATGTCGAAAAAACAGAAGTGTGTAATGTCGGTTTTTCAGTTAAATCACAAATGTGATGATTTGTTTATTTACTATCGCGAGATGACACGAGAAGTCATTCCATAAACAAGGTGACAAACGTAAATACGGTGTTGATTTACAGATATATTCATTATTATTATATATTACCCCTCTATCTCCTACTAAATTTAAAATTAATTGGGTTTCCTGGTATGTCCACACATACCACGACATGTTTCTTCTCCGCTTGCTGTAATGAAAAAAGGTCTTCCATTGCAGTTTCTCGTGATATACCATTTGTGCTACGCCCGGAAAACCACCTCTTTCCAGCGCAAAAACTTTTAAATCAAAAAATGAGACTTTTGGTGAAATTGTCGTTTTTCCATTGGGTAATTTTTTATGCGCAAGTTATATTTGCACAATTTGAGGGTCAATGGAAAAGAGACTATTGATCAGTTATAAAAAACCCTCTGTTCTCATCCTTAACGAACCGCAGCTGACTTCCTGTGTTTATCTGAACTACAAATACCGTGTCTGGTTGTAAACTTAATTTCAGGCTCTGTTGAAAATGTGCCAAATTGGTCTGTACAGTTCATAAGTAAAATGGTTAATAAATAAATAAAAACTATAAATCATTTGTTTCTTCTAATATCAGGTCATTGTGTGTCACTTCTGGTGTTTAAGACAGTCCTTTTCCATTTTAAGAGTTGTATTTTTGTTCATATGTTTCAGGATTCAGGTTTGCCACTTATAGATTTGTGTTTAATATTTTCTACATTTGTTTCCTAAAATGTAAATTTGTTTTCACATTTGCGAATGTGTTTTATAAAAATATGAATTTGTTTTCAAAATGTAAATGGGTTTTCTAAATGTTATTTTGTTTTTGATTTCTTTTTTATGCGTTTTTGAAATGTAAATGTGTTTTACACGTCTGTGCCTTCGTTAACTCCAGACCTTCATCAGTACCTTGGGTAGGAGCACCGACTGGCAGATTAAACTGTATGTACCTGCTTTTAATGGACCAAGAGGGAAACCACAAGCATGGAAAACAGACCAGGTAAAATAAAAACGGAACTCGGAGGCTTCCAGCTGTGAGGCAGAAGTGTTAACCACTCTGCCACCACTGCAGCTGTAAACCAATCATCCTGGGATTAGGATTAGTGAAAACAAGCGCCACTGTAAACCCATCTTTTCATGTACAGTACGTGTCCGACTGTCAATCCATCCTCACCTTACAGGACTTGAGGATGATGATTCCAGAGTTTTTATAATTCTTCTTCTTCTTCTGTTTCTTGGGGTTGATGCAGTCGAATTCCACCTGTAAGCAGGAAAAGAAAAATAAGAAAAAAAAAAACCATCAGAATTAAAGGACAAATGTTAGAAAATGAGGCAAAAAGTAAGTAAGTAAATTTTATTTATAGAGCACTTTTCACAGACAAAGTCACAAAGTGCTTTACAGTGCAAAACAATGAAAATACAGTTTAAAATACAGTTAAAATGTGCTAAATAATTAAGTGTAATCACTTTGTAGTGGCCCTGTGTCAGTTGGATTTAAAATGCCTGTGCATTGTATCGTATTTCTTGTAGTGAGGAGTAAACCTGTAAACCAACTGGTGTCCGCAAAGTCCAGAAAGTGGTGATGATAGTGGAGTAGGAATGAAATGCAGACAAATGTGAAGGAATAAACAGAGGAGCAGATGAAATAAAACTCCTACAGTATCTTCAACGTCACAGTGGAATACACAAACCTGTTCTAGACCTGGTTTATACTCAACTAAAGGGACTAAAACTTATATCACAGATTAAAACCATAACTGTTGCGTCTCCTTGAAACCTCAAATTACAAAATTCAATCACAAACTGCCAGGTCTAGGTTTTTATGGTGAATTAATGAACGCAGAGGATATTCAACCAAACCCCTCTGTCCAGTACACCTGTTTGTCCAGTTCACCCGACCAGACCTCACACCACTAGACTTCCAGAGTCTGGACCAGAACAGACATCAGTTTGAGAACAGGCGGAACAGACAAAACAATAAAATGATGTTTGGAAATTCAATTACATTTGGAAAATTAAAGGAATTTTAATAAACACCTACTTTACAATTATTTAAAGTGTGTATACATTTTTTGGGACACCCTGTATTTAAGTGTGTGTGTATGTATGTATGTGTGTGTAAATATATATATATATATATATATATATATATATAGTCTCCCGTTAATACCATTTTATTCTAACTCCTATTCTTCTGCTTGTGTGCATGTAGCGATTAGCTCGGCAGATAGACAACAGGTTTACCAAGAAAAGCTGGACGCCCAAAACTTCTGTCCAAATCTTTTACCTGAGACTCACTGTAAAACTGCAACGTACAAACAAAATATGTCTGAGTTCTGTTCACTGCCTTAGTACATTTACATGGCATTATACATTTAAATGAATGGGGAAAAGATCGCTAGCTCAATGCTAACTTGAATGGGAAAATCCATAGACATGCTAACAATTAGCATTTACAGATTAACTTCAGATTTACGTCTTTTTATCCAGAAACAAAAGTTCACATCAGAGATATTTGATACTATTCATTCTGACAACAACTGAACATAAAATACTCACAGGCAAATGTTTTGGGGCCATACAAACAGAGTGAAAGAAATGTGTCTGTTAGTTCCTTCTTATATCCGAATTGGCTACAGGAACACCGCAAGGACAAAACATACGTTAGTGCAATTTATTCTGACCACTAGAGGGCCCCCTTTGTTTACTTTGAACAATTGAACATCACATTTTCTTTTGACAGTCTGTTGCTCTGGCTGTGTGAATACTCGTAGGTAAACCATGGCTCACAGGAACAGGAGGATGTGGATCAGGGTTGGTTTGACAATCGGCGTCATCATGCTTTTCAACCAATGACAGCATTTGGGGTGGGCTTAAAACTCCTGTCAATCACTCACAACCGGAAATAAACTAGTGGGGACATAAACATGGAGAATGGACATTTTCATTTTAAATGTCTTCAGATGGTGGGGGTGAGAAGGACACAGGTGTTTGGAAGCACTGACATGTGCAATTATTTTTATCACCGGAGTACTTCCAGTCTGAAATATCACTTAAAGCTCTACCGTATGATGTGGCATTTTTACACTTTTCTTTTGTCATCTTAAAATGCTCCTAATAAGCGTGTGTCAAACTAAAATGTAAAAGAAATCCACCAGGTATTGAAACTCAAAAATGTTTAATTCTCATATATTTCCAATAAAAGTCTGACCAATCATTTTAGTCGGTCCGACTGAAGTAATTGGCCGAACCTGACTGAGCCTCCTGTCAATCATCCATTACGGCCGTCCAGCATCCGATCCATTATCACCGTCTCACATCCGATATGAGTACCACTGAATCTGACGCTTCACTCGCGCTGCTTCTCCTGTCACTGACCACAGTCTACTGTCTAGGATGTGTTTGGATAGAACTGACATGCACATGTGGAAGGGAAAAAACGGATTTATGAACAGAAACAACAACTGAGGGGCACAAACAGGAGTCTGATGAATGAAGGATGGAGATAAAAGTCTGGAAGTCAGCTGTACTGGACTGAACAGGTCTGCATAAAGCTCAGCTTTTATGACGGTGGGACTCATACAGGTGCATGTACATGGTGTCACACATGTAAGATGATGTAGGATGAGAATTGTATGGACTATGAAACCTCAAAATTCCACGGAAAATTTGCGGAGGCCGCGCGTTCACAGTGCGCGCGCCCATCCCCTGGGCACTGCAGTGAAGACCCTGACCCAGTACTGCACAGACCAGGTCTACTGATGGAACAGGTCTACTGATGGAACAGGTCTACTGATGGAACAGGAGCCGCGGGCCCGCGGCAGGTGGATGATGCATCTGATTACTGAGGGAGGGGTCCGCGGACACGCCAAAACGGACCGAACCTCCACCTCTGCTTCCTCCTCTGTTTCCATCACGCATCAGCAGAGGAGGAGAGAGGAGGAGGGGCCTCAGAGCTCAGGCAGAGGGAAGGGGGCGGGGCTTTGGAGGGAGGCGGGTTGTTCATGTTCAAACTTTTACTCAGTGCTGTGAGAAATGCCACATCGGTAGGTAGAGCTTTAAAGGCAATACACGCTATTGATGCCGGCAACCCCCCCCGCATATAACTATGCGATTGTGATTAATCACAGAAATCCACATGATTAATTGCGATTAAGAATTTCAATTGTTGCCCAGCACTTTATATATATATATATTCCCTAATTTCTTGAGTCTGTTTGGTCAAAATGAAACGTGATTAATATAGATTAAAAATGAATGATATTTAATTGTGATTAATCTAAATGAATCCACAGAAACCCTGTGATTAATCTGATTAAACATTTGAATGGTTTGACAGCACTAGTACTTTGTTTGATCCAATAAAAAGAACTCCATGACCCATTTCAGGTTGTGACCCTAAATTTGAGGGAAGCAAACACAATCAAATCCAGTTTCAGATATTTAAATGACCGGCCACCCTTACACAAACCCCTATTCTCTTCATTTTCTGACCCTCTTCATTCTCCAGACGGCTGTGGGGCTGCTGGGGTCTATCCCAGTTACCAGTGTGGGGTACATCGTGG
The DNA here is from genome assembly GCF_902148855.1 of Sphaeramia orbicularis. Classification (NCBI taxonomy): domain Eukaryota; kingdom Metazoa; phylum Chordata; class Actinopteri; order Kurtiformes; family Apogonidae; genus Sphaeramia; species Sphaeramia orbicularis. The sequence goes on from NC_043962.1 coordinate 2,694,197, forward strand.
ACATGTCCCCAGTTCATCCCAGGGTTAAGCCCATATTTGTCTTCTTGTATTTTCAGGTTGTATAAGACAGTTCCATGCACATGTGCACAGAAAACACAACTACACTTTTTAATGCACTGAATCATTGTCATGCAGTGTCTGTCAACATCAGAACAGACGCTGTAGGATGGTGAAAAGTGCTGCACATCCAGACGTGTTTGATCAGAAGACACACAAACAGGAGCTCATGCCTTCAGTCAGCCGCTGATTCATGACAGGGAGCTGTAAATGCCTCGGCGAGTTACTGAGGCTCAGCTAAAGGCTGGTTTACATCTCAATAGCACCTCCCATTTTCTTAACCTTCTTTTCATAGACTCTCCATCCCCCTCTCTCCATCCTGCCTCTGCACCCCCCCCCCCCCCCAGGACTACCACACATGAAGAGACTCAGTGGGAGAACGACACATCAGGCTGCTTAAGCACACACACTTTTACAGATGAACCTGCTCAGTATTACTGCGCAGACACACAGACACACACTAATGAATGCATGTTGTTCTGATCTCTGCATCTACACATCTTTATCAGACCACAAATACAAGAGAATAAAGAAAAGAATAAAATCTCCAGAGTATTTGTTCATTTGCAGACTGACGACGCTACCCGTTCTCAGCGCCTACAGTGTGTAAAAAAAAAAAATACACAAATGCTAATCTGTGCACGATTATTCCAGGTTTATTGTAGAAACATTCAACTAAATGCATTTAAACTGCACATTAATCAGTATGGAGTCCAAGTGCAGCTTAGACACTTAGAAAACATGACGTTCACAGATCAAATAAACCTGCTGTGTTTTAGTTCATGACTGACCATCATTCTAATTTATTTGTGCCAAAGCTAAATTCCTATAGAACAGACTCAGCAGCTTTGACGCTACATCACAAACTGGTTCATGTACATCACAGGTGTCAAACATGCTGCCCAGGACCCAAATCTGGTCCCCCCGCCAAAGGTTCCATTCTGGCCCTGCAGGATGAAAGTGTAAAAATGAACCTGAACAGTCCAGGCTGTCCAAATCCTTTTGGTTCAGGTTCCACATACAGACCAATGTGATCTACAGTCAAAATAACAACACAATAAACCAGAAATAACGACGACAAATTTTCTATGTGAAAAATTATGTGGAAAAAAATTAAGTGGAAAAAAATAACATTACACTCCCCCTTGAACTGCCACCTTATCGTGGTGGGGGAGTTTGAGTGCCCGAATGATCCCAGGAGCTATGTTGTCGGGGGCTTTATGCCCCTGGTAGGGTCTCCCAAGGCAAACAGGTCCTGGGTGACGGGCCAGACTAAGAGCAGTTCGGAAGCCCCTATGAAAAATAAACAGCAGAAGAACGTGACGTCGCCCGGTACGGCGCAGCCGGGGCCCCACCCTGGAGCCAGGCCCGGGGTTGGGGCTCGAATGCGAGCGCCTGGTGGCCGGGCCTATGCCCATGGGGTCCGGCCGGGCCCAGCCCGAAGGAGCGACGTGGGCCCGCCCTCCGGTGGACTCACCACCCACCGAGGGAATCGTAGGGGCCGGGTGCAGTGTGGATTGGGTGGCAGTCGACGGCAGGGAGCCCGACAACCCGATCCCCGGACGCAGAGTCTAGCTCTTGGGACATGGAATGTCACCTCGCTGGGAGGGAAGGAGCCGGAGCTTGTGAGGGAGGTTGAGAGATACCGACTAGATATAGTCGGGCTCACCTCCACACATAGCTTGGGCTCTGGAACCCAACCCCTCGAGAGGGGCTGGACTCTCCATTTCTCTGGCGTTGCCCGCGGTGAGAGGCGGCGGGCTGGTGTGGGCTTGCTCATAGCCCCTCAGCTCAGTCGTCATGTGTTGGAGTTCACCCCGGTGAACGAGAGGGTCGCGTCTCTGCGCCTTCGGGTCGGGGACAGGTGCCTCACTGTTGTCTCGGCCTATGGGCCGAACAGCAGTGCAGAGTACCCAACCTTCTTGGAGTCCCTGGGAGGGGTGCTGGATGGTGCTCCGACTGGGGACTCCATTGTTCTCCTGGGTGACTTCAATGCCCACGTGGGCAACGACAGTGAGACCTGGAGGGGGGTGATGGGGAGGAACGGCCTCCCTGATCTGAACCCGAGCGGTGTTTTGTTATTGGACTTCTGTGCTAGTCACAGTTTGTCCATAACAAACACCATGTTCGAACACAGGGATGTCCATAAGTGCACTTGGCACCAGGACACCCTAGGCCGGAGGTCAATGATCGACTTCGTTGTCGTATCATCAGACCTCCGACCGCGTGTTTTGGACACTCGGGTGAAGAGAGGGGCGGAGCTGTCAACTGATCACCACCTGGTGGTGAGTTGGATCCGCTGGCAAAGGAGGAAACCGGACCGACTCGGCAGGCCCAAACGTGTTGTGAGGGTCTGTTGGGAACGTCTGGCAGAGCCCGATGTCAGTGCGGTCTTCAACTCCCACCTCCGGGAGAGCTTCTCCCAGATCCCGGGGGAGGCTGGGGACATTGAGTCCGAGTGGACTATGTTCTCCACCTCCATTGTTGAAGCGGCTGCTCGGAGCTGTGGTCGCAGGGTCTCCGGTGCCTGTCGTGGCGGCAATCCCCGAACCCGGTGGTGGACCCCGGAAGTAAGGGATGCTGTCAAGCTGAAGAAGGAGTCTTATCGGGCCTTGTTGGCCCGTGGGACTCCCGAGGCAGCTGATGAGTACCGGAAGGCCAAGCGAGCTGCAGCCCGAGCAGTTGTGGAGGCAAAAACTCGGGTCTGGGTGGAGTTTGGGGAGGCCATGGAGGAGGACTATCGGTCGGCCTCGAGGAATTTCTGGCAAACCATCCGGCGCCTCAGAAGGGGAAAGCAGTGCGCCACCAACACTGTTTACAGTGGAAGTGGGGAGCTGCTGACCTCGACTGGGGATGTTGTCGGACGGTGGAAGGAATACTTCGAGGATCTCCTCAATCCCACTGTCACGTCTTCCATGGAGGAAGCAGAGGCTGAGGTCTCAGAGGTGGACTCGTCCATCACCCAAGCTGAAGTCACCGAGGTGGTTGGCAAGCTCCTCGGTGGCAGGGCACCGGGGGTGGATGAGATTCACCCTGAGTACCTTAAGTCTCTGGATGTGCAGGGACTGTCTTGGCTGACACGTCTCTGTAACATCGCGTGGCAGTCGGGGACAGTACCTCTGGATTGGCAGACCGGGGTGGTGGTTCCCCTTTTTAAGAAGGTGGACCAGAGGATGTGCTCCAACTATAGGGGGATCACACTCCTCAGCCTCCCGGGGAAAGTCTATTCCAAGGTACTGGAGAGGAGGATCCGACCGATAGTCGAACCTCGGATCCAGGAGGAACAATGCGGTTTTCGTCCCAGTCGCGGAACGCTGGACCAGCTCTATACTCTCCATCGGGTGCTCGAGGGTTCATGGGAGTTCGCCCAACCAGTCCACATGTGTTTTGTGGATCTGGAGAAGGCGTTCGACCGTGTCCCTCATGGTATCCTGTGGGGGGTGCTTTGGGAGTATGGGGTTCGGGGCCCTTTGCTAAGGGCAGTCCGGTCCTTGTATGACCGAAGCAGGATCCTGGTTCGCATTGCCGGCAGTAAGTCAGACCTGTTCCAGGTGCATGTTGGTCTCCGGCAGGGCTGCCCTTTGTCACCGGTTCTGTTCATAATTTTTATGGACAGAATTTCTAGACGCAGCCAGGGGCCGGAGGGGGTCCGGTTTGGGGACCACAGGATTTCATCTCTGCTTTTTGCAGACGACGTTGTCCTGTTGGCCTCATCGAACCTGGACCTTCAGCGTGCCCTGGGGCGGTTTGCAGCCGAGTGTGAAGCGAGCGGGATGAGGATCAGCACCTCCAAATCCGAGGCCATGGTTCTTGACCGGAAAAAGGTGGTCTGCCCTCTCCGGGTCGGTGGGGAGTCTTTGCCCCAAGTGGAGGAGTTTAAGTATCTTGGGGTCTTGTTCACGAGTGAGGGAAGGATGGAGCGTGAGATTGACAGACGGATCGGTGCAGCGTCTGCAGTGATGCAGTCGCTGTATCGGTCGGTTGTGGTAAAGAAGGAGCTGAGCCGAGAGGCGAAGCTCTCGATTTACCGGTCAGTCTACGTTCCTACCCTCACCTATGGTCATGAGCTTTGGGTCATGACCGAAAGGACAAGATCCCGGATACAAGCGGTCGAAATGAGTTTCCTCCGCAGGGTGGCTGGGCGCACCCTTAGGGATAGGGTGAGGAGCTCAGTCACCAGGGAGGAGCTCGGAGTAGAGCCGCTGCTCCTCCGCGTCGAGAGGGGCCAGCTGAGGTGGCTCGGGCATCTGTTTCGGATGCCTCCTGGACGCCTCCCTGGGGAGGTGTTCCGGGCATGTCCCACCGGGAGGAGACCTCGGGGAAGACCCAGGACACGTTGGAGAGACTATGTCTCTCGGCTGGCCTGGGAACGCCTCGGGGTCCCCCCGGAAGAGCTGGAGGAGGTGTCTGGGGAGAGGGAAGTCTGGGCATCCCTGGTAAGACTGTTACCCCCGCGACCCGGCCCCGGATAAGCGGAAGGAAATGGATGGATGGAAAATAACATTACACTGTGAAAATATTTACATTTACAAAACTATTCTTTCACAATAAAATGCAAATAAATACATAAATATAAACAAAGATGAACAACCTGAAATGTGTAATTTGAACAATATTCTGCCTGTTCCTAAATGTTTGGTGCATTTATGGATCCACTGGGATCTGGAGTTGTGTTCATAATAACAGATGGAATATTGTAGAAATTGTTCAAATTTTAGTTCCAAACTCCAAAATTTGAACAGTATTCTGCCTGTTACCAGATGTTTATGGAACACTGTGTGTAAATGCACATGTAGAAATAATAAGTCCAGGCAGAATATTGTTAAAATTGCACTAATTTTTCAAATGAAATCTCTGTTTTTTTCAGGTTATTCACATCTTTTTTGTAAAATGTAAATATTTTCATACTTTAATTGGGTGTTTTTGTACTACAACACAAAGAAAAACTTGGATTTGTCATTATTTATAGGTTATTAAGTCATTATTTTACTGGTCTGGCCCACTTGAGAGCAAATTGGGCTGAATATGGAACTGAAACAAAATGAGTTTGACAGCCCTGACATACAGGTTTATATTTATATGTAGGTGATCTTTGGATTTAACACCATCCTAAAGCCCAATTAAGGCCCTATTGGCTCTCAAAGCAGCATCTAGTATCCAGATGTTTGAGATGCTACTGTCTTAAAGGGTTACTATGCGGGGGGGCTCGTAGTTATGTATGCACCTGCAGTGGATGACTGTTAGCACACGTTCATTTTGCAGCAGCAGGGATGTTGACACAAAAGCTAAAAAGCACAAAAATATAAAACTACAACTGATAAGAGAAGAGGCAAAAATGAAACACAGGTGCACAAAAGAACTCCAGCAGGAAAAAAAATCATTATTAGTGTGAGTACGATGTTAGTGTAGGGTTTATTTCAACACTTAGAGTGTCACAGTGATAAAAATACAAAGAGCTGTCATGTCACTGATACAACTTTGAAGTACAAGGATGAAGTCCATGCTTCTCAGTCAATCTGATTATTATGAGTCTTATGAAGGCGGTAAGTTACAGTTACAGGTTATTATCAACAATTCCAAACGTATCTGCAGTGCAGCTACTGACAACGCAAACTGTACAGGAGACAGAGCTGGTTTGTGGTTTTACTGTGAAAAACTCAAAACAGACGTAAGTGAACAGAGCTTTAATGAGTTAATACGATAATGAAAGTAATAGTAATATAGTAATAGTAACAGTTTTTAAATAGCCTGTAGATGAGCCTGTTGGGAACAATGCACCATTAACTATGATGACTTACTCATTTATTTACTGTATTTATTGTACTATGTGAGATTGATCGTTTTGGTGATATGTGAGATATGTACACTTCTGTCACAAATCAGTTTGTCCTTTTTCAATTTCAATTCAATTCAATAAATAACATGATAATGAAAGTAATAGTAAATAATACTATAATGAAAGTAATAGTAAATAATACTATAATAAAAGTATTATCAGGCCTATATTACTCCATTTTTACCCCCGTTCCCATCAATAGTCATGTGTTTAGCCTCTGTCTACATTCTCTTGTCTGCTTCTCCAAAATAGAATGCACTGACCACCTTCCACTGCATTAACAAAATAATTATATTATATACCGAATTGAACCACACCTCAGCTAAATCAGAACCCTTCAAATAAATGAGAAATCCCACTAAATTTTCAGACGCTCTGAGTCAAGCCTGTTAAACATGTGCAGGTAAAATAAAAGTGAACTGACCACAGTGTAAGAGGCACAAATGAAGAACAGGGTGTGTGAAAAATAAAAACAAACAGGGTGTGTAATTAAAAACAGGGTGTGTAATATTCCGGTGGCATCAAAGCGATGTGCGTGGTGGAATGTATTGTCAGATCCTGTTCATTCCACAAACAACATTAGAACAGTTTAGAACATTTATTCAACTGTGGACAAATGCGTACAAAGAGTTTAGAAATAAAAAAATAATTAAATAATAGGGGAAAGTAATCTAATCCTCCTCCTTTTCAGTGACTAGAATTTCAGATTCAGTGTAAATTGCTCTCAGATGCAGATGAGTAGATATAACAGAGTAGTTAGATTACACACAGTATAGTAGTTAGATTACACACAGTATCAACGTCAGTGATTGGTCCATGTGATGCACTTTTACACCAATAGAAACACAGTCATGTGTTTTCTTCCTGTTTGCAGTTAAATTCCCTTCGAAGCCTGTTTTTTGCGTCTGTACCTGCAGTGAACACACCAAACAGAACGATACTACGGCCCAAACATTCAGTTTGTACCAGGGCATGAACAGAAAAGCCGACGTTCCTTTGTTGACGTTCCTTTGTTGGAGTCGACTGTGTTCTTCTCTCCCTCCCTTCCATCACTGTCATTCAGCGCATGTCGATACTCTCATCTTTATACATGAAAACATGAAGTGCAAAGTAGTGATGTGCAGATCAGCGGACCCGGGTCAGGTTGGTGCGGGTCCAAAAAATGTCACTTTATTTGTGGGGCAGGTCAAATAATTCCACAAAAGCGGGTTGGAAAAAAAAAAAAACAAACAAAAAAAAAAAAAACCTGACCTGCGCATCACTAGCAAGACTGGAGGAAGAAGATGATTCAGAGTAGGTACTAAACTGACTGATGTAGACAAACTGTGGCATCAGTAAATGTTCTGAACCATGGAAGCACCACCAAGACTGCAGAACACTGTGGACACACAGTGGGTTCGGATTATTCTGCTCATTTAGTTCATTTATTCGCTCTTTTCTCTAACATAATGTGTGTCTTTTCTGCCCCCATCTGAACCTTTTCCACCTTTATGTCGTTCACTTCCATGTAACAGTAAATTCCAGGTGTTAGTCTGTTTAGTTTGGTTAAATGTCTGTGAAGGACTGTTGATGCTTGTGTCTGTTTTCGTCTGCTCTGAACTGAACATGTTCATGTTCCAGTGAACGTTAGTACAAGTTGTTCATTGTTGAACATCTGTGTCTGTGTTGTTCCTCCGCTGTCAATGTGATGACGTCATCATACGACTAGTCGACTTGACTTCGACTTTATTGACAAACTAGAAAAGCACTCGGGTTAAATCAAAATGGGAGGATGAGCTGGGTATTGTCTTGTAACGCTTCCGTCAGTCTACCCGATGGCAGGTGTGGCTACAACTGTAGTTTACCACCACCAGAGTGTGAATGTGAGAGTGAATGAATAATGGATCCACTGTGAGCACTTTGAGTATGCGTTCATAGAAAAGCACTATATAAATCTAATCCATTATTATTATTATTGTCTGCGAGTGATTGGTATACCATGTGCAACACACAACAAACATCTACTAGCTCTACAAGATGGATGGAATTTAGGTAGAAAAGCCTGATTAGATTCTTTATTCCACCACATATCACTACTAAAGTAAAGGGACATCAACAATATTGTTGGAGACAATGTGGGCACACAATTGCTAATCACTCTCACATTTTCTGGACTTATATAAAATTGAAGTCTTTCTGGGACAGGCTTTTTGAAATAATTGAGGATATTATGACCTTCACAGTTCCTAAGGACCCCAAATTCCTTTAGCTGGGACTGCTGTCTGGAAATGTAGTAGAGAAAGAAGACAAATACCTCTGTAAAATAAATATAATCGCTTCCAAAAAGGCCATAACAAGGAACAACAAAACGGATGCATCCCGTGAGGATCAGTGGCTATAATAGAGGAAATTTACCCCATGGAAAGACTGACGTACAACCTACGACTCAAGGAACATATGTTCATGAAGCGCTGGAGAAAATGGCAGGACTATAAATAAGACAATGCTCAGTTACTGCTGTCGGTGATTTAAATACACTACTCAAAAAAAGTTAAGGACCACTTTTTAATTTGTGTATAAGTTTTTTATATGAGGTATTCTACTTCTGGAAATACCCCAATACAACTGTCCTGAATGTCCTCAAACACACTGTAATCAATTTCACACATGATTGGATTCAATTGTTGCATAATGTCTCTGGCATCATTGCACATCCTGAAATGAGGGCCTATAGGGGTGTCAGCTGACCACGTGAAGTGGTACAAAAGTGGGTGCAAAAGCATTTTCTGTCTTTAGTCTCCACAATCAGACAACTTGGTGACAACAGCAATGCCGAGACGCCACCTGAGTGAACCAGAAGTTGCCAGAGCCCTAGGGATGCTGGAAGCTGGCCTCAGTCAGCGAAGAGTAGCCGAAATGATGGGTGTGTCGCACAGTGTCATCAGCAAAGCAAACCAAAGACACTGAGAGACAGGGCTAGACTCCGAGAGACCCCGCAGTGGCCGACCAGTTGCAACAACCCCTGGAGATGATCGCTACTTGACGAATCTCAGCCTCTGCAACCGCTTTCACAGTGCACGTCGCCTCAATAATGACTTCGCTGCAGCAACTGGAGTGATTGTTTCCACTCAAACAATCTGTAACCGACTTCACCGAGCCAATATGCATGCCAGAAGGCCAGCTCAGTGTGTCCCACTCACCCCTGCTCACAGAAGAATCCCTCTCAACTGGGCTCAGGAGCATGTCAGATGGACCCAACAGCAATGGCACCGTGTTCTGTTCACAGATGAGAGCAGATTCTCCCTTGACCACAATGATGGATGTGTGAGAGTCTGGAGGCAACCAGGAGAGAGATTTGCCGACCCCTGTATTGCAGAACATGACCGTTATGGAGGAGGCAGCATCATGGTGTGGGGAGGCATCGCCTATGGCAACCGTACTCGTCTCTACGTGGTCCCTGGGGGAGCAGGGGTGAGTGGGACACACTGAGCTGGCCTTCTGGCATGCATATTGGCTCGGTGAAGTCGGTTACGGATTGTTTGAGTGGAAACAATCACTCCAGTTGCTGCAGCGAAGTCATTATTGAGGCGACGTGCACTGTGAAAGCGGTTGCAGAGGCTGAGATTCGTCAAGTAGCGATCATCTCTAGGGGTTGTTGCAACTGGTCGGCCACTGCGGGGTCTCTCGGAGTCTAGCCCTGTCTCTCGGTGTCTTTGGTTTGCTCTGCTGATGACACTGTGCGACACACCCATCATTTCGGCTACTCTTCGCTGACTGAGGCCAGCTTCCAGCATCCCTAGGGCTCTGGCAACTTCTGGTTCATTCAGGTGGCGTCTCGGCATTGCTGTTGTCACCAAGTTGTCTGATTGTGGAGACTAAAGACAGAAAATGCTTTTGCACCCACTTTTGTACCACTTCACGTGGTCAGCTGACACCCCTATAGGCCCTCATTTCAGGATGTGCAATGATGCCAGAGACATTATGCAACAATTGAATCCAATCATGTGTGAAATTGATTACAGTGTGTTTGAGGACATTCAGGACAGTTGTATTGGGGTATTTCCAGAAGTAGAATACCTCATATAAAAAACTTATACACAAATTAAAAAGTGGTCCTTAACTTTTTTTGAGTAGTGTATTTTGTGTTCAACCAGTGACCCCAGGTTTGTGTGTTGTATTGTCTGTTTGTTGAAAAAACAAATAAAAACAAAGTATAAAAAAAAGAAAAGCACTCAGAGAGCGCAGACCTCCACCAGTGCAGGTCAGTGTGTCCCCCCTCCCCGATCACCACCAAAATTTTATCATTTGTTCATTGTGCCAGTATCAACATTTCCTGTGAATTTCATCCAAATCTGTCCATAACTTTTTGAGTTATCTTGCTAACAAACAAACAAACCCTGATGAAAACAGAACCTCCTTGGCAGAGGTAATAATTAACACATTTCTGAGTAAGACCTGCACCATTTACTTGGCTGTGCTTTTGGAACATTAACCGTGTAAACCACGTGTGCAGGACTGGCTGCCTCATACAGTGACTGACCAACACACATTCAGCTGATTGGTGTTTGTGCATCATGTGTTACCTCCACTGAGCTCTGGGCTTCACTCATCTTGGCAACTGTGGTTTGAAACTCTCCGATGAAGTCGTGTCCACCGTCATTATCATAGTCATAACACAGCACCTGTCATCGAGCACAAAGCATCCCATTATTTCACTGGCATCTGTTGGCTTGGAAAGCTTCCTTTTTAAAATGGTGTCTTTTACTGTTTCTGCTGTAAATCTGCAGCTCTATCTAATATAATAAAGACGTTCATTCCACATGTGCATTTTCAGTGACTGCATTGGTTTAAATCAGGGGTGTCAAACATGCGTCCCGGGGGCCAAATGCGTCCCCTCAAAGGTTCCAATCCGGCCCCTGGGATGAATTTACAAAGTGTAAAAATTCCACAGTCCAGGCTGTGGAACTCATTTTAGTTGTGGTTCCACACACAGACCAATATGATCTACAGTCAAATAATAACGGCAGAAGAACCGACAAAAAAACCCTCTATATTTTCTTTTCGGTTTGATGTGAAAAAAAAAAAAAAAATTTACATTATGCCTATTGTTGCGTGGGGCCATGACATTTTATTGTGTAACTCTGTTTGCGACTCTTTCAATCAGCTGACACACCTGATGATGATCAGCTGAACACCAACCACCCTGACTGTCAGCCAGCCACAAAAACCAGTCAGATGCAAACCCCTCCAGACCCAGCTGAAGCTTTAGGCTAGGAAGCTTCTTTCTTTTTGGTTAACATTTAAGTTAATTTCTTTTAGTTTGGCCTGGGGGTGGCCGGTGGTCAAACTTTTCGCTTTAGATTTAGTTGAGTAAGTTCTTTTCTGTTAGCGAGGAGGAGCAGCTTCTACATCCCTGTAGGGGGTGGCCTGCCTTCCCCCTCCATTTTATTTATTTTTGCCGGCACCTCCAGGTCTTTTTGGTTCATTGAGTTCATTTTTGGTATGTATTGCCTTTTGAGTTCGTTATTTTCTTAAATGATTTCATTGTTGATTCATTGGGTTACTTTTGTTTAACCTGGTTACTAAATCCTTAAAGTCATTTAATTTCTATGGTGTCCTTTCTTTATGTTGGGGTCTCCTTTCCCTTTGAGCCGACTTACTTTCTTATTGTTTGGAGACCATAACACTATAAATAATGACAACTTCAAATTTTTGTCTTTGTTTTACTGCAGAACATATTGACATTTACAAACTCTCCTGTACCAATAAAATGTGAATAACCTGAACAAATATGAACAACCTGAAATGTCTGTATTAAATTCAGCCCAATTCGAACTCTTTCCTTCCTGTTCCTCAGTGTTTAGTGTCTTTGTAGATCTGATCCAGAATCCACATGGACTAATGAGAAGTGGAGGAAGAAGACTGGTGAAATTACACTGATTTTTCTTAAGAAATTTCAGTTTTTTCAGGTTATTCTCATCTTTTTTGTTTGGATAGTTTAGAAAAGTATTTTCATAATTAAATGGGGTTTTTTTGCATTAAAACAGACAAAAATTTTGAGTTGTAATTATTTATAGGTTATTCTGTTATTATTTTACTGGTCCAGCCCACTGCAGATCAAATCAGGCTGAATGTAGAACCTGAAAGAACAGGAGTTTGAGAGCCCTGGTTTAAAACTTCATTCCAGATGGTTTTTACTTTGCTTCAGTGCTTTGGTAGAACACACGGCCTGACTACAGAACACTATGAAGTGACTGTGATATAATGCTAACTGAACACGGAGCCGCCTGCCTGTGTTTTCATGTTCCAAATGTACATTGTGGCATTTAAAAAAGTCCAGTTGGATCAAACTGCAAACACTGACCTTTATGTTTCTGTCCACGTCTCCATTGCACAGAGAAATGAGAGGCACAGTGAAGGGTTTCCATGACGGGTCCAGGGTGTTCTTTATGACCTTTATCACACACACACACACACACACACACACACACACACACACACACACACACACACACACACGAGTATTCATCACTCAAATATCCAACAGTAAATATACCACACAGTCACAGCTACAGCAGAGAATGACCCAAACACACACATCTGTACGTCTGACTGTGTTTCCTGTTTACCACTACCACTGTTTTAGTGACAGCTCATGCTCAACAGTAATGGCAGGTGTCTGAAGCTACTCCAGTTGTATTCCTGAACAGAACTCACCTCCGTCCTGTGCACCAGCATCCATTTTCCATCTTCTCCCTGTTTGTGAAACTCCAGGTAGGGGTCTGACTTACCAAAAAAGTCCTGCAGAGAAACAGTAACACAGAGGCTTTGGGTTTGTTTTTCTCTTTCCTCCTTTCCTGAGCTGAACTGCAACACATGTAGTGTTTAGGGATGTAACAATTACTGGTATAATGATAAACCGCGGTAAAATTGCAGACGATTAGTATCACCGTTTAAATTCTAATTATCATGATAACCGTAATCCAACAAAGTGGAAGTGCTGCTGGGTCTTCTTCTTGGTGATTATCCACAGGTGCTCTTTGGAAACTTGTGATGTGTCTGGTTATTTAGAGTAAAAAAAAAAAAGAATCCGCATTAGCATGCTAGATTTCAAAAAATATATCCAAGGCACACTGTAGGATTTGTGTAAAAATAAAATGCCTTTATTAATTCATGGCAGTCTTTAAAATACAGCCAATGCGTTTTTTTGGGTTTTTTTGACTCTAAATATCATGATAACCGTGTTTGATTACCACACTTTTAGGGGAGAAAACACTGATGTAAAGATCTGCTTTTATGTCAAATATTTAAGTATAGTTTAAATTTATTACAATTTTAATTGTATATACCTAATATTTGGAATCAATATTCACTTTTAAAGTCTCTGAAAAGGTTCATTAAGCATCTGTGTGTTATTTATACAATAAATTATACATATTTTTCAAATCGGATTTTATATTTTTGAGTGTTTTTTGTCCTTTTGTGTTGATATAGTAGGTTAAAGTGAAAAAAATAAAAAGCAGATGATACAGATGAAGTTGTGCTGAAAAAACAGACCCCAAACATGGGTATAGTAAACATTTGTTTATATAGTGTATAAAGGCAAAATCACAAGTACTGAAAAACGGACAAAATAGGCTCAGACCACTAACGGTTAATATTTGAATGTTTCTGCAACAGAAGGGACATTGTGCCAGTTATTTTGCTTTTTTTTTTTTTTTTTTAAACACAACTTGGTTAAATTATTTCAGTGTGTGTATTAGTACTTTTTGAACATTTTGAGCACAATTTCAGCAATACCACAATAATAATGATAACGGTGATAATTTTGGTCACAATAACCGTGATGTGATATTTTCATATCATTACATCCCTGGTAGTGTTTAATGCAGAAACAATGACACTGGTCTAAAAGTGTCAAATGGTTCTGAATAAAAGCAGTGCTAGTGGACCAGGTGTGAGTCTGTGATCCAGACTAATCCAGTCCTAAATACTGGTTGGTTGTAGTTTCACAGATACAGACTTTGGTCAAAATGTGAAATTGTAGAATTAATGATAGAATGAGTTTAAGTCCAAAGGAATATTAGTGTCAGATCTACTTCAAACCCTGTCTGCACATGACAATACATGGACTTTTTTCATTTTAGTTCAGTTCCACATTCAGCCAATTTTTATCTGCAGTGGGCCAGACCAGTAAAATAATAACATAAATAATATATAAATAATGTCAACTCCAAACTGTTCTCTGTGTTTTAGAGTGAAAAAATAAAATTACATTACAAAAATGTTTACATCTACAAACTATCCTTTAAAACAATGTGAATAACATGAACAAACTGAAAAAATAAGTGTAATTGTATCAATATCCTGCTTCAGTTTATCATTTACACATGTACATTATAACGTAGAGGTCACAGTGGATCTACAAACACACACAACACATTTAAGAACAGACTGAATGTTGGTACAATTACACTTCCCTTAAGACATTTCAGGTTGTTCATATTTATTCAGGTTATTCACATTTTTTGCAAAATTATATTTTGTTTTGGTGTAAATGCATAAAAATGTTTACATTTACAAGGTATAAAATGTGGAGTTATGAGTATTTATTGGATACTACGGTAGTATTTTACAGAATTGACTGATTACCTCCGCCAAGGAGGTTATGTTTTTGTTGCTGTTGGTTTGTCTGTCTGTCCGTGTGCAAGATAACTCAAAAAGTTATGGACAGATTTGGATGAAATTTTCAGGAAATGTTGATACTGGCACAAGGAACAAAGGACTAAATTTTGGTGGTGATCGGGTGTGGGGTGTGTGTGTCACTGATCTGCTTTTGTGGAGGTCTGCGCTCTCCGAGTGCTTTTCTAGTTTGAGATTGAATTAGTCTGAATGTGACCCCTGAACTAAAATGACTGTTAACATCTGAGTGTAATTTTAGCAAATTCATCCTAAGGGCCAGACTGGATCCTTCGGTGGGCTGGATTTGGCCCCTGGGCCACATGTTTGACACCTCTGCTTTACAGGTTCTACTTGTGGAACATTTATAAATCTATTGGATAAATGGGCATAAACCAACACTTTATCATATACCTGGAAAACATCAGTAAACCAACACTTTGGTTATTTGTTTTCCATTCATCTGATTCAAATACAGAACATTTAACTAGAGCTGAAACGATTAATCGACTCAAAGTGATAAAAAAAAAATCATTCAACCACAATTCTCCTGAATCAAAGCTTTGTTTCCTTCATTTCTCTGCTGTTAAACATTGGTTCCACTGTTGTGTTTCACATGGACGCTTATTGTGACGCACAAAGAAGCTTCAATTCAGGAAAACTGCTATAGAACATCTCTCTTAAATCAATTCCAGTCGATTCATTGAATTGGGACTTTTTGCATTCACTTCAAGCACCTAATGGATTAATCGATTGCAGCTCTACATGTAACACATTTAATGTGAGGCAGATCCTTTCTAAAACTGTGGCCCAGTGTAGGCTGTTCTGTTGGAATGAGTTTTAGATTTAGATTTGAGTCTCTGCCTGGCATTCAGTTTGTTTCATTAGCACATATTTCTGTGATAATACTGTGAAATGGTGTGGTTGTTGTGCTTCGTATGTGTCCTGGCCGTATAAGCAGAGGCTGCACAGCAGGCACACATCAGACTGGAAGACATCACAGTCACACTGGACCTCTGAACTGCTGCCGTTCTCCTCTGCACCACAAACCAACAGTTACTCCAAAGGACGCTGACCGAGAATAAACTGTGAAAAAAACTCATCCTACGTGGATTTCATTTGCAGCTAACTGTGCACCTGATAGCCCATTAAGTTGGCGTACAAAGGTGAAAAGTGTGAAAACATTTACTGCAAACACTGTCTGTGTGGGCTGTGCTTATGTGTGTGTTTACGTGGATATTTGCATCTTCCATCCTAAGTGTGTGTGTGTGTGTGTGTGTGTGTATGTGTGTGTGTGTGGGTCTAAATGCCTACCTTCTTATCCAGTTTCCGCCCACTCAGGGTTAAAGTGATGATTCTGTTGTCAGACAGCTCCTGAGCTGTTATCTAAAATAACATTACAGCACAACATTAGCAGCTACAAAAATACTGGCACCTGTGAACGTCAGCACTGACATTAGCAGGAGCACCAACCGCAACAACAGCTACATCAGCTCTGCCATCACCATTTTCATAAACAACACAGACTGTGGCCACATCACATACCCTGGAACTACTGATGATGCACTACAGTGTGTGTGTGTGTGTGTGTGTGTGTGTGTGGTATCATACCATCCTGTGGTTAAAATGGTACTTTTATCATGGTACCAGTGCTCTTGACTCACACTTTTAGATGACATGTTGTATGACCGGTGGCATTTTCAGTGTGTGATAAATAAAAACAGCTGCAGTAAAACCAGAGGCACTCGCAGACCTGAGTAGACCTGCTGCTGCGTTTACTGACACTAATTGGATGTTTTTACTCTGAGAATTTAAAAACTCTGTGTGTTTAGTAATGAATAGACTATAGTTACATTTTAGTATCTAATCTTTAAAATGCTGTAGTGGAAGAATAACAAAGGAGCCTTAGGGAAAAGAAGAAAAAACACATTGTTGTTTTAACTCCAGGGACCATACAAATACAGATTTCACAGATGTGTACCTGAATGCATCATATCCAAAGATCCTCACACTGCTGGTAAATAACTCGACAGTACAGTTGAAATTATCCTGGTACTTTTTTTTTCATTACAAGACAATTTCAGTGTGTGCTGCTGTCACCAAGTGTTTGCTCCTGGAGGATTCTGTTGTTTTCTGTAAATTGATTTAACAGTCTGGTTTAGACTGGCTCTATATGTAAAGTGTCATCAGATAACTTTTGTTATGTGATGCTATATTAATAAAATTTGATTTGACTTGATTTAGATTAAATGTTGAATCCATACCCTGTTTAAATACAAATATAAGCTATCAGCTGTTTCCTTGTGTTGTTTGCTCCTTTTATATACTATAACTTGGGGTGTAAGAAAATATCGGTTCTGCTATATATCTCAATATTTCATTTCACAGTACTGTCGATAATAAAAAGAACTGTATCAATATTTTTAGGTATTTATTCAAATGCAGATACTGTGGAGGTTCATTTTTGTTTTTTGTCTTTCTTTTTTGTTTATATTTTATTTATTATTATTTAACACTCTTTTATTCAATAATGTTCGTTCCTTTGTTGGCACTGAACTCAAATACTGCTCTGATGTTAGTTGTGAACTAATAGAATCTGAACATTAGAACAGGATCTGAAACTGTAATGCCTGTAAAACAGAATTTCAGTTTGAACACAGGAACATTTTGTGAGATAGGATTAGATCCTGTTGGGATCAAATAAAAATGCGTTTAGTATTTGTGGAGATTTCTGCTGTAATTCAATTCTTCAAGGAAATAATCATTTCAACAAAAGAAACACACAAAAAAATGCCTTTTAAACAGTATCATGATACATTGTCACAGCCCTAACTGTAACACATCCTGTATCTGTGGCATTGACATGAGTATTCACAGTGTGAATAGTGTATGTTTAGGAGCAAACTCAGGTATCAGTAACTAACCCTAATCAGGATAAGAGCAGTAAAGAGTTAAAAGATGATGCACACACTACAGAAAAAACAGCATTCTCACCATAATGGACCCTTTACCAGCTGGTTTTCCATTGGCTAAGATCAGAGGTCTGTGAAGTTTCTTATTGGACACAATCTACATGACAATAAAAGAGACAAATAAAACATAAAAACATTAATAACACAATTATCCAGAGCTGTATCTTTAATATTTCTCAGTAGAATGGAACTACGAATACTGCCTTACCACTCCCAAAGTACAGATGAACTCTCCCAGGAAGTCGTGTTCGTAGAGCTGCGTGGCACATTTGTCTTCATCAAACATGGCGAACCGGAGCTTCTGGATCTCCTCGAAGTGATAGTCCACCTGGAACTTCTTTCCAAACACTGGGTTCAAGTTGTTCACAGCTGTTTCAGTACGGCCGAGCTATAAACAGTAAATAAAGTCAAATGAATGAATGACTTCCACACAAAAGTTCAATGGGAGCCTTTTTTTTTTTCTATCCACCTGCCAGTGACTGCAAATGAAACTGAGCTATAGAAGGAAATGTGTTCATATACACTTATTTTTCTTAAGATATTTCACATTCTTCATGTTTGTGTAAACATTTTCATCATGTCATTTTCCTTTTTTCACTGTAATTTTTGAACTGGTCCAGTCCAAGGTTCTAATAGTTTTGGATTTGTCATTATAGTTTAGTTTTATTTAGTTTTGACTTTTTTTTTTTCTCTAATTCAGTTCATTTTAATTTGTTTTTAGAGCAGGTTTGATAGTTTTTATTAGTTTTCATTTTTTCTAAATGCTTACTTTTAGTTTAGTTTTAGTTTAGTTGTAGTTCAGTGGTCTCTTTTCTCTTCTTCTCTGTGGTCGTATTCAAATAAATCCCAGACAGGACTCTGCTGCTTTCTCCCAACTTTAGTCTCCATGTTCCCAGGTAGAGTGGGGACCAGAAGACGACTGGAAACCACAAGTGAACACAAGTGACGGTCCAAAAAGTGTCGTATGGTGACAACAGAGAAAGTTCAAGGGAAATAAATCGATTTCGTATCAATCCGACATTGACAAAGACGAAAACGAAGGGAATTTTATCCATAATTTTTATCCGTTTTAGTTAGTTTTGTAAACACAATACAGTTCCAGTTAGTTATGTTTTTTTTTCTTTTAATTATAGTTTTTATTTATTTCAGTTAACAAAAAGTTTTTTTTCAATGCTAGTTTTCATCATTTCATTAGTTTTCGATAATAACCTTGGTCCGGTCCACTTCAGCTCACTTTGGTCTGAATGTAGAAATTGAACTAAAATAATAGTCATCTGATTCCTAAAGTCAGTATGTAGGTCATGGGATTAGTGTTCTCCACTCTTCCTCAGGTGGGTCCTGTTTCCATGAACCCAAAAACTGGACTGGACGGCCCACAGACAGACAGATCAGAGTGTGTGGGTAGGTGTAAGAGCTCAGTGAGAGTCCATGTCCGTCCTCTACAGCAGCTGGGGTGGTTGGATGACTAACAGTCTGTGGCCTGCTCCTCTCTCCTGTCTCCTCTCCAGCGTGACTCACCCTCTGTCCTCTGTGTTTATGTACCATTAGACCAGGTCAGAATTAGACCAGGTCAGGACATGTGTGGCCTGTCTCCACTCCTCTCCTACAGCCAACCTTAAAGGCCTTTCTGAATGGGCCTCCCTCTACTACTGGCACAGATGGAGGATGGATGGGTGATGTCAGCGCTCAGGAAGTGGACTCCATCTCTGTGTCCATTCAGAAACACTTCACATGGTTTGGTTTGTGTTCTCTAGTGTTCTGCTCTGCGTAGTCTGGGCTGTATGATACCATGACACATACTGGGTAATGAAACCATCTATCCTGTCACAGTTTGATGTGTTGTTTGTTTTGATGTGTCAGAAATCACACATTTTATTGCAGTATTTTAAGTCGTTTAGATGACGCATTAGCATTCTTCCACTTTGGATGAAGGCAGCGTAAAAAAAACCTGGAGGAGAGTGAATAGGATACAGAACAGAACAGAGCGATTGGAACCAACAGGAGGAGACGAAACTAAGACGACATGCATTAAAGAAAGAGTTTACATACTTCACAGGCATGTTGGGTGGGTTAGGTATTTACTTTGAACTTATTAACTGAAAAATTTAACCTATTAACTCCAATACTGAACTTATTAACTCAAATATTTAACTGAAATATTTTAACTTATTAACTCAAATATTTAATTTAACTGAAATATTGAACTTACTAACAAAATATTTGAACTTGAAATATTGAACTTATTAACTCAAATATTTAATTTAACTGAACTATTTAACTTAACAGATATTTAATTTACCTGAAATATTTTAAGTCATTAACTGAAATATTTAACATTAACTGAAATATTTAACTTAATAACTGAAATATTGAACTATTAACTGAAATATTTAACTTAACTAAGATATTTAACTTATTAACTGAAATATTTAACTTATTAACTGACAAAAAAAAAGTATTATCCCTTGTGTGTTATACGTGTATATGAATGGTTTTTAGAGTACCTTTACGGAGGTGCACCCAAATTTCACTGGATGAAAATACAATGACAATAAGGCCTTTTATCTTATGTTACCTTATCCTATTTTATTATTTAGTGATTTATTCCGAACATGCAATGAAATTTAACCTTATCTTGAGAAGGTTGACATGAACCAGAAAACCATCCTTTTTTTTTTGTTGGTAGTTCACTTTACATCATACAAACAGAATATTAACATAATATTTGACAGACTGGGCTCCTTTCAGTCTATGAATGGTGGATAGAAGTGTTATCATGATATAAATATTCAGATGTCATATCAGTCTGTGTTGCTAATTATCACAGTAAATGTCAAATAATTAATTCCTCGAGGTTTAAAGGTAAATTTTTGGTTGTAAGTCAAAGTTTTGAAGTATTCTTTAGGGTCAAACACTTGCCAAGCAGCAGAACACTTCAGAAATCTGGAGGCAGAACATTTACAGTAATTATGCAGATGAAATGATGATGAACAAAATCTCTCTCTCTCTTTCTCTCCATCCAGTGGAATAAAGATGAAACTCCTGTGACTTGATCTCTTCAGTTTTCTCCTCAAATCCTTGAAATGAAATCCTAAAACAGTGCATTACCAGTGTATTAAACTGCGCTGTTTCCTAAAACAGTGCAATACCAGTGTATTAAACTGCGCTGTTTCCTAAAACAGTGCATTACCAGTGTATTAAACTGCGCTGTTTCCTAAAACAGTGCATTACCAGTGTATTAAACTGCGCTGTTTCCTAAAACAGTGCATTACCAGTGTATTAAACTGCGCTGTTTCCTAAAACAGTGCAATACCAGTGTATTAAACTGCACTGTTTCCTAAAACAGTGCAATACCAGTGTATTAAACTGCACTGTTTCCTAAAACAGTGCAATACCAGTGTATTAAACTGCGCTGTTTCCTAAAACAGTGCAATACCAGTGTATTAAACTGCGCTGTTTCCTAAAACAGTGCAATACCAGTGTATTAAACTGCGCTGTTTCCTAAAACAGTGCAATACCAGTGTATTAAACTGCGCTGTTTCCTAAAACAGTGCATTACCAGTGTATTAAACTGCGCTGTTTCCTAAAACAGTGCATTACCAGTGTATTAAACTGCACTGTTTCCTAAAACAGTGCAATACCAGTGTATTAAACTGCGCTGTTGGCAGTACGGTCATGCACACTGCTGTTCTGTTTTATGATGCTTGTAGTTCTGTGGTAATTATCTTTATGTCAGAGGAGGGACGCCTTGACTCTGCAACTGGACAGGATTATCTGACTGAAGACAACACACCGTCTGAATGGAGATGGGGTTAAATCTCAACAGTTCTACTGCAGCTGTTAAGGATAAATTACTGCTCCATCCTGTATAACAGGGGTGTCACACTCATTTTAGTTCAGTTCCACATCGTACAGCCTATTCTGATCTATAGTGGGCCAGTAGGGGTGCAAAAAAAATATCAGTTCATCAACATATCATGATATTTCATTTCACAATACTGTATCGATATTAAAAAGTGCTGTATGGATATTTTTACGTATTATTCAAATGCAGATATAATGGAGGTTCATTTTCATTTTTTGGGTTTCTTTATTGTTCATATCTTACTTATTATTATTTAACACTGTTTAATGGTTATTTGAAGCATCCTAAAAGCACATTTTACTGTCTGAGAGGCAGATGGTAGTTCCTTTGAAAACTAGGAGAATTAGAAACATTTTGTGATACAGCATTAGATCCTGTTCTGATCAAATAAAAATGTGTTTAGTATTTGTACATATTTTGGGTGTAGTACAATTCTTCTAGGAAATTATGTTTTTTGTTGTTGTTTTTTTAAAAAACAAACAAAAAAAATGCCTTTTTAACAGTGTCATGATATATTGTGATATATTGTATCATGATTCTAGTATTTTGATTTGTATGGTATCGCCAGATTTTTGCTGATACACAGCCCTATGGATCAGACCAGTAAAATAATAGGATAAGAAGTGATAAATAATATCAACTCCAAAGTTTTCTCTTTGTTTTTGAGTGAAAAAAGTAAAATTCCATAATGAAAATGTTTACATCTACGAACTGTACTTGAACATAACATGAACAAATATGAACCTGAAAATTCTTAAGAAAGATAAGTGTAATTTTAACAATATTACACCATAGTTTATCATTTACACATGTGAATCACAGCTTACAGATCACAGTGGATCTACAAATACACAAAACATTTAATGACAGACAGAATATTGGTAAAAGTCCACATACTTCTGTTCAGACATTTCAGGCTGCTCTTATTCACATTTTTTGTAAAAGGCTAGTCTGTAAATGTAAACAATTTTGTGTAATTTTACTTTGTTGACACTGAAACAAAGAGAAAAAATTGCTTTTTTCATAATTTATACGTTATTATGATAGTATTTTACTGGTCTGACCCACTTCAGATTGAATTGACCTAAAATTATTTGAACATCCTTGACTGTTCACATCTTCAGTGTAATTTTTGCAGTTCACACATTTATCCCAAATTGGATCCTTTGGTGGACCGGATTTGGCCCCCGGGCCGCATGGTTGACACCTGTGTTGTACAATAAGGGTGAATCTCAAGACATTCCATGTGGAAATCAGATGTGTACCCACCAAATAAGTAGTCCAATATTTGTGTGGAGCTCTTCTAAACCTCCTTGTGAATCCTTTTATGCAGGGCTGTCAAACTCATTTTAGTTCAGAGGCCACATTCAGCTAAATTAGATCTGCAGTGGGCCGAACCAGTAAAATAATAACAGAATAGTATATAAATAATGTCAACTCCAAACTTTTCTCTATGTTTTAGAGCAAAAAAAAGTAAATTTACATAATGAATATATACATATATGAATATTCAAAAGATGTGAATAACATGAACAAACTGAAAAAATAAGTGTAATTTTAACAATATTCTGCCTCAATTTATCATTTACACACGTACATTACAATGTACAGATCACAGTGGACCTACAAACTCACAAAATATTTAATAACAGGCAGAATATTGTTAAAATTGTCCTTACCTCTCTCAAGATACTTCAGGTTGTTCATATTTGTTCAGGTTATTCACATTTTTTGTGAAATTATACTTTGTTTTAGTGTAAATACATGAAAACATTTACATTTACAAAGAGAAACATTTGGAGTTGACATTATTTCTATGTTATTCTGATAGCATTTGACTGGTTCTGCCCACTGAAGACTGAATTGGTCTGAATGAGGAACCTGAACTAAAGGATTGTTAATACTGTATCTCAGTGTAATTTTTGCATTTCACAAATTCATCCTATGGGCCAAATTAGATCCTTTGGCGGGCCAGAAAAAAAACAGCTTTTTTTTTCATTATTTATAGGTTATTATGATAGTATTTTACTGGTCTGACCCACTTCAGATTGAATTGACCTAAAATGATTTGAACATCCTTGACTGTTCATATCTTCAATGTAATTTTTACATTTCACAAATTCATCCCACAGGCCAAATTGGATCCTTTGGCGGGCCAGTTTTGGCCCCCGGGCCGCATGTTTGACACCTGTGCTGTGTAATAAGGGTGAATGTCATCCCATTCCAAGTGGAAATCAGATGTGAACCCACCAAATAAGTAGTCCAATATTTGTGTGGAGCTCTTCTAAATCTCCTTGTGAATCCTCTTATGAACTCAGACTGAAGCTGAACTGAAACAACACCACCAACAGAACAACAGAATGCACTGCTGTGGAATGTGACAGACGTTCCTGTTCCCCACAGACTGAACGCTACCGACTTCCCTGATCCGAAAAGCACCGAAAGGAAGATGAAAAAATGAGAAAGTGCTTTGGGACTTTAATCCTCTGCTCCTCAGAACACTTTTCTTTGTGAATGTTTCTCTCCAGTCACCATGACCTGCTCAGTGGACAGTGTTTATCTCACACACAGTCTATGGGAGCATCATGGTTTCCTGATAAATCCAGACTCTGGGTTCTTTTACTGCTTCCATTCTTATTTCATCTTCTATTCCACTGCAGTTCAACTCAAACAAAATCAAACAACACAAAGGTGACTACAAACCACAGCACACACCACTATATCATTTTCATTTTAAAATTCTGGTGCCAACTTTCTGGGAGGGAACTCGGGCATCTTTGGAATTTTGTCGCGACGTGCATTGTGGGAAAGGGAGGTTCGTGCAGCCACCTGACAGCGGCAGCACAACCATATTATATCATATGGATGAAACAAACACAACACGTAAATGGCTGAAACGCGTTAATGGCTGGAGGAATATGCATAGAGCGAAGAGAGCTCCTGCTGTTTCCGATTTTGTCTGTTCCAGCTGCTGCTGTAAGGCGGTGGTGCGAGCCTTCACTTCCCACAATGCACATTGTGACAAAAATCCTCAGATGCCCAGTTCCCTCCCGGCTCTGTTTGTAAACACATGGTTTGTTTCTGGTGGATGGAACTAAGAAACTGTTCACCGTAATGCAAGAGATTCAGCTGAGTAATGACAGACAGACGAACAGATTCATGATACTGAGGATATGACTGAGGTTTGACAGATTTGAGGAAAAATTCGTTACAAAAGTCTCCTGCACCTTTAATGTCTTCAACCATCAGCGTCTACGGTTTTGCCGCGTTTCCACTACATGGAACCAGCTCAACTCGGCTCAGCATTCCTGGAGACCACTTCCATTCCAGGATACTACTGACTTTACAGTACCTAGTCGTCATAACGATGTGACACATTATTTCCGTGTCGTCTGCTCAGAGAGTTGCTGAAAACTCACTCGTTGCATGTTGTCTCGTCTGAATTTTTACATTGGCCACAACAGACTGAATCTCCTGGACTGACCATGGTGTAGTTTTGGGCTGTTATCATGTGGATTAATGTACCGCTGTATTTACTGCCGACTTCTGCATCTGTTTTTTGTAAAATGGCGGGTCACAGAGAAAACTGTCTGACCAATCAGTGGTCTGCAGTGTTTACACATCACGGTTTAGTGTCGCTTGGAACCTCGGCGGAGGTGATACCAAAAAACTAGCACCAGGTACCAGGTCCTTTTTCATAATGGAAACGCAAAAAGGCCGAGTCGAGTCGAGCCGGTACCACGCAATGGAAACGCAGCATTTGACTCAAAGGATGTCTTCAACCACAGTATTCAGTAAAAGTCAAGGTTATTTTTTTAAATCGTTTCTGTTGTGAACCTACAGCACAAACACACATTTGTCCTCCTCTGTTCTCCTCTTTTACCTCTGTTCATATTCAGTGTTTTTCTGATACCAGACTGCGTGAACAACTGCGCTGAGGTGGACTGTGACGTTGACTCTGTCTAATAGAATCCAAAGCATGTATTCTGTAGTGATCCCAGACATTTGTTAACACTTCAGCTGTGACATTAGAGGCTGCAGATCCATTTGAAAGGGCTCTAACTTCAGCCGCTTCCAGCACTCATCCATCCTGGTGAGTCATGGGAAGAGAGCCGAGGTGATGACACAACTTTTGTTTGCATAAAAACTGATATTACTGGAGCATTATGACAGCTAGACACACTGAAGCACACAGCACTGGCTCAGTTAGCAGTGGAAAAACAAACCTGTGGTGCATCCTCTGTCTGTTGTGCTGCCTTTATTTTTATCTGCCTGTGTTTACTATTAGATGTGTGTACTACAGAGCACTGATAATGTCAGTGTCTTGAGACTGTGGTCCAACATCTACATCCAACACCACACGCTTGTGTATTTTTGCTTCTCTGACTTTTTTTTTCTGTCATATTTGTAGGTGTCGATCCAGAAGATTTCTGCTATTATAGATTTAAAGCAACTAGGGGGAATATATCTAGTGTTTTCTATTTGAAAGTGTGTTACGTAAGCATGTGTTGACTCCCAGGATGTGGTTTTACACTTCTACACTGTAATTACATTGTTTTCTGGCAATAAAAGGACTTTTGAGACTATTAGCGGTAAATATTTGTGTGGCTTTAAGCGATCGCATGCACTTGGGAAATGAAAGTATAATTTAATGACCGCTGTGAAAACAATGTGGGTGAGCTCAGTTTTTCTGTTTCTCTCTGGCGAACTGAGAGGAAAAGACACAGCCGTTAAGCTCGACGCTAAGAGGCTAAATCAATGAGACAAGCCCGGGTGGTTTCAACTACTCACACATCAGGCAGGTAGTTGTAAAAAAGCCCAAACCTGCAGCACAAAAACAAACAAATGACTGGGAAACAATCGCAGTCAAGTAGTTTAGTCCCACCTGTATGTTCTTAAAACTCCTGTTTGAACTGACTGTTATATGTATTTATTTATTTGTTTGTTTGTTTGTTTGTTTGTTTGTTTGTTTGTTTAACCTTTACAACTGATTCTCATTTACAGTAATGCCCCAGCCAAGAAGCAGCACATTTACCCTTTCATGCATAGTGGTCACTCCAGTGGGCAGTTCTTCTCCAGCTGTTCTCTTGTATATTAATGGGTTTTGTCGTTTTAGTTCCATATCAGCCAACACAGTGATACTTATGCACCATCCCATACACTGACATTCATACAGTTAGTGTAACTGTGCTGTTCTTGATAAAGCTGATCTGCAGCTTTAGTGTAAATCAATTATTTGTTAGACAAAAAGGTTTTTTTTTGCATATTATCTCCATGAAGTGAGTAAATACTAGCATTAGAATATGTTAAAATGTGAGAAGACATCAGATTATCAGCATTAAAAATGTTTTTATTTCATTGTTTTCATATCACTTTCTGATATTGGGTTTTAAACACATTTCTTTACTTCAAAAATTAAAAGCATGAACATTTTTCTAATTCCACAAAAAAATAACTCACTTGCATTGTTTTTTAATGCCTAAGGAGGAATAAAAAACACTCAAAAAAAAAAAAAAAAAAAACTTGACTAAGGTTCTCATAATTCCTGCATGAAAGGGTTAACAGAATAAATAGCAGCAAAGGTCACATGTACAGCAGGGATGTCAACCTCAGTTTAGTTCAGGTTCCACATTCAGCCCAGTTTGATCTGAAGTGGGACGGATCAGCAAAATAATGACAAAATAACCCAGAAATAATGACAACTCCAAGTTTTTCCTCTTTGTTATAGTACAACCCCCCACCCTCCATTAAATTATGAAAAATATTAACATTTTACAAAAAAAAAAGATGTGAATAACCTGAAAAAAATGACATTTCATTACAGAAATGCGTGCAATTTTAACAATATTGTGCCTCAATTTATTTACAGATGTGCATTACACAATGTTACACAAACATTTGGTAACAGGCAGAAAATTGTTAAAATGTTGGACTTTGGAACTAAAATAAGAAAAATTTCTACAATATTACCTCTCATCTTAATATTAATCCAACGTACAGATGACAGTGGATCTACAAATGCACCAAACATTTAATAACAGACTAAGTATTGGTACAATTATACATTTCAGGTTGTTCTTATTTGTTTTCATTTATGCATTTATTTGCATTTTATTGTGAAAGGATAGTTTGTAGATGTAAATATTTTCATACTGTAATGTGATTTATTTCACATTAAACCAAGAACAACATTTGTAGTTGTCATTATTTAACAGGTTATTATGTTCTTATTTTACTGTAGATCCCATTGGTCTGTATGTGGAACCTGAACTAAAAGGATCTGGACAGCCTTGACCATTTGTCTTCAGTGTCATTTTCATCCCACAGGCTGGATCGGAACCTTTGTCAGGCCAGATTTGCCGTGTGTTTGACACCCCTGATGTAGAGCAAACAACAGAACCGATTATATGTACAACAAACAAACAGGATGGACAGCAGAACCGATCACAATAAAACAAATAGAAAAGTTAAAAACAGGTGCAGTGGTCCAGAAGTACCTACCACTGATCTGTTAACTCTTTAAACCCAGACGTGTCAGGGCTGACACACCCTGTGCATGTGCAGTTTGGATGGATGGAACTGTTTGTTCAATTGGAAAAATTCCAACGGTTTCTGAAACCTACGACGTTGAGCTTTATAGGTTTTATTGGGTCATTATGGTAATTTCACTGACACCTGCACTAGAAGATGGAGAAGAAGCCGTTTGAGCAGGATTATAACATGCACTAAACTGTAAATGACTGCTAGATTTTGAAAGTTCTAAGTGTTCTGGAAAAATGGGCAAAAGGACGGACTCACAGCATATTTTCAAACCTTTTATAGAAAAATAAGAAAAAAAGTTCAGACGGACCATTTTAGACTGAGGGTTTAAAGCACAGGTGTCAAACATGTGGCCTGGGGGCCAAATCCAGCCCACCAAAGGGTCCAACTCAGCCTGTAGGATGAATTTGTGAAATGCAAAAATTACACTGAAGATATTAACAATCAATAGTGTCAAAATCATTTTAATTCAGGTTCCCCATACAGACACATATAAACAAATTAGATCTCAATTGGGTCAGACCAGAAAAATACTGTCACAAAAAGCTATAAATAATGACAACTGCAGATTTTATCTTTGTTTTAGTGTAAAAAAGTTAAATTACATGAAAATGTTTACATTAACAAACTATCCTTTTACAAAAAATGTGAATAACCTAAAGAAATATGAACAATGTGAAATGTCTTGAGAAAAGTAAATGCAATTTTATCAATACTCTACCTGTTACTAAATGTTTTGTGTATTTGTAATTGTAATGTCAGTTGTAATGCACATGTGTAAATGATAAACTGAGGCAGAATATTGTTAAAACTGCACTTGTTTTTCTTAAGACATTTCAAGTTGTTCACGTTATTCAGACTTTTAAGGAAATGTTGTAGATGTAAACATTATCACAATGTAAGGATCTAATGATTACCGGTATAACAATAAACCGCGGTAAAATTCTCGACAGTTAGTATTACCGTTTAAATTCTAATTATCATGATAACCGTGTTTGATTACCGCACTTTGAAAACTAATGGCACTGCTCATTTCCTGGAGAAGCAGCAGCACTCCAGGCGCTATCTATCTATCTATCTATCTATCTATCTATGAAAAAGAAACTCAAACAACTCAAACTTGATCTGGAAAATGGTCAAACAGTATCTATAAGGTGACATCTTTAATACACATTGTATATTTGACTGTTTACATGTTAATATTTTAATGTTTCGGCCAACAGAAAGTATACTGTGGCTATTATTAAATTTTATTGATTTATTTTTTAAACTATAACTTGGTTAAATTATTTCAGTGTGCATATCAGTACTTTTCTAACATTTTGAGCACAATTTCAACAATATCGCAATAATAATGGTAACTGTGATAGTTTTGGTCACAATAACCGTGATATGAAATTTTCATATTGTTACATCCCTATCATAATGTAATTTTATTTTTTTCACTGGTATTATTTTACTGGTCCGGCCCACTGGAGATCATATTGGGCTGAATGTGGAACTGAACTGAAATGAGTTTGACAGCCCTGGTTTAAAGGGTTAAACGATGACAGTAGTATGAATGAAGTGACTTTTAAGGATCGGTTCCAGTCCTAAGTGTCAGAAAACTGGACTGATGACTGGCTGAGAGTGGTCTGTGTTTTGGGAATGAGGAGGTTAATGAAAGCGACTATCAGACAAATCCGGCCAAACAGGGGACCAGCAATAAGAGGCTGTGCATTCACACGCTGTCCTTGAACGCTCCATTTCCAGCCAAAAAGGCACATGCAAAAAGCAAAATGAGGTTCAAGGATACATAAGGCTGCACTTTACAGTAGGAACAGGTTCTAAAAAAGGAAACGCCAGAGTTCTCACTTGCAGTTTTACAGTCATAAACTGTATCTGTGTCTTCAACACGGCAGAGATTAGTATTAGGATTTGGAGTTTGGAGAGGGGGGAAGAAAATATGAAAGGATTTAAAAAATAGCCCAAGTAGTCTGCAAACTGAGCGCTGTGTCATTTGCATAGCTGAGATCCACATTTCTGTCGGCCTCTCATGTTCTTTAAAGCCTCTCTAACACCAGTTTGAGCTGCTATCGTGCTTTTCAATCATTGTCTGCGTCGTCGAACACATTCCTTCGCAGTGCACATGTTCAATCTCACTTGTTTTTCCGATGATCTCACTGTTTTCCCTCTTCTCCGTGTCCTCCTCTCTTTCCCCTCTCATCTCTCGTTCCTTCTCACACCTCCTCACTATCACACTCTTACCCTCTCTAACCCTCTCTCCCTGTTTTTTTTTTTCTTTTTTCCCCTGACG
Organism: Sphaeramia orbicularis; assembly: GCF_902148855.1. NCBI lineage: Eukaryota > Metazoa > Chordata > Actinopteri > Kurtiformes > Apogonidae > Sphaeramia > Sphaeramia orbicularis. Next base: position 2,724,421 of record NC_043962.1, read on the forward strand.
GACCCAGCTGCTTCTTACACCTCGATCTCACAAGACAGACGAAGACAGACAGAAAGTGAGATGGAGGGAGACAAGAGGAGGTAAGACTGGCGGCAAAAAAAAAAAAAAAAAAAAAGGAAAAAAAAGACAATCTGAGAGCGACAAAGAAAACAAAGCTAACAGGAGGGGCTCGGAGAAAGTGAGAAAGAGTGTGAGAGAAATGGCGAGCTGTGCATAATATCAGAGAAAAGGTTCGGGCCTCATTTCGCCTCCTCCATCCTTCCTTCCCTCACTACAGGAGCGCTAAGCTTTTGTTTCCCCTCCCGTTTCCATGGAAACCGTTGGCAATTTCACATCGGAGCCACATGCCCTGCTGACCAACAGCTAGCTACAACCCGAGGCGCTCGCCTACACACACAGGCACGCACACACACGCACACACACACACACACACACACACCAAACCCAGCTTGGCCTGTTGACCAATGGTATGCTACAGAAAAGCCTGGAAGCAGCTGCCTACACGCACCAAAACTTCATCACCATGTTCCACTCCAGCATCTTCAACTTAAACATCATGGTTTTTTTTTCCGTTTTCTGCCCCCTGAAGAAATAACACATATGAATTCCTCATGCATACAGAGTCAGGCAGAAAGGGAAAAAGAAGTAAAACTGCCTGAACTTCTGCTTGTATTGATTTCAGATCGTGTTTCTGTGGAATTCTCTAGAACATGGGTGTCAAACGTATGGTCTGTGGACCAAAACCAGCCTGCCAAAGGGGCCAATCCGGCCAATGGGATGAATCTGTGAAATGCAAAAATGACACAGAAGATTAGGGATGGGAATCGATAAGAATGTAACGATTCCGATTCCATTATCAATTTTGCTTTTCGATCCGATTCCTTATCGAGTCTCTTATCGATTCTCAGTGGGTGAGGGAATAAAAGAGTACAAACAGGTGTGTTTGTATTAACTGTCTTTTATATTTCCATCTGCACAGAAAGTATAACATATACAGTATGTACAAATAAGTTCAGCGGGGGGGTGTACAGTGAAAGTGAAACTACAGACCCTTTACCAAATCCTCTATTGCAGCATTTCCACTGCGTGGAACCAGTTCGACTCTGCCCGTCTCCCGTTGTTGTGCACTTCATTTCCTTTCCCCTACCTTCGGAAACTTGTATTTGAGGGGGGACGATGCTTGTTTCCCGCACCAGAACCAGAACTGGGCCCAGATGACAGCCTAGTGTTCACTCTGCCGCTATATTCACAAGTGCGGCTAAGTAGCGAATCAAATATGTGACATTCTTGTATATGAATCACATCACATTGGAAGGATTTGACCCTTTTGAAGAAATGGAAGCTCTGAGAGTGTTAAAGTGGCCCTGGTGTCATCTTTTTAGACCATTTCTGCCTCAACGCCATGTTGGCTACATTCTGACCAAAACAATGCAGTGTATGCATGACATCATCGCACATGTGCAACGAAGGAATCGATAAGCAGAATCATTAAGCAGGCAGGCAAACAATTCCAAGGAATCGAGCTACTGGGATCCGGTTCTCAAAAAGAATCGGTTCTCGATTCCTATCCCTACTGAAGATATGAACAATCGAGGATGTTAAAATCATTTACACAGTTCAGGGGTCACATTAGGGCTGCACGATATTCGAAAAAACTGACATTGTTATTTTTTTTTTTAACCCTGCGATATATTATCGAGATATGAAAAACTACTCAGGAGGATATAATATCTGTGTGGTGCCGACGTAAATGGTCGAACTAATTAGTTGTGTTTCCTCTCACATGTTTCAGTTTCATCCTTCTGTAGCTGAAATAATTCCACATAACTGACGCTGCTTTTCTTTTTGGCACCAAGTCTTTGTTTTCGATGATTTTCTCTTGTTCGTTGCTCATTACTTCTGCCAAGGAGGTTCTGTTTTTGCCACAGTTTGTTTGTTTGTTGGTTGGTTGGTTAGTTACCAACATAACAGAAAAAGTTATGGACGGATTTTGATTAAATTTTCAGGAAATGTCCAAAATGGGACGAGTAACAAATTATTAGATTTTGGGAATGATCCGGATCACTGTCTAGATCCAGGAATTTTTACAAGGATTCTTTATCATTGGGAGATAGGGATATTTTCAACATATGTATGTGTAACTCCACAATGAACGGTCACAGTGCTTGGTAAAAAAAAAATACAAAATAAGTTCCCAACAGGTTCTACAAGATATTGAAATTTGATCTGGATCCTCACAAAATTCTGGATACCATGATCCAGAACAGGAAAAAATAGTGGAGTTCTGGAATTTTCATCCTAACAAGGGAACAAATTATGGTATTGACATGCAACAAACACCAAAATATAGCCATGACAGTGTGAAATCTGAAGTGTGCCAACAAATTTGTTTCCAACAACTATGGAGGTAGATCCAGGAGAAAACAGCCATTTCCCAAAAAATGATTTTCGTTCGGTATTATTTTGAGTAGATCACAGCATGGGACACTGAGCTGCCTTGGTGGAGGTCTGCGCTCTCTGAGTGCTTTTCTAGTTTTTCAATATTGTTACCAGTGACTCACTCCATGTGCAGGGGGCATGGTCTGCTTCGGCAAACTCATTATTGTGATTGGTGGATCTCTGTGTGCAGTGTGTGTCAGGTACCCAGGATGAACTTGGATGAGAACATGTTGAGTTCATTTACCTCCTACATTGCAGGACCTGCAATGGGACTATTGCACACTTGTACATCATGATGGCGATGCTTAAACATATAATGTGCAGCTCTAGGTAATATACAGACCAATTTGATCTCAAATGGGTTGGACCAATAAAACACCATCATAATAGTAAAAGTAATGTAAAAAAAAAAAAAAAAGTATAATTACATGAAAATGTTTACATTAACAAACTATCACTTCACTAAAATAGTAGGCTAAATATCCGGAACAAATATGAAAAACCTGAAATGTCTTAATGTAATTTAAGTGTATTAAATGTTGTATTTGTAGATCCACTGTGATCTGTACATTACAATGAACGTGGAAATAATAAACTGAGGTAGAATATTGGTAAAATTGCACTTATTTTATTAGAAAATTTTAGGTTGTTTGTGTTATTCATGTTTTTTAAAGGACAGTTTGTAGACGTAAACATTTTCATCATGTAAGGAATGTTTGGAGTTGACATTATTTATATATAATTATGTTATTATTTGACTGGTCTGGCCCATTTCAGACCAAATCTGGCTGAATTTGACCCCTGAACTAGGATGAGTTTAACAGCCCTGGACTAGATTGTGACGCTAACACCGGTTCAGCTTGTGTGTTTTTGGGTCTTTCAAACCCAATGCAACAGTGGCACTACTGCACCCCCACACAATGAAATGTCACAGCTCCATGTGAAGCCACTTGGACTTGGCAAAGGCACAGTTTGGAACAGAAGGTAAAACATATACAAGCCCTAGTTCATCTAAGAATATGGTGAAATGAACACCTCATCTACAATATGATTAGGGCTGTAAGAAAATATTTGTTCTGCAATATATCGCAATATTTCATTTCAGAATTGTGGAGGTTCATTTTTGTTTTTTGTTTGTATTTTATTTATTTTTATTTAACACTCTTATTAAATAATGTTCGTTCCTTTGTTGGGATTGAACTCAAATACTGTTCTGATGTTAGTTCTGAACTAATAGAATATGAACATTTGAACAGGATCTGAAACTGGAATGTCTGTAAAATATAATTTAAGTTTTAAAACAAGAACATTTTGTGATATAGCATTAGATCCTGTTGGGATCAAATAAAAATGTGTTTAGTATTTGTGCAGATTTCTGGTGTAATTCAATTCTTCAAGGAAATAATCATTAAAAAAAAAAGAAGAAACAAACGAAAAAAATCGCCGTTTTAACAGTATCATGATATATTGTGATCCTACTATTGTGATTTGTATCATATCACCAGATTTTTGCCAATACACACCCGTAAATATGACAGATATACATCTACGTCTATATCTATCTCTCTCTCACCTGCTCTACCTTCCAGTATTTTAATTGAATGTGCAATAACTTGTTGTTACCTCTCAGTACTCTTATTATTACTTTTTTTTTTTTTTAATAATACTTTATTTTACAAATGTGTATATGTGCTTGTCTGTGCAGTAACTGTTTTTTATATGTTTTAGCTGTGTTTATGTTTTGTATCTGTCTTTTTTGTCATATCTTTATCTTTTTCTAACTCCGTGACTCAGGGAAACGCACAAGAATTTCAATGTGCCTATACTGCTATGTATTTGTCCAAATGGCAAATAAAGTCTATTCTATTCTATTCTATTTTATTCTCAGCATATATCTATAAACACACACACACGTCTTGTGTAAATGTAAGTTTCTGGGGGTGTGAATCCCTGCGTGTTCCATTGCTGCCTGTACGGAACATGCCATACACATAAATACATTAAAAACAGTCTATAGAGCCCAAACGCAGCCAACATTCATCCTGTGCACCCATACTCTGTGCGGTGTGTGGTCTTCAGGGACTGCAGTCTATCTCAGCTCCCAATGGAGGAGAGGCTGAGAATGCACGGAAAGGGCAAACATGCACAGGCACAAAAGCAAAATCACACCTACAAGCAATTTACAGTATCTGTTCACTTCAGCTGCTTTTCTATGGACTGAGAGAAAAGGACCGGAGGGAGCGGCGCAGAGGTCACAGTCAGCTGAGGTTTGAAGTCAGCGACGTTCACCGACCACATACTGTCACAAACGCACCACTTCCACTGACAGCATTAAGCACGACAACAGTTCCATTAGACCACAGGTGTCAAACATATGGCCCGGGGGCCAAATCCAGCCCACCAAAGGGTTTAGTCCAGCTCTGTGGATGAGTGTGTGAAATACGAAAATTACACTAAGATATTAACAATGATTTTTGTTCAGTTTCCACATTCAGACCAATATGATCTAAAGTGGGTCAGATCAGTCAAATACTACGGTAATAACTAATAAATACTGACAACTCCAAATTTTTCTCTTTGTAATTACAGCTGTTTTTTTTTTCATGTTGTCAGTAATACCAGTACACTGGTGTATTTGTGAAACCACACTACTCAGACACAAAACTTACTTTGTGGTAATTAAACGTCCTTAAAACACAGAGTAACACTGAAATACTCTCCCAGATCTTACCAGACCTACTGGGCTCAGCACGCCAATGCTCATGCCAGATGGTCAAGACATGACGGGTTTGGATCTGCCTCACAACATGTAACGTCCTCAAAGTAAAAACAGAGACACTGTGGTCCTGTGCAGGACCAGGCTGAAAGAAGTGACCCTGAAAACACCTCCAACAGCCCCTTCAGTCTTCACACAGTGTCCTTCTCTGTTATCGACTTCTTACTGAAGCTGGAGCTGAAACAACATGGAGACGCACCAGACAAGGCTTTGACTCTGTATGATCCGAAAATATCCGTATGATCTGAAAACATGAGGCTTCTGTTCAACCAGGTCTGTTTTCTACTTTCATCCTTCATTCACTCCTCTCCATTTTCCTCCTGTTTTATGGAGGTAAAACTCTGTTCATTGCTGTGTCTTTTTCTACTTTTTCTACCTCCTTTTGCATCTGTCCTCTATCAATCAATCAAATTCTTATATAGTACCAAATCAAAACAAAAGTTATCTCATGACACTTTACATATAGAGCTGGAATAAACCAGACTGTCAAGTCAGGATGGAGGCTGTTTGTAAATGTATGACTTATATTAGTCATTAGCCTGTATTTCAGTGCATTAACTCCTCTCCTTTGGACAGTAGATCAGTGTTTCCCAACCAGTGTGCCGCGGCACATTAGTGTGCTGTAAAAAATCATCAGGTGTGCCGTGGAAGATGATCCAATTTGACCTGACTGGTACTGGAAGAACAGCGTGATATAGATACATACGAGTGGACGCACTAATGATCCACTCAACCACAACAGTCTCCTGTTTGCCTTTGCAAAAATAAAAATAAAAGTGAAAGTGAACCAGCCCCGATGTGGTGCGTTCTGCAGATAAAGCCCCCCCTCACTAGTGACGCACGGATTAGCGAGTAACCCCCAAACCCCAGGTATCAGGCTGGGGCAGGGGGGATATCCCTCCCATACTATTACACATCGGACTTCAATCCGGAGGTTCCTCTGAGGGGTCGCTGACGAACCGCTCTCAGCTTTCTTGTTCCAAACACTCCGTGACAATGTGCCCCGATGTGCTCTGCCCCCCCCCCCCCGGAAAAAAGAGAGAGACTCAGAGCTGTTGAGGAGTATTTGTGTGTGTCTTTCTTCAATTCCTGCAGGAATATGAGCTTTGTGTTCAACTGAACAGGTCCAGGTTTCACTCCAAGTAAGTACATTGAGACTAGATTTGTAGAATATTTCAGTAAATACACTTTTTGTGACATTTTTGTTTGGTGGTGTGCCTTGTGATTTTTCTAAAGTAAAATATGTGCCGTGGCTCAGAAAAGGTTGGGAAACACTGCAGTAGATAATATATCCTACTGGTTCTTTTTGGGTCATAAATAATATATTCTACTGGTTCTTTTTGGGTCGTGGATAATATATCCTACTGGTTCTCACTTTGTTGTTTGTCTTAACTTTGAGTGTGTTAGCGTCACTTATCCTTTACTGTCACACTAATCGTAGTGCCGAGTGCAGGTCTTCGTATTGATGTGGTTGTGGACCATGATGGTCACAGCAGTAAAGGGAGTAACCCACGCCCCATTATAGAGGGAGGGGTCATCCACTGTGTTTCCACCCTTACCTCCACCCAGTTTCCGTCCACTTCATGGAACAGAACGCAGAAGGGGTCGGACTTGGAGGCCACGTCTCGGTCCAGCAGACTGTTTGCGGTGACGGACAGCTCCACGCGGGTGACGCAGTGCTGTGGTCCGACACTGCGCGTCTGACAGTCGGTGGTGGAGCCTAGGGTGTAGGCCATGGTCTGAGCTCACAACCGATTCACCTGGAGGAAACCACAGTGGAGAAATAAAACACAGTGGGTGATGGGTTTAAAGCTGAGGCATGTTCTGTGTTGGTTATTATGTAACCAGTTCAGCCAAAAATGGACATAAAACATGTTTCAAATCCATGAACATATCAGACGGAATAAACTGCAGGCTTTAGTCAAACATATTCTGATGGTGAAACGACATTAAAGTGTTTTGACTGTTCTGTCCTTTGAAGTATTTGACAGGTTTTGACCATGTAGAAGAGTTCTAAATCACAAATAACCTGTTGAAGACAGAGGAGCAGATTAGAAAACTGTCAGGGACGTTCAGCAGAATAACCCCCTGCTGTGGACGAGGCAGTGGATAAACCCCCCCCCCCATTATAAATGAGGACCAGAATCACAATAATACAGGTTGGTTTGACAGGCAGGAATCAAACATCAGTTCAATAAAGGGAATTACTTGTTAAATATACGTTTTAATTTTCTTTTATCGTTTCTTGCACAGAAGGGCGTTTAAATTTCCACTTAGTGTTGATGAAGGCACTGGCTCTCATCATCTTATGGTACCTTTAGCTTTGTTGGTTTTGAAAGGTTGAAAATGTGCACAATTAACACAAAAATAACTACTGAGGCTCCGCCCACAGCAGGTCTGAATGCACAGTTCAGATGTTTGGGTGAAATCTGTTTTTGTTTGTGTTGGTTCATATTCCACATTAAATACGACGTCTATCAGTTTAGAGTCTGAACTGAATGTGGCCCTGAAGTGACCCACATGGACTAAAGAGGTCCTGAAGGACCGCATATGAAAGTGGTCTGGGTCAGATTGAGGACCACATATGAAAGTGGTCTGGCTCAGATTTAGGACCACATAAGAAAGTGGTCTGGCTCAGATTTAGGACCACATAAGAAAGTGGTCTGGCTCAGATTTAGGACCACATATGAAAGTGGTCCGGGTCAGATTAGTTCAGACTGTCTGTAACAGATCAGATCTAGGTCACATATGGGTAAATAATAGATTTGGGCCACATTTACCTGCAGTGTGAACAGAGCCTAAATGACTACAGACAGAAGTCAGTATTTACAGTGGTGTCTGCTCTGACACAAAGTTTCACAACAATAAGAAATGTAGGGTTGAGTGACTTTCACTTAAAGCATCGTAGAAAGCCCTCTGTTTGATGACAGCCTGTAATCATCAACATTATGGAATTGTGGAGCGTTCACACAGACTTCTACACCCATTGGTCAGACAGAGGTGGGATAATCACAGTACAGCTCAATAACATTATGTTTACATTAACTTATTGATTCCAGATTTTATAAGTGTTGTTGGTGTATTCTGTTGCGGTCTTGTGAACAAAATGTGTGAAAAATAAATATTCATATAGTTAGACACTGTCTTTTGTTTTAAGGATAAATTGGATAACATTTTTATTCAGTTTTAACAGAACTACAGAAAATCAGTGCCTTAAATCTGACATTTCATGCACATTTTAAGAACAGCAGGAGGTCCCACTACATATTTGACACCTCGGTGTGCAAAAAAATAAGTTTTTTTTTTTTTTACATTTTTAAAAAATATTTCCTAGTTCAGTGTTTTTCAACCTTGGAGTCAGCACCCCACATGGGGTCGCCTGGCATTCAAATGGGGTCACCTGAGATTTCTAGAAATTCATAAAAATAAAAATAGAACCTTACTAATAAAAAATATATGGTGAGTTGAGAGAGACAATCACATAAAAGACATGACAAACTATGGTTGTGAAACTGCAGCACTGTGGTTCTGTTTATCTGTCAAATGTTCATTGTGGTCAGTTTCAGATGCTGCAGCTCTTTCATAATTCATAGTTTGAGTTCTTGTTTGTTCAGTATTAATTGTCCACCTTGTAAATCCAAGCTGGACTGACTGGACATATCCTGACCAACGAAAATAAAATTCTACCTTTGTGCAGTAATCTACACCTGGATTTACTGCCTCTGTCCACAATAATATACATTATATAGACTAAATGTCCTCTAAAATTAAGGTTTATTTTGCAACACAGTATAGCAAATTATTACATGATCAAAAATAAATTCATTTTAGCAAAAAATGTCTCCATTTTGAAAGTCTGGGGTCGCCAGAAATTTGTGATGTTAAAATGGAGTCACGAGCCAAAAAACGGTTGGGAACCACTGTTCTAGTTCAATGTTGCTACAGAGTCTTAGAGTCGAGGTGTTTATAATTTGCTAAAACAAAAACCCTAATGGTGGACTGAGCTTTGTACTGGACCACAGCTGACTAGTACATAAATAATCAGATAGTGAAGCAAAAATCAGCAGCAGCTGTTCTGATGTTCCAAACCCTTCAATCATCTTTGTGCAGATTTCACAGGTTCTCACAGGTGAGAATTTAATGCCAACTCAACATCTTTGGGTTCTGGATTTCCACTGAACAAAAAACAAACAAACAAAAAAAAAACAATTGGCACAGATCGCTTTGGGCAATGGGATATTCTAATCAGCATTATTTGTATCTTTCTGATATTTCACAGACATGATGTCAAAACAATTAGCAGATTAACTGACAATGAAACGAAGTGATAGTTCCAGGCCTAATTCCACCCTGGCACCTGTGGTCCCATCAGTCTGATTACAGACTGGATGTGAGGGTTCAGGTCGACCCTGCTGGGGGGTCACGCTTCTACACATCAGACCACTGTGTGAGGCTGTGAGTCGAGCACATGTGATTTACACGGTTAATGTTCCAAAAGCACGGACAATAAAATGGTGCAGGTCCTTCTCAAAGCTATGCTAATTATCAGTATATTGTTCTCTTACCTTGTCTCGGCCTAATTTTGGTTAAATCCATCTATTTTTGTCTAACATGAAGTGAATCCTCCAATATCCGGTCCCTGAGGGCCAGTATCCTGCATGTTTTAGATGTTTCCCTCTTCCAAAACACCAGGTTCAATTGATGATCAACTCATCACCAACATCTGCAGGAGAATGATCATGAATGACTGGCTTCCAGGTGTGTGGAAGAGGAAAATAAAACATGCAGGATACCGGCTCTAGAGGGTCCATGAACCAAGGTGGTTATCGTTAATGAAAACTAACGAAATGACGAAAACTAGAATTGTAACAACATTTTTGTTAACTAAAATAAATAAAACCAATAATTAAAAAAAAAAAAAAAACATAACTAACTGGAACTGTATTGTGTGTTTACAAAACTAACTAAACCAGATAAAACTTACGGATAAAATTCCCTTCATTTTCATCTTTGTCAACATCGGATTGATACGAAATCGATTTATTTCGCTCTAGTAATTTTCTGTGCTGTCACCATACGACACTTTTTGCTCCGTCACTTGTGTTCACTTGTGGTTTCCAGTCGTCTTCTGGTCCCCACTCTACCTGGAAACATGGAGACTAAAGTTGGGAGAAAGCAGCAGAGTCCTGTCTGGGATTTATTTGAATACAACGACAAAGAAGAGAAAAGAGACGACTAAACTAAAACTAAACTAAAACTAAGCATTTAGAAAAAAATCAAAACTAATAAAAACTAGCAAACCTGCCGTAAAAACGAATTAAAACGAACTGAATTAGAGAGAAAAAAAAAAAGTCAAAACTGAATAAAACTAAACTAGAATGAAAAATCCAAAACTGGTATAACCTTGCCGTGGACACATCGGTGCATCCCGATGACGTGTGATTTCAGATGTGTCAGCAGACGGAGCCTCGCTGAAACTGCGTTTGAATGTGTGTGTGTTTAGAACAGATGTCAAACTAATGCTGTTCAGTCTACGGTGTTAAAGCACATGTTAAAGCAGCCCAGTTCAAACTGTCCAAACTGAATGTTTGGGCCGTAGCGTCATTGTGTTTGGTGTGTGTTCGCTGCAGGTACAGATGCAAAAAACAGGCTTTGAAGGGAACTGAACTGCAAACAGAAAGAAAACAGATGACCGCTTTTCTGTTGGTGTAAAAGTGCATCACATGGACCAATCACAGACATCCATACTGTGTAACCTACAGTGCCGTGAAAAAGTATTTGCCCCCTTCCTGATTTCTGTTTTTTTTGCATATCTATCACACACAAAGGTTTCAAATCATCAAACCAATTTTAATATCACTCAGAGACAACCCAAGGAAATACAAAATGCAGTTTCTAAATTATGATTTTATTTATCAAGAGGGGAAAAATTACAAACCTATCTGGCTCTATGTGAAAAGTAACTGCCCCCCCTTGTTAAATCACAAAATAACTGTGACTAACCACAAATTTGGGACAGATGAGTTCAATGTCACAAGCCACACCCAAACCTGATTACCACCATACTTGTTGAGTCAAGAAATCACTTAAATAGAATCTGTCAGAGAAAGTGAAGTAGGCTACAAGATCTAAAGAACCAACACATCATGCCACGATCCAAAGAAATTCAAGAAGAAATGAGAAAAAAAGTGATTGAAATCCATCAGTCTGGAAAAGGTTACAAAGCCATTTCCAAGGCTTTGGGGCTCCAGCGAACCACTGTCAGAGCCATTATCCACAAATGGAGAAAACTGGGAACAGTGGCAAACCTTCCCAGGAGTGGTCGACCAACTAAAATTACTCCAAGAGTGCGACGACGACTCATCCAGGAGGTCACAAAAGAACCTCAAACAACATCTAAAGAACTGCAGGCCTCGTTGGCCTCAGTTAAGGTCAGTGTTCATGACTCTACCATAAGAAAGACACTGGCCAAAAATGGCATCCATGGGAGAGTTCCCAGGCAAAAACCCCTACTGTCAGCAAAGAATACAAAGGCTCGTCTCACATTTGCCAAAAAACATCTTGATGATCCTCAAGACTTTTGGAGAAACATTCTGTGGACTGACAAGTCAAAAATTGAACTTTTTGGAAGGTGTGCGGCCTGTTACATCTGGCGTAAAAATGGCACATCATTTGATAAAAAGAACATTATGCCAACAGTGAAGCATGGTGGTGGCAGTGTGATGGTCTGGGGCTGCTTTGCTGCCTCAGGACCAGGACAACTTGCTGTGATTGATGGAACAATGAATTCTGCTGTCTACCAGAAAATCCTGGAGGAGAACGTCCGGCCATCAGTTTGTGCCCTCAAACTCAAGCGCTCTTGGATCATGCAGCAGGACAACGATCCGAAACACAAAAGCAAGTCCACCTCTGAATGGCTCAAAAAAAAAACAAAATTAAGGTTTTGGAGTGGCCAAGTCAAAGTCCGGATTTAAATCCAATTGAGATGCTGTGGTGTGACCTTAAACGGGCAGTTCATGCTAGAAAACCCTCCAATATGGCAGAGTTGAAACAATTCTGCAAAGAAGAGTGGGACAAAATTCCTCCAGAGCGATGTGAAAGACTCATCACCAATTATCGCAAACGCTTGATTTCAGTTATTGCTGCCAAGGGTGGCACAACCCGTTATTAGGTTCAGGGGGCAATTACTTTTTCACATAGGGTCAGATAGGTTTGGATTTTTTTGTGCCTTAATAAATTAAACTGTCATTTAAAAACTGCATTTTGTATTTCCTTGGGTTGTCTCTGAGTGATAATAAAATTGGTTTGATGATTTGAAACCTTTGTGTGTGATAGATATGCAAAAAAAAAAAACAGAAATCAGGAAGGGGGCAAATACTTTTTCACGGCACTGTAACTACTCTGTTATACCTAGTCATCTGCATCTGAGATCAATTTACACTGAATCTATAATTCTAGTCACTGAAAAGGAGGAGAATTTCATTATTTTCCTTTATTACCTCCGCCAAGGAGGTGTTGTTTTTGCCGATGTTGGTTTGTCGGTCCGTCTGTGTGCAAGATAACTCAAAAAGTTATGGACGGATTTGGCTGAAATTTCCAGGAAATGTTGATACTGGCACAAGGAACAAATGATTAAATTTTGGTGGTGAATGGGGGGGGGGGGGGGGGGGGGGGGCACTGATCTTTACACACCGTTTTTTTGTTTTTTTTTCAGTTACACACCCTGTTCGATTAGTTGCTAGGGCTGTAAGAAAATATCAGTTTTGCAATATATCGTGATATTTCATTTCACAATACTGTATTGATAATAAAATGTACTGTATTGATATTTTTAGGTATTTATTCAAATGTAGATATTGTGGAGGTTCATTTTTGTTTTTCGTTTATATTTTATTTATTCTTATTTAACACTCTTTTATTAAATAATGTTGGTTCCTTGTTGGTATTGAACTCAAATCCTGTTCTGATGTTAGTTGTGAACTAATAGAATCTGAACATTTGAACAGGATCTGAAACTGGAATGTCTGTAAAACAGAATTTCAGTTTGAACACAGGAACATTTGATGATAGAACATTAGATCCTGTTCTGATCAAATACAAATGTGTTTTGTATTTGTACAGATTTCTGGTGTAATTCAATTCTTCAAGGAAATAATCATTTATAAAAAAAACCAAACAAAAAAATTGCCTTTTAACGGTATCGTGATATATCGTATCATGATCCTAGTATTGTGATTTCTATCGTATTGCCAGATTCTTGCTGATACACAGCCCTATTAGTTACACACCCTGTTTTTAATAACACCCTGGTTTTATTATTTACACACCCTGTTATTGGTTACACACCCTGTTTTTATTTTATTTTACACACTTTTTTTTTTTTTAGTTACATCCCGTTTTCATTTACACCCCCTGTTCCTCCATTCGTGCCTCATACACTGCATCAGTGTGACATCCACTCATAAACCCCACCACAGTGAACACACACACACACGTACGTTTGCACATGTGACCAAACAAATGAATTAATGTTTGACACCGTGAGTAAAATAAAAACCCCAGAGGCTTTAAGGACAAATCACAGCACAAGCCCCTGCGTCCATAAAGGTGGTTTTGTTCTGGGAGCAGCGTGCTAAAAGGATGCTGCCTGTTGCTAAGATACTAATGTGTCATAACCAGCGTGCTCCTCCCAATCTGCTCCTGTGATGTCACATGGTAGCAGCCATCGACTGAAAATACCAAAGCAATATTTTCATTCATTTCACTCGGCCGTTCATTCAAACGCACCCAAATACTTGAACTCATTCACTCATTGGATCCATTCACTCCGGTTTTTGGCTCGTTGTCGTTTGTTTTTTTTTGTTGAAGGATTCGATCAAACATGCTCTTAAACCGACAGTGAGACAAACTCAGATGTAAACAGATGCTCCTGAACCCTCTGATACCTTTAGTTGAACTGATCCACCGTCCAAATCCACCTGTCTGTCTACAACTGTGCCAGCTCTTTCTAATATCCTATAACTTTAAATGAAGTCTGTATATACTTGCTTTAATTCTATTTTTATTGTATTTCGTGTCATTTTAAAACATTACTCAACATCAGTACAAATGAGAGCCAGCCCCATAAATGTAAATAAGATGAAAAAAACAGGAGCAGTGACTGACCTCATGTGGAATAATACTCGTATATGTTGTTGAAGTGCTGCTCTTGTACTCACTGTTAGGTTTTCATCAAGTGTGCTGGTGCAAAACAGTCACATGATGCTGCAAATTGCAAAGCTGTAATGTCCTCCAGTGGAAATCAGAAAGCTGGAAATAGTCTGGAGCTGTGACTGTGAACCTGCTGCAAAACACACAAGAACCATCTGCCTTTTTTAGCAACGACACTAAAATTATAAACATAAACATTTGCAGGTTGTGTAGGAGATTGGAGCTGTACTGCATTACTGTGTAGACAGGTGACAGGATGGGGATGATGGTGGTGGTAGTGACACTGCTGCCTTGCTCAAGGGGTTTCTGGTCACACCTGAGACACCAAAGGGGGGGGCAGGTTAAGTGGGACTGACTGAGTGACTGATGAGCACAAACAGCATGGAAGCCACTTAGTCAACGTTCACACTGCAGGTAAATGTGTCCATATGTGACCTGGATCTGATCTGTGACAGTCTGAACAGCACTGATCTGACCCAGACAACTGTCATATGCAGTCCTAAATCTGACCCAGACCACTTTCACATGTGGACCTAAATCTGACCCGGACCACTTTCATATGCGGTCCTAAATCTGACCCAGACCACTTTCATATGTGGTTCTAAATCTGGTCCAATCCACTTTCATATGCACGACCTAAATCTGGTCCAGATCTGATATTTTCCAATGTGACTTCAGTCTAAACGTTCAGGTCGCATTTATCTGACCTTTTCGTCATTGAAATGCGACAAACACCCCAGTTGTTGGTTGGAGTGGAGGAAAACCATATTTCCTTCTGTAAACACAGTGTGTCTGCGTGGTTTCATATTCCATCAGGACCTCTTTAGTACATGTGGGTCACTTCAGGGTCACATTCAGTTCAAACTCAAAACTGATAGTAGTCACATTTAATGTAGAATATGAACCAACACACCAACAGATCAGATTTCACCCAAAAATCCAAATTGTGCATCAAGACCTACTGTTGAATCTGGTGGTATGATACAAATAACTAGGCAAAGTTTATTTTGTTTCTATTTTTAAATTACTGTTTCCTGTAAAAACTGAATTACACCAGAAATATGCACACATACTAAGCAAATTACATTTGAAAAAAAAAAAGAGGGAGTTTTAAAGAAAACCGATATCTAATGTGGAGATGGGATTATTCCTAAACTGTAGGTACCAATCTGGCCAGTTAAAAATGTCTTATTTTGTCAGAACTGTGCAGATACACACAAGATGCTGGAGACCTTCCAGTATTATAATACAGATTACAGCAACTCCAAACTATCCTTACATTATGAAAATGTTCACATCTACACACTGTCTTTTAAAACAATGTTAATTAACATGACCCACCTAACATTTATTAAGAAAAATAAGTTCAATTTTACCAATATTCTGCTTCAGTTTATCATTTATACATGTTCATTATGATGTACAGATCCCAGTGGATCTACAAATTCAGGAAACATTTAATAACAGACAGAATATTGGTACAATTACACTGATTTATATTAAGACATTTCAGGTTTTTTATATTGTTCAGCCAACATATCACTTAAACATGTTCATTATAACGTACAGATCACAGCGGATCTACAAATACACATAACATTTAGCACACTTAAATTACATGAAGACATTTCAGGCTTTTCATATTTGTTCAGGATATTTAGCCTACTATTTTTGTGAAATGTTAGTTAATGTAAATATTTTCATCTAATTGTATTTTTTCTCTCTCTACTATTATGATGGTGTGTAACTGGTCCAACTTTGACAGTTACCATCCTCAGTGTCACAGGGGCCGGTTGTAGCCCCCGGACCGTATGTTTGACCCCCTCCCTCCCGGTGTAAACAGTCATTATTTCCACATCTGTCCAGCTGAATTCAAATGGGTGAAAACATGTGACAAACCCCAGTATGTGTTCTGTTCCACCTACAGAACCGAACCTCCAGGTGCTCAGCTAGTCTGACTGTCATTTTCTTCCCACATCCTTCCTTTTCTTTTTTTAACCCTCTGCTCTGTTTTATTAACTAGTAGCTAAAGACTAAACGGCAAACACACACGGTTTAATGATAAGTCTGACAAAAAAAAAAACAACACACAAAATGTCGTACTCACCTCACTCAGTAAATAACGGCCAACTTCTCCGCTTTGACTTGAAAATGTTTTAATTTACTGCGCAGGAAAGAGTCAGGAGAAATTAAAAAGAAAAGCCCCAAAAATTCCGACGGTGTAATTGTTGTGTTTTTGTTGTTTTTTTCTAGGGCAGAGTCAGAGCAGAAGTTGGTGCTGCCATGTTTGTTTGGTTTTTTATCCGTAAATGAGCGGGAAGATGCAACAGTGTGTGGCCGTAAATCATGCTCGTGCAGCGGACACGGTCTCCTGTGCGCACGCCGCCGCTGGAGCAGGGGAGCGCGTGAAGATGAAGGAGATGAAGACCGGAAGAGAAGACAGCTGCCCTTCAAAATAAAAGCCGCGGTAAAAGGAAAAGGACGCACACTTCCGCTAAGGACTGTTGATCTGTGCGTACACGGGTTTGATGAGACGGTGGACATTACCAACATTTGGTTTTCAGTCTTTCCTCTTTTTTGTTCTTTTCTTGAATTTGTGGCTGTTGTAGGTCTATGGTGTTCCTTAAAATTATCATATCTAAAAAAAAAAAAAAAAAAAAAAATAATAATAATAAAATAAAAGAGAAAAGAGAGAGAGAAAAGGCCAGAGTCTCCTTGTCTCTGAAATAATCAGTTCAATTATTCAATTAAATTCAGTCAAATTCAATTAAATTCAGTATATCTTCAATGGACTCCATGCACAGCTCCACTACTTCCTGAACTTCAGGTGGCTCCTTTATTTCCTGTCTTTCATTATTGGACACTGATTAATCCAGGTGTGTCTAATTAATCAGTAGTCACAACTAGAAGCAGCAGACACACCTGGATTAATCAGTGTCCAGTAATGAAAGACAGGAAATAAAGGAGCCACCTGAAGTTCAGGAAGTAGTGGAGCTGTGCATAGAGCCCATTCAATTCAGTTCAGTTCAATTCAGTGAAACTCAGTTCCGTTCATTTTGTCTACTTTTATCCTCCTCAGACCCAGGAAATGTCAGCAAAGCACCAGCTTTTTTGTTTTTTATTAAGTAAGTGTCTATATTGGAAACATCATGATGCAACAGTTTGTTCAGATGCACTTTTTAAAATGTTTATGGAATGTCCTTTGTGGTGGACAGGTTTTTTTTTTTTGTTTTTTTATAAAGTTGTGAAACTCTTGTCCACAAATGTGGATAGAAAACCCATAGCTGGGTCTGAGGAAGTTAATGTAATTATACTTTTCTTTTTCTTTTGTTCAGACAAGGTATAGTTTTTAGATGCTACCTTGTCTGAACAAAAGAAAAACAAAAAGTATAATTTCAGTTCAATTCAGTTCTTTTCAGTTCTATTAAATTAAATTCAGTATAACTCAGTTCAATTCAGGTCAGTTCAATTAAATTCTATTAAACTCAGTTCGGTTCAGTTATATATAAAACTCAGCTCAACTCAATTCAAATCACTTCATTTCAGTTCAGTCAAATTCCATTCCATTCCAGGCACTCACAGCGGAACAGAAAACACTGACCCACAAACATCAGTACCTGAGGATGTTTACATGAAATGTCATGAACCAACATCAGTGTAAATATACCTGTAGGTGTTTTAACGGTGATTGGATGAAACTGGTCTGATAGAAAAAACAACTGCCCCTGGTGTAGGTGGAATAAATAATTGTACAACATGCAGTGCAACAGAAACAAGAACATAAAAATACCAGTAATAAAAATTGAAAAAGAGAAATCTCTGTTCATATAGAACTGGATTAAAACCAGTTTAAAGTGGTTAGTTTGATTAAAGTGCCTATTATTGTGTTGGATCTGTATCAGTGTGTGTGAGTCCACTGGTCTATGGTGGATTTAAGGGTGAAGGGGGTTCTACTGTGAAGGGTGGGGGGTTGTTTTTAGTCTAGTTCTCTGATCATACATTGTTCCCCTGGCACTCTCTTCTGGTTAAAAAAAGTATTACCACCTAATCTGCTCTGATTTTACCGATGCGAAAAATAAATGTAGAGTACGGAAGCCATCTTTGTTCATATCTGAGTGAATATTTTATCTGGAATTTTGACCATTAGCTACTAAACAACGGAAGGTGTAGAGTAGGGAAAAAAAAACCTGTATAGTTGAAGCACCTTTGGTTTAGGTCACCTTCAGCTTTGGTTTGATGGTTGAAATTCATTGTCTTTTCTTCAGATACAGTAAGAAAATATGGGAAATATGTGCAGTTTTAAAAGACACACAAAAAACTGAACTAAAGGGGCTGTGAAAGTTAAAGTCAGTATTTAGTGTGACCTCTGACCCCATGACAAAAAGCAGCAAAAACAATAAGAACCATCTGACATCTGGGAATGAAACCTGGAATAAAACATCAGAAAATGTATTTAATACAATACATCTCATAAATATTAAGACATGCTAAGCGCAAAGGGAGGAATGCATCTGTGGTTATCAGAAATGTCACTAAACTGACAAACCTAATGTTGGATGTGGATTATGTACTGAACTGTATGTGACTTAAAGCTCTGAATGTTCAGTTTTTAAAACCCATGACTGTCAAATAGGATGAGGACATGTAGCCAAAGAAAAGGAACACCTGTTGATCTGACTGTGCATGAGCCTGATGCTAAAAAGGCGTGTTGGAGCCAAAATACAGTTTTGTTTGTTCATTCCTTTTTTATTTTGACCTTCATTTAATTATTGTTTAGTGGGTGTGGCTGTGATGATTGTCACAGGCGCAATTCATCATGGGTGTTGGTATGGATGTGGCAAACTTACATATGCCTGCTGTGTGTGGTGGGCGGTGTGTGTGAGGACAGCCCCGAACAATTTTCTGACCGCGAGATGGAGTGGATTGAGTTGGTCGGCGTTTTCAGTGTTTTTTTTGTGTTAAGGAGCCTATTTTTTTATTTGTAGAAAGTATATGGAATGACAATTGTGACCTATAAGGAACTCTTGGACTTGATATTAGTGAATAAATGGAATGGTATATCCAAAGACAAAGAAAACCATCCGGACATTCATTCATGCACGTGTCAAAAATACAACAGGTTGAACCCCTCCACACCATAGTAGTGGCTAAAGGTAAAGCCACTATAAGGCGTTTGACTGGATCAAGTGGCACTATTTATGTGAAGTTCTCAAAAAAATTCAAATGAACTAGTTTGTTGTTACTGTATGAAGAACCAGAAACATTGTGTGTAATAACTCAGAGTTTTTCTACTGCAAAATACACTGTTTGTAGAGCTGAAATGATTAATCCATTAGGTGCTTGAAGTGAATGCAAAAATTCCCGATTCAATTAATCGACTGGAATTGATTGAAGGGAAATATTCTATTGCAGTTTTCCTGAATTGAAGCTTCTTTGTACGTCACAATAAGCGTCCGTGTGAAAGACAACAGTGGAACCAATGTTGAACAGCAGAGAAACAGAGGAAACAAAGCTTTGATTCTGGAGAATTGTGGTTGAATGATTTTTTTGGATCACTTTGAGTCAATTAATCGTTTCAGCTCTAACTGTTAAGAAGAAACTATCAGCAGATGCAACATTTAACTTAAACACAGTCAATGTGTTAAATATCTACACATTTACTTCCGTGCCTCACATATTTGAATTACCTTTATTTGTCAGGGACAACAGGTGAAAACTGGCTTTTCTGCTGCTAATACTGGCACATTTACAGAAATATCCATTAATGTGTTATGTCCCTGCTAAATACACAAATAAATTGTACAGAGTACAATGAGATTTAAGGGGCACTCCATTATCACAATATAGTAAAAGAAAATGTGTGTATGTATAAATAGATACAGATAAAATACTACAGCGACTAATACTAAAATATAGTCCACTACCAGATTCAACCACATAGAGGCGCCAGATGAATACAGATGAATGTTTTACTCACCAATGGCTGCAGCAGTTGTCCCTCCAGCTGCTCCTGATGACACAACAGTGGCGAATAAAACTGTCTTTGTGCAAGAGTAGGAAAAGTTTATTTTTATGAAATACACAGAATTAAAGTTAAATTGAATAAAAATAACATGAATGAAAGGAGACGCGTATTATTTAGAGAGAGAATAAACCGACAAAATTCAAATCACAATTATTCAGATTCATTCTTATTTTTAATCTTGGTTGAAAAATCAGTGCAAGTCAGAATGAATAAACAAAAAACAAGAATGTACAGGTATTCATACAAGCAGTTTGTCAAAGAGAACTCAAACAAACAAAAAAAAAGTGCAATTACAACAAAATGCAACTACTTGGAAAAACTGAAAGAAAAAAACTAAACAGAAGGGAAAAAGTGTAAAAATCTGAAGTATTCGTTTTCATCTACTTCAGTTTCAGGTTTTACCCACACATCTTTGGTCTATTTCCTGTTGTCTTTCAGTGCTCATTCAAAAAAACTGAAACATCAAACGCAAAAATTGGTGCAGAAGAAGAAAGTAAAGGAACATCAGAGATGAGAATCAGCTCCGGAACCAGTGCAATGTACGCGTTAGTTTGACCTACTGTTCACTTATGCCAAACCTGTTTAAATTAAAGCCAAATAAATAATGAAAAACTTAAGGAAAAAAAAAAACACCTCTTAAAAATTCCATTCCATAACAGCGGAAATAAATACGTATGTTGGACAGACCACATCCTAAATCTGTTTTATACTGTGAGTGGATGATTTATTCTGTTTTTCACTTATGTGGCCTGTAAACAAACACTATTCCATTATAACAGGATTCAGCTGTAAAACTCTGATTTATCCATTTGGAAACTGACATAAAACTAACACTGGGTCTTTATGGGTTAGGGGCACTGATCTGCCTTGGCAGAGGTTTGCGCTCTCCGAGTGCTTCTAGGTCTTCCTTTTTTTAATTTTTGGTTTCTGTTGGATTTCCTTTCCATTTTGTTTTATTGTGGCCTGCAGCCTCATTATGTCCCTTCCAGGACATAATGAGGCTGATTGGCTCACACCTGTTTTGCCACATGCATTTGAGTCACCGCACAGCGCAGAGCAGGATTGTGCTGAACACAGAAGTGAGGTGAGCAGAAAGAACATGTGAGTTTGATTTGTTTGACATATTATTTTGAACAAATATCAAGCTTGACATTCGTGTGGAATGGGTTTGTTTTTTTTTGTCAAAGTGCAGTTTGGTTCGCAGACCTATTACTATTCACTGGATGAATGAGGAGTTTGCATTCTTGGTAGGCAGAGCAAGGTATGTGGTAGTTCATTGTAGTGGCATGTTTTGTTCTTTTGTTTGAAATATCCATCCATTATCTTCCGCTTATCCGGGGCCGGGTCGCGGGGGTAACAGTCTAAGCAGGGATGCCCAGACTTCCCTCTCCCCAGACTCCTCCTCCAGCTCTTCCGGGGGGATCCCGAGGCGTTCCCAGGCCAGCCGAGAGACATAGTCTCTCCAGCGTGTCCTGGGTCTTCCCCGAGGTCTCCTCCCGGTGGGACATGCCCAGAACACCTCCCCAGGGAGGCGTCCAGGAGGCATCCGAAACAGATGCCCGAGCCACCTCAGCTGGTCCCTCTCGACGCGGAGGAGCAGCGGTTCTACTCCGAGCTCCTCCCTGGTGACTGAGCTCCTCCCCCTATCCCTAAGGGTGCGCCCAGCCACCCTGCGGAGGAAACTCATTTCGACCACTTGTATCCGGGATCTTCTCCTTTCGGTCATGACCCAAAGCTCATGACCATAGGTGAAGGTAGGAACGTAGACTGACCGGTAAATCGAGAGCTTCGCCTCTCGGCTCAGCTCCTTCTTCACCACAACCGACCGATACAGTGACTGCATCACTGCAGACGCTGCACCGATCCACCTGTCAATCTCACGCTCCAACCTTCCCTCACTCGTGAACAAGATCCCGAGATACTTAAACTCCTCCACTTGGGGAAGACTCCCCACCGACCCGGAGAGGGCAGACCACCTTTTTCCGGTCGAGAACCATGGCCTCGGATTTGGAGGTGCTGATCCTCATCCCGCTCACTTCACACTCGGCTGCAAACCACCCCAGGGCACACTGGAGGTCCAGGTTCGATGAGTCCAACAGGACAACGTCATCTGCAAAAAGCAGAGACGAAATCCTGTGGTCCCCAAACCGGACCCCCTCCGCCCCTTGGCTGCGCCTAGAAATTCTGTCCATAAAAATAATGAACAGAACCGGTGACAAAGGGCAGCCCTGCCGGAGACCAACGTGCACCCGGAACAGGTCTGACTTACTGCCGGCAATGCGAACCAGGATCCTGCTTCGGTCATACAAGGTCCGGACTGCCCTTAGCAAAGGGCCCCGGACCCCATAGTCCCGAAGCACCTCCCACAGGATACCACGAGGGACACGGTCGAACGCCTTCTCCAGATCCACAAAACACATGTGGACCGGTTGGGCGAACTCCCATGAACCCTCGAGCACCCGATGGAGAGTATAGAGCTGTTCCAGCGTTCCATGACTGGGACGAAAACTGCATTGTTCCTCCTGTTTGAAATATGTGTGTATTAAATTACAATTGTAATTATGAGTAATATGTCTTGTTTGTTTGTAATAATGTCTGTGCTTCCTGAAAATGAAAATGTAACCTAAGTAAACTTTGCAAAATAACTTTTGTACAAATGTTTGTGTTTTAGTTTCACGGTGCTCGATGAAATAAAAAATTTGTACCAGTCAAACTCTTCGCCGTTTCACTGATGCCAAGGGCTGCTACACCCATTTCACCCAGTGGTTCGGTCCATAAGGTCAGCCCATGCCACACAAATCCGAGGCTTTTTCAGAAGACAACAGGAGCGCCATCTATGGTCTCCTGGTGATTAGGTCACGTCCGTTCTCAGGCACAGATCGCTTTCAAACTGTACCGTACCATACATGAGTCCACGCTGTCCATACCCAGGTCTGCCTTCTCAGCTGGACTCAGGTACGGTACTGGAACAAAGAACGTTTGCATTCACATGGATAAATTTAAGCGGACTTGGGGGTCAAACATACTCAGATACGCAGTGTGAAAACACCCTCAGTAGGTTTAAGGTTTAAGCCTGTGTTTTTAGCCACAGGCTAAAAGACTGAGTGTGTGATATTTAGTGACATCTACTGGTGATATTGAAAACTACAACCTATTGAATATTAACTGGCAGACAAAGGGAAACATACAATAAATGGAGTAAAAAATAGAATTATTTATACTTTTAGGTGACAATAAACCACTGAAAAGGTTTGTCCAGTTTTCCATCTGTAATCTAAACCAGGGGCGTCAAACTCATTTTAGTTCAAGGGTCACATGATATTAACTGGACTGGACCCATGGAATAATATAACCTATAAATAACCACAGCTCCAACCTTTTCTCAGTTTTAGACTGAATAAAGGAAAATATCTAAGTCTTTTTTTAAAATCTATACAGTTAAAGGGTAGGAGTGTAAGAAAATATCGGTTCTGCAATATATCGTAATATTTTATTTCACAATACTGCATCGATATTAAAAAGTGCAGTATCAATATTTTTTGGTATTTATTCAAATGCAGATATTGTGGAGGTTCATTTTTGTTTTTCTTTTTTTTATTTCAATTTTATTTATTCTTATTTAACACTTATTCAATAATGTTCGTTCCTTTGTTGGGACTGAACTCAAATCCTGTTCTGATGTTAGTTCTGAACTAATAGAATATGAACATTTGAACAGGATCTGAAACTGTAATCCTACTATAATGGACGTTCTGTGTCTGGCGCATGTTTGTCCCATTGTCTGACACGTGTCCTGATGTTGCAGCATGGGAGGGCGTACGGGTGCAATTCCACTATTGCACCACGGGAGGGTGCTATCGTACAATGGCACAGGTACAATGCCACTAGTGCCTGTGAAACAGAATTTCAGTTTGAACACAGGAACATTTTGTGATTTAGCGTTAGATCCTGTTGGGATCAAATAAAAATGTGTTTAGTATTTGTGCAGATTTATGGTGTAATTCAATTCTTCAAGGAAATAATATTTTTAAAAAAGAAACAAACAAAAAATTGCCTTTTTAACAGTATCATGATATATCATGATATATCGTATCGTGATCCTAATATTGTGATTTGTATCGTATCGCCAGATTCTTGTCAACACACGGCCCTATTGAAGGGTGAAAATACAGTTGAAACAAAGGTTCACAAGCTGTTTTTTCACTGTTCAATTTCCTGCATTTTTTTTTAACTGAGATTGTTGTTTGATCAACGCTCCCTGTAGTTTCTTAAATATGATGGACTCCAGTGACTATAAACCACCCAGACCCCAGGCTTTGGGACAGTGTTTTCTGTGCAGTAAATCCCTCCCAGGCTTTGGTCTGCAGGTGGCGCTGTAGTGTCACCTGGAAACAGCCTCGACTCTTTGGTGCGTCTGTTCCAAACACTGGTTGGATTATGTGGATGAGAAGCTGACTCTGCGGTCCCACAGACTCAGCCTCTCAGCTTCAGTAGGACAGATTTTGTTTTTCCACAGCCTGGAGACGGAAAAAAAGAAAGTACAGGTCCCACATGTTGGTTTGTAGAGCTGGTACAGTCTGTCTCTGCTAAAATCAGCTCCTTTGATGTGAAATGACGTTTACCTGATGATGTGCATGGTGGGACAAGACCGTAGAGCTCGGACCAGGACCTCTGCCCCCTCAGGACTCACACTGTTGCACTCCAGACTTCAATAAACACACACAAAAACACTTTAAACCAGTGCTCTGAAACTCCTGTTCTTTTAGGTTCCACATTCAGCCTGATTTGATCTGCAGTGGGCTGAACCAGTAAAATATCAGAATAACCGATAAATAATGACAACTGACAATTTATTTCTTTGTTTTAGTGCAAAACAACCCCATTAAATTATGAAAATACGTACTTTTATAAACTATTCAAACAAAAAAAGATGTGAATAACCTGAAAAAAACTGAAATTTTTTAAAGAAAAGTGCAATTTTAACAATATTATTCCTCCACTTCTCATTAGTCCATGTGCATTCTGGATCAGATCTCCAAAGACACTAAACACTGAGGAACAGAAAGAAAAGAGTTCAAACTGGACTGAATTTAATACAGACATTTCAGGTTGTTCATTTTTGTTCAGGTTATTCACATTTTTACTTTTACAGGATAGTTTGTAAATGTAAATATTTTCATAATTTAATGTTATTTTTTGCACTAAAACAAACACAAAAATTTGAAGTTGTTAATTGAAGATTTTTTGGCTTAATTCAAGGTTTTTTTTTTCTTTTTTAAACCAGGTCTCTCAAACTCCTGTTCTTTCAGATTCCACATTCAGCCTGGTTTGATCTGCAGTGGACCGAACCAGTAAAATAACAGAATAACTGATAAATAATGACAACTGACAATTTACAGTCTTCTTCCTCCACTTCTCATTAGTCCATGTGCATTCTGGATCAGATCTACAAAGACACTAAACACTGAGGAACAGGAAGAAAAGAGTTCAAACTGGACTGAATTTAATGCAGACATTTCAGGTTGTTCATATTTGTTCAGGTTATTCACATTTTATTGTTACAGGATAGTTTGTAAATGTAAATATAATTTAATGTTATTTTTTGCACTAAAACAAAGACAAAAATTTGAAGATATCATTATTTACAGACATAATGTAATATTATTTTTTCCCATCAAACCCAGTAGTAAATCTGCAGTCATTCTTTTGTGTGGGTTCTTCTGCTGTTATTATTTGACTGTAGATCAGATTGGTCTGGATGTGGAACCAACACTAAAATATGTTCTACAGCCTTGACTGTGGAATTTTTACACTTTGTAAATTCATCCCAGGGGTCGGATTGGAACCTTTGGGGGGGACACATTTGGGCCCCGGGCCGCATGTTTGACACCCCTGCTTTGTACCTTCATCAGATTTCTGTCAGAGTATGAACATAGACTTAAACTTCCTGTTATTGAGTCCGTTTATATCCACACCAATACTCCCATCATTATCTGATATCTGCAGTAATCAGATTATTATTGATCATCTAAACAGGATAATGTGATCAGTTTTATCTTATAACAGCAGTAATCTGATTAGGAGAAATCAGATTAACACGCCTAGATTTGTCCCCGATACTCTGATGACTGAACTATAGTGAACTATAAAGGGTTAAACACAACACAGCCAACACGTTCATGGAAACACAACTGAAGACCGACCACTTCAAATGTAATACCTTTGAAAGACTTTTGAAGGTATTAAACACAGATTTGGATGTTCTAGACTTTTAAGGCTTCTTCAGACCCTGTGGGAACCCTGTGTAATGTATACTCAGTAAAAATATAAATCTGTACATTAATTTTAAGTGTATGTAGATCATTTTGTGTATGTGTATAGATCTGTGTATGAATATTAGGCCTCTAACGGTACATGTACCGAACCGAACCGTTTCGGTACACACCTGTTCAGTTCGGTACACAGCTGTACCGAAATGGCACAGTATGTTGACAAAAAGAAAAAGGAACAAAAGACATTGTTTGATACAGAACTTTAAATCCGCGCAAGTTTCACAAGGACATATTGAAGAACGCACACATTGACCCAAAATACTAAATAGCAGCTGATATAAGGTTAAAGCAAAAACAACAAATATGATGTGAACCTGGAAGGGAGAGACTCAAGACACTCTGTCATCATTACAGTCCTGTTTGGATCACTTCAGGTCACGGTGAAAGACAACAACGAGGAAAGAGACGCTGATAAGACAAACGTTGTTTACCGCCTATGAGCTATGGTAGTTCTTAAACACTCACACTAGCTCTGTCTGTGTCTCTCTCTCACGCACGCTGTATAACAGTGGAACAGAACTCGGAGTTAGCCACTGAAAGTATATAAAAATAAAGTTTCACTTTCGTTTCACGCCAGCGTTAGTTACGTTAGTTATGGACTGGACCGCACCCCCCCCACCCCCCCAGCTCCGACCAACAAAAACAAAACAAAAAACAACAAACAAACCATCCCCCAGGCAAATCGCACCTTGCCCCCCCCGCCCCCACACACACACACACAAGTACACAAAGTGTCCTAAACAGTTTGTTAGCTGTCCTAAAATAAATAATTTGGTTCAGTGTGTTGTCAATGTTGCTCTTCAGTTTGTTTAAACAGAATACCAGTTTACCCTCCTGTTAATGTTGCACTTCCTGCAGAATTTTTTTGTTGATATTTTTCTGCAGAATGTGAACTGACAAAACTGTGATTAGATTTTTTTTGTTTGTTCAAAACTACCCGTCAGGGAAAAGTGCAATATTAATGTTTAAAATACATGTAGTAATATTATTAATTTATTTTATTTTCTATTTGATTTATAGCAGCAGAATTATATTATTCCTGTTTTCCTATATTCTATTGTGTCAAAAAATTGGGGGAAAAATGTTCAAAAATTCATAAATGTATTAAAGACATTTTGAGGGGTTTTCTTTCTTCCCGTACCGAACTGAAAAAAACTGAACCATGGCTTTGAAAACGGAAAACGTACCGAACCGAAAATTTTGTGTACCGTTACAGGCCCGATGAATATGTATTTTTACATATATGTGTTATTGTATTACGTGTTTTTGTAAATCATATTATATTTGTTCATAATAATATAAAGCCAGAAACCAAATTATTTAACAATAAGTATCAGTCATATTATAGTGTATAGTATAGATATGATTAGACTAGGAAGGCTATTACTGTTATTAATTAAAATAAGGCTTGCGGAATCAGTGTCATCTTTTAAGTCACTTCTTAAAACACATTTTTATAGACTTGCCTTCATATGATGTTGTCTCTTTTTAATGTTTTTAATGTTGAATATCTAATTTTACCCTTTTTTGGTTATTCATTTATATTGACATACATGATGCTGTTTTATTCTGCTCCTTCTTTTTGCATTTGACAGCATCATGTTCTGTTATTTCTGCCCTCTCCACTATGATACATTCAAAGTTAGTCATGATTTCATGTTTTCTGTGCTTATCTCTTTTATTGTGTTGTTTGCTATGTTTTTATTCTGCTGTTGTGCACTTTTGCTTTGTCTGTCAAAGCACCTTGCAAACTCAGTTTTTCAAGGTGCTATATAAATAAAGTTATTATTATTATTATTATTATTATTATTATTATAATATCAGGAGAAGGGGCGGGAGTTTATAAGTTGTACTTCTTCTCACTCCTTTTCGAATATGTATTATATGTCTTAGGTTTAAGTGTTCTGTTTATTTATTTTCTTCTGTTTTGACATTCACATTCGAAATAAAGACATCAATCAATCAATTTTGACTTGGACAGTTAAAAAGGAGCTCAAAAGCTGAAAAAGTGCGTTCACCCCTGATTTATACCATATGTGAGTGTGTGGAGACAAAAGAAACATATATTTTACTGATTATAGTAGAGGTCAAATGTATGCAGTGTAAAACTAAACACACAAAAGTGAAATAGACTAAGTACAGTTAACCTCCTGTAATAAAGCATGTGCTTTTTTTTTTATTTTTGTGTGAGTTTTAATGTCAAACTTACTCCAGTCGGATCATTTTCTCACAGAACGGTAAAATTCTGGCCAACTCCAGTGCCACGTTATCGCCACAGTTATTCCACCCCAGCCTGGAAAGAAAGAAAAATGTATAGAATCATTAATAACTCAGGTGTTAGATGAGAGCTCAGAATGAAATGTCCACCTGTTCTCATCTGTTTATTATGGAAACACATGAGTTCTGTCAGAATTCAGTCATAAAACAATGTAACAGCTTTTTGAAAAGACTGTTTGACCTTTTTTTTTTTGGTGGGGGGGGGGGGGTGAGAAGGTTATTCTCTTCTCCTTACCTTTTATTATGTCTCTATACTGTTGGTATGTATGTGGATTTGTTTGTATACATTACATATATAAAACTGAAAATAAAATATAAAAAATCTGATTAAAATATACTTCTGTACTGATCCAGTTAAAATGCTGACCTTATACTCATTATTATTATTATTATTATTATTATTATTATTATTATTATTATTATTATATTGTGTTTTACCCCACATCCTGTATTAGTGGACAGTTTTCCAGACTGGCTGCCACAGCACACAGCTCTGACGTCCCCACAGAGGTCAAACTATCAGAACAGAAAACAGACCGTCTATAAATCACATCATCTATATCAGGTTGTTATGGAAACGGCAGGTGTTGCTGGTGAGTCGTACTTAATCTTAGTCAGCTTCTTCATGCAGGTGATTGCTTTGGACAGATGCACTGAGCCTTCATTTCCGATGTGGTTTTCAGAAATGCTGGAAAACACATGAGTGTGTAGGAGTTAACGACCCCAGGACGGTTTAGATAAATGTGTTCAGGGTCTGTAAATGCACTGGAACAGGACTCACTCGATTACACTGAGGTTTGTCAATGATGGGAGGACCAGGGCCATGGAGGCAGCAGTGAGGTCACCCAGAGAGTTACTGGACAGACTGGAGAGGAAACAGGACTGGGATGAACCTGGTAGTGGTACTGGTACCACAGCAGACTTAACTGAACTAACAGTGGTCTTCTGGTAGTTTCATACTGTCTTCCACATACTGTTACTCTAGACAGTTCCTTTATCACACAGGGGTAGGTGTCCGTTTACCTGCTTTACTAGTTTCAGATACTTCCTGTCGCCTTCGTCAGAAGCATCTTAATGATGTTGCTGTGACATGTCTTATAGTCTGCTCAGGAGGGTTGGTCAGACAGCAGGAGGGTTTATGCCCACCCCCCATCCGCTGTCTGACATCTGCTCCAGGTCCACATCCCAGGTGTGTGATAGGGTGTATGTAGGGTCTCTGTTTATTGTCTATCACACACCTGGGATGTGGACCTGGGCATAAACCCTCCTGCTGTCTGACCAACCCTCCAGAGCAGACTGTAAGACATGTCATAGCAACATCATTAAGATGCCTCTGACGAAGGCGACAGGAAGTATCTGCAACTAGTAAAGCAGGTAAACAGACACCTACCCCTGTGTGATAAAGGAACTATCTACAGTAATAGTGGTCTTACTGCAGCTCCTCCAGTCCAGTACAGCTCCTCAAAGCCTCCAGGACAGTCACTCCTGACTGGTCATCGATGAGGTTCTTTGACAGACTGGAAGATTTACAAACAAAGAAAACATTACATGTAGATAATACTACAGTACATGTAGTATTCACTGTTAAGTTTCAGCAACATGGAATCAAGAAGGAAATTTAAGATAAAACTTTAAAAGAACTCAGAGGAACAGAGAGAGGAAACACATGATGAGGAGAAGGAACCCCTACAGGGAGCAGCTGAAAGGAGGAGCAGGAGTACTAGTACTAGTATTTGTAGTAGTAGTAGTAGTAGTAATAGTAGTCGTAGTAGTCAGAGGAGTTTAGTGTCAGACTGCAGTGGAAGCTCCTCTTCCCCTAAAATGACTCCAATTAAATGCTCAGATCTGTTCAGTTGTTTTCATTTCATTCATCTCTCAGACCAGTTGGTTCAGAATCAGTTTGATCCCAGATCAGTGGACTGGATGTTGTTCACTTCTCCTCCATTCCCGTGTCTGTGTTTTCTCCTCCATCTCTGCTCAGTGCATTTGTCCGTAGACGCTCAGCGTCCATGCACTTCAATGGGACTGAGTGGAACTGCTGGAAACTGACTCTAAACTGGACGATAATTGGATAAATGCCGTGATGTTGTCCCGCCCCCAGACGCTCAGCGTCTCTGCAGGTGAATGGAGCTGTGGGCGGAGCTCAGCTGGGCTGGATGCAAGGCTTCCATGTGCTGACTGGGGGATCAGTCGAAAGGCTGAATCCCATTTGATTGACAGCTATTTTCAGATCTACTCCTTCACTGACACAGTTCAGTTTAATACCGTCGCACATTCTGCTGTGAAATCAGAGAAACCAAATGAACTGTTCATTCTTGCACTGTAAATAAAACACACTCATTGTACTTCCTTGTTTCAACTGAACATAATTTCAACGTTTTCTTATTTAGTTGGTATGATAAGGTCACTGACCATTTTCTTAAAAAGAAACGGAGGGACAAATTTATGTTTAAATAACTTGACTTTTTTTTTTTTTGATGTAAGCCGACAATGAGCTTCCCCGCTCTGAAAGACGAGCAGCCGACACATAGTAGTAGTAGTAGTAGTAGTAGTAAAGGCCCACTGTATATGAATTTCATGGACTGTAGTTGTTGTCTTCTCAGACTCTACCAGTAGGTGTCAGTACACTCAGACATATGAACTCTTCCATTATGACTGTAGTCTTGAACCACAGGCCTGTCAGAGGCTGTAGAGAGTTGAACCCTAACCTTTAGAGGCTGTACCAGACTCATGTGTGCTCTAATGTCTACAGAATAACCTGTCAACAGCAGCTCTATTAGACACATGCCTCATATTATCATTGTCATTCATCTACTTCCACACTACAAAACACAGAAACTGTCTTCAGAGAGAAGGGGGAGGTCATTTAAGAGGAAAACAGAATTTAAACTGCACTGTGTCAGAACAACTTTAAACAGTATGTGTGTGTTTTAAATTATGGAAGAGTCCACCAGATGAATTAAAGAAAGTAAAACCAGTTTAAAAGAGTCAGAAACAGAATACTGTATTAATCTGAGGTTAAACTGTTTGTGTTAGAGATCTGTACAAGTAAAATAAAAAAGAAGCAGGAATGAAATTATCAGTGCTCCCAAAAAAAAAAAAGTAAATATATACAGGGTGTCCCAAAAAAATGTATACACACTTTAGCAGCTGATAATTCAGTTGTTTGTTTTTTCTTTGCAGATTAAACCTACTGGAATTAATGATGGCAGCCAGACTAAACTTTGAAGAAAGGTGAATTGAGTTGAGAACAGCCACTGAACGTGAATGCACGCAAATACCAAGGGAATTGTTTCGTGATGTGTGCGATTCCATTGCTTTGCGTTGCCAGCAGTGTCTGTACCAGAACAGATGTCAGTTTGAGAACAGGCAGAACAGACAAAACAAGAAAATGATGTTTGTAAATTCTATTACATTTTGAAAATGAAATGAGTCTTAATAAACACCTACTTTACAATTATTTAAAGTGTGTATACCCTTTTTTTTGGGGGGGGGACACCCTGTGTATGTGTATATATATATCTATATCTATATTTATATCTAGATAGATAGATAGATAGATAGATACACACCAAAACCCCACTATAAAAACCCAATTAAAACAGCAATTTACACAATATGTAGTAGAAAAATATTATCAATATAAGTAAAATAAATATACATAAATATACAGACGGACAGCAGTTTAACCCA
The DNA here is from genome assembly GCF_902148855.1 of Sphaeramia orbicularis. Taxonomy (NCBI): domain Eukaryota; kingdom Metazoa; phylum Chordata; class Actinopteri; order Kurtiformes; family Apogonidae; genus Sphaeramia; species Sphaeramia orbicularis. The sequence goes on from NC_043962.1 coordinate 2,757,173, forward strand.
GGATGGTAATGGAAGTGTTTAAAACTAGAAATATTGTGTTGTTTTGTTCAGGTTTTTTTTTAATGGTATTATATTAATAACAAAACAATATTGGATAAACTGTATATTATGTAAGTAGTTCATGATGATAATAAGTTAAAGGAACAGATAAATCAAGCAGCATGTAATAGGATCCCTCTCTCTCTCTCTCTTCCTACCTGATGTGTCTCAGGTCAGTCCACAGAGGTGTGGCCATGGCCAGTTGCTCCACCCCTTTCTCAGCCATCCTCCACCCCTCCAACCTGAAAGACAAACCACAACACTTCCTGTTACAAACATTCGTCCTGTACATTTGTGTTTTTCTTCAGTTTTGACCTCTCATTTCAGATACAAATCCAGCTCAGAGCTGATTTATATGTGAGTCGGTGTGAAATACTTCCACGGTAATGACTCTGTGTCGGTGTAAACACCAGTGGAATTTACTACCCCGGTCCTGGTGCGGCCTCCTATCACACTTTACAGCTTCACACTATAAATGATTCAGGAATGATAATGTTACCCCGGGGCGGGAGAGATCCAGCTCTATAACTTTATACAGTTGATGAACAGCTGATGACATGCTGGTATGGTAAGAGGTACGAACGGAGGCTGATATGTGAGCAGCGTGTGAGCGCCAGCAAATGTACGGCATCGTAAATACACAAGATTGGATCAGATTATACAAGATAAATGAATACAGTAGAACTATCACACATAGACAGGGTTATTGGTGTTGGATCATATACAGCAGGGCTGTCAAACTCCTTTTGGTTCAGTTCCATATTCAGCCACGTTTGATCTGCAGTGGGCCAGACCAGTAAAACAATGACTTAATAACCTATAAATAATGACAAATCCAAGTTTTTCTTTTTTTGTTTTAGTACAAAAAACCCTTAATTAAATTATAAAAATACCGACATTTTACAAAAAAGATGTGAATAACCTGAAAAAATAGAAATTTCATTTGAAAAATTAGTGCAATTTTAACAATATTATACCTCAACTTATTTATACATGTACATTACACAGTGTTCCATAAACATATAGTAACAGGCAGAATATTGTTCAAACTGCACATTTCAGGTTGTTCATCTTTGTTTTTATTAATGTATTTATTTGCATTTTATTGTGAAAGAATAATTTTGTATATGTAAATATTTTCACAGTGTAATGTTATTTTTTTCTCTTCAATTTTTTCCACATAATTTTTCACAAAGAAAATTTGCAGTTGTCTTTATTTCTGGGTTATTGTGGTGTTATTTTTACTGTAGATCACATTGGTCTGTATGTGGAACCTGAACCAAAAGGATTTGGACAGCCTGGACTGTTCAGGTTCATTTCTGCACTTTCATCCTGCAGGGCTGGAATGGAACCTTTGGCGGGGGGGCCAGATTTGGCCCCCAGGCCGCATGTTCAACACCTGTGATATACAGGATAAATGAATACAGTAGAACTATCACACATAGACAGGGTTATTGGTGTCATATGGTGCCGCTAGCTAAAATTGCTTGAGTGAAATAAATCGATTTCATATCAATCTGACACTGACAAAAACAAAGGGAATTTTATCCATAATTTTTATCCATTTCAGTTAGTTTTCTAAGCACACAATACAGTTTCAGTTAGTTATCGTTTTTTTCTTTTAATTATAGTTTTTATTTATTTCAGTTAATGAAAATGTTTTTTCAATTCTAGTTTTCGTCATTTCTTTAGTGTTTGTTAACGATCATAACCTTGGTACTAAACACTTTAAACTGGGAATGAACAAGTAGATCTGGAGATAATCTGACCCTCACATCATTTGTCCCTTGTCACAGTTGTTCAGATCCCTACTCTTGAACATTTTATTGGTTCTAATACTTCAACCTGGACGTCTACTTGTTCACTTGGTGCCTGATTTATCCACACACTGACACTGGAATGAGATGGTCTAAAAGTACCACCACTTGACCTTTATGCATCTGACCCCAGGTGAAGGTGCGTTTCTCTTACTTTAAAGTGCATAGAGTGCGATGACTCCTAAGTGACTGGACCAGGAACGTCCTGCTGTCTTCATCCAGGTGCACCACAGAGTCCAGACTTGGAGTAAAAACACAGAAACACACACTTAGAACTTAGAAATGATAGAAGCACCTCTTTGTTTGCATGTGTTTGTGTGTGTTACCAAAGGTCCTGCAGATGTGCACAGTGTCCCAGAGTTTTGAGGAGCTGCAGTCCTCCAGACGAAGACCACACACAGTGGGAAAGACTAGAAGAAACAGATTCATATGTAAGTGTTACTGAGTGAACACAGGCAAACACATGTTGAAACAGTCAGACTCATTCTCCAATATTCAGATCAATACTTTTTCTATAAATGTGTTTGAGGCTCATGATAACATAAAAGGGTGTTTGTTCAAAAAATGTTCAGAAACACTGTTTTACAACACTGATTCATCAGTAAAACCCATGGAGTTGGATCAATGACAGTGGATAAAAAGAAACAAATATGAACAAAAAAAAAACAACCTATAAAATAATGATGTGGAAAAAAATAAGCAAAACATTTGCTATAGTAAAAAAAAGAATAAGCAACAAAATGAACAAAAAAGCCAAAGTAATTAACAAAATGAACAAAAATGAATACGAAATCAACAAAATAATAAGTAACATTAACAAAATAAGCCACAAACTGAAACAAAATTGAAGAAAAAAGAATAAAATAGGCAATAGAATGTCATCTTCTCCAACACTGACTCCCCAGTCAAACCCATGGAGTTGGATCAATGACAGTGGATGGACACACTGGGTTTATGTTCAGTTAATGACAGATTTTGTTGAAAAAGACACTTTTTCTTCAGTTTTCTCTGTTTCTAATAGAATAACCACCAACTTTAATCTAAACTTTAATGGACATTTATATGATCAGTGAATTAAATATAGAAAAATGCATGATTATCACGAAAAAAATGCAAAATACAGAGGATAATAGAATAATTGGTGTTAAATCACTCATCAAAGTTAAATAGAGAAAAACTCATTTGGGAACTGACACTGAAGTAGCTCTGTGTCTTTATGGGTTAATATGAACATTTTTTTCTACTTTTGGGCCTTTTGTCTAAACATTAAGAGCATTTTAAGTCACTGAAACTGAGACATTTTATAAAAGTGACAATAAGAAAAGAAGATTAGAAGATCAAAAAATGACAAAGTGACAAAACAACAGCTTACTTACTGTTACTTTGCGTAATAAAAATGCACCTGTTATCAGTCATATAGGTGTGTAAGCCAGTGTACGACCTGCAGTAAATCAGCACAGACGTGGGAAATCTATACAGTATAAAGAACACACTTCAATAATAATCCATTAACTTCTCATGACAGATTACTGCATCTACATCTGCTACGTCCAAGTGTCCATCAAGGTTATTATCGTTAACGAAAACTAACGAAATGATGAAAACTAGAGCTGAAAAAACATTAAATAAAAACTATAATTAAAAGAAAAAATGGTAACTAACTGAAACTGTATTGTGTTTATAAAACTAACTAAAACGTACAAAAATTATGGATAAAATTCCCTTCGTTTTCGTTTTTGTCAGCGTCGGACTGATACAAAATTGATTTATTTCACTCTAGCAATTTTAGCTAGCGGCACTTCACGGTCTGTCACTTGTCGCCACTTGTCGTTGTTACCTGGAAACATGGAGACTAAAGTTGGGAGAAAGCAGCAGAGTCCTGTCTGTGATTTATTTGAATACAACGACAGAGAAGAAGAGAAAAGAGACCACTAAACTAAAACTAAACTAAAACTAAACATTTAGAAAAAAAAAACAAAAACTAATAAAAACTAGCAAACCTGCTCTAAAAACTAATTAAAACTAACTGAATTAGAGAAAAAAAGTCAAAATTAAATAAAACTAAACTAGAATGAAAAATCCAAACTATTAGAACCTTGGTGTCCATAAGTCCACAGAAATAACAGTCCCAGTGTTTGCATGGAATTATGGTCGGTTTTTTTAAATTTAGTATGTATATAGGTAATTTATTAGAACAGAGGAGGAAAATACCCATAAGCCAAGTGTTGACAGGGCATTAAACTTAACAAGCATGTCAGTTGTCCCTAGTTAGCGTCGGTAAATGCCTGGTAAACCCTCATAAAAAGGCAGAGGGGACTACAAGGAGACTGCAGGGTTCAGCTGCACAGGAACAGGAAAGGAGAGGGAGAAGTCAAAAACAGCACAACGGAAACTCTGCAGGACACCGACTCCAAAGAGAAGAACACGTCAAAGGCAATGAGAGACAATAGTGGACAGAAAATGGAAAAAAAAAAAAGATGTTCAATTAATGTTCTGCCTCAGAGGTCCCATCCACATCCTCCCAATACGACCTGACGTGGATCAGACCAGTCAAATAATAACATAATAATATATAAAGAATGTCAACTCAACACTGATTCACCAGTACAACCCATGGAGTTGGATCAATGACAGTGGATAAAATGAACAAAAATGAATAAAAAAAAATCCCTAAAAATGATAAATAATGTGAAAAAACAAAAAATTAACTAAAATATAGTAAATAAATAAATAAATAAATAAAACAAGCAACAAAATGAACAAAAAGAGCCAAAGTAATTGACATAATGAACAAAAATTAATAATAAAAAAAAAAAAATCAGCAACATCATAAGTAACATCAACAAAATAAGCCACAAACTGAAACAAAATTGAAGAAAAAAAAAAAGAATAAAATAGGCAAAAAAAATGTCATCTTCTCCAACACTGATTCCCCAGTCAAACCCATGGAGTTGGATCAATGACAATGGATGGACACACTGGGTTTATGTTCAGTTAATGACAGATTGGACTGAAAAGGACACTGTTTATTCAGCTTGATCTGTTTCTGATAGCAGAACCATCGACTCTAATGAACATCTACAGGATCAGTAAATTAAATATAGAAAAATATCTGATTTCACTGAAAACAAAGCAAAATACTGAGTATAATATTAGAATAAATGGTGTTAAATCACTTAAGAAAGGTTAAATAGACAGAAAAACTCATTTGGGAACTGACACAAAAGTAGCTGTGGGTCTGTATGGGTTCAGTGTAATTTTTGCATTTCATTAATTCATCCCAGAGGCCGGATCAGACCCTTCAGTGGGCCGGTTTTGGCACCTGTGCTCTATCTGGAGACAGAAACACCTCTGATAAAGTTAAAAGTGATTCTTCTCATTATAGACACTGTCTGTAATCTGTACATCGGTTCATCAGCTGAGTGTAAAACCATGCAGCGTCCTTTCAATGTTGGACGGTTGGAGTCTGTGCATGAGGAGGGGACGGTGTGACTGAAGGACGCCTGTGATTATATGACGTTCAGTGTGTGTAAAAAGCCCAGAGGATACTACAGCACAGGATTAGACCGACCCCTACGGTATTTACTACCACCACCAACGCACACTGAGCCTGTGAATGCAGAAGGTGAAGACATGATTTGTACCAGCGTCAGTGAAGGGTTCATGTATTTAAAGATCACAGTGAAAAAATAAAAATAAAAACACATAACTGTAATGTCCTTTATAGGGATGTAACCATATGAAAATTTCATATCACAGTTATTGTGACCAAAATTATCATGGCTATCATTACTACTGCAGTATTATTGAAACTGTGCTCAAAATGTTCAAAAAGTACTGATGCACACACTGAAATAATTTAACCAAGTTGTATTTAAAAAACCAAAAAAAACCCAAAAAACAAATAAAATAATAGGCACAATGTCCCTTCTGTTGCAGAAACATTCAAATATTAACCCTTAGTGGTCTGAGCCTATTTTGTCCATTTTTCAGTCCTTTTGATTTGGCCTTTATATACTATATAAACAAATATTTACTATACCCATGTTTGGGATTTGTTTTTTCAGCACAACTTCATCTATCTCATCTATTTTTTTTTTCACTTTAATCTACTATAAAAACATAAAAGGACAGAAAACACACAAAAAATATAAAATCCGATTTGAAAAATGTGTATAATTTATTGCATAAATAACACAAAGATGCTTAAATAACCTTTTCAAAGACTTTAAAAGTGAATATTGGTTCCAAATCTTAGGTATAGAAAATTGAAATAAATTAAAACTATACTCAAATATTTGACATAAAAGCAGATCTTTACAAAGTGCGTTAATCAAACACGGTTAATGATAATTAGAATTTAAACAGTAATACTAACTGTCTGCAATTTTACCGCTGTTTATCGTTATACCGGTAATCATTACATCCCTAGTACTTTATCTAATATACTGTGACTAGTGTTCAATTAGTTTGGTTATTTTATCATGTTAACAATAAGAAAAACAAATCATTTTCATTGGTTTGTCTGATGAGGTTTTTCTGCAAATATTTTATAACATTTGTTATTATCTTCCACTACTGTATCAGAAAAAGCTATAAAATGACATTTTGTGCCAGAAAAAATATCCTTCAGCCCTGGAGTTCAGATAACACCCCCTCCCCTTATGTGGAGACATGAATGGAATATATACCCCTGGACTTAACGAAAAGAATATCTAAACAATTCCATGATTATATTAGTGTATTTTTGTCAATATTTTGGCTATAATGATGAGAGCATTTGAAAAAAAATAAAACTGTATTTTTGTTTAATTCCCACTGTAAATCACTTAGTACTTAACACTGTGCTTCAGACATTTACTTACTCCTGATCTTTTTGTTTTTCATTTTTATATCATTATTCCCAGCTTCTTGTTGTTTTTGTCCTGTTTTGTGTGTGCTTTTTTATCAATTAAAAATGAATAAAAACATTCAAATTAATCAAGTTAATGCTTACTTGAGTGATCGAAGACGGGGAAGCACGTTAGTCAAAACCTGAGCTGCTGCGTCACTAATCACATGACCTGAGAGACTGAGAGAGCAAGAGAGACTGAAATGAACGAGCACATCCTGACTCAGTTCATCATTTCTGAGTAAACATAAGTTTGTACTGGACTGTTTATAATTTTGTTTGTCCTTTACATTTGTTTTTGCAGCATTTAAATGAACACACATATTTATTTCAGTCTCTTTTCTTCAGAGTCAACAAGAAAATACAGGAAATACATGCACAGCCTTAAAAGACACACAACAAACAGTATTTAATGTGACCTCTGACCCCATGACAAGACGACGCACAAACTGTTAAACATCTGACTTGTGTTGGATCAAACCTGGAATAAAAACCTCAGAAGGTGAATGACACAGATGACATGAATGTACAGACGACAGTACAGTAAAAACAGCTCCAACTAGAAGCACTCGGAGAGCGCAGACCTCCGCCAAGGCTGATCAGTGGCCCCCCCCGTGGGCCCCACCACGCCAAGGAGGTTATGTTTTTGCCAGGGTTTGTTTGTTTGTTTGTCTGTCTGTTTGTCTGTAGCGTTAGTGTGCAACATAACTCAAAAACTTATGGACAGATTTTGATGAAATTTTCAGAGTTTGTTGGAAATGGGCCCCCCCGTGGGCCCCCCCACCCCCAATCACCACCAAAATTTAATCATTTCTTCCTTATCCCATTTCCAACAAACCCTGAAAATTTCATCAAAATCTGTCCATAACTTTTTGAGTTATGTTGCACACTAACGGACAGACAGACAGACAAACAAACCCTGGCAAAAACATAACCTCCTTGGCGGAGGTAATAACCAAAGTAATGGTATTTATTTACTGTGACCTTTGACCTTAACATGTCTTTAATCCTTTTGTTCACTTTCTGATGTTTTGATTCCAGGTTTTATTAAACATGTCAGATGTTTATAATGGTTTGTGCTTCTTCTTGTCATGGGGTCAGAGGTCAAACTAAATACTGACTTTAACCTTTAACTCATTCAGTTGTTTGTTGTGTCTTTGAAGGCTGTGCACAGATTTACTGGATTTTCTTGTATCTGAAGAAAAGAGACTGTAATAAATATGCATGTTCATTTAAACTCTGCAAAAACAACTAATCTAAAGGGCTAAAACTTCAATAATAATAATAAATTTTATTTAAAGGTGCCTATCTTAACACTCAAGGACACTGTACAGTAAACAGGAGAGTATAAAACAAGTAATAAAACAGAGTAAAAAGCAAAAGACAGGTTAAAAATAGGACAATGCAATTGTGGTCACATGGAGAAAGAGGTCCTAAACAGATGGGTTTTGAGTTTGGATTTGAAGAGAGGGAGTGACGTGATATTTCTGAGCTCTGGTGGTTAGGAGTTCCAGAGTTGGGGAGCAGAGCGGCTGAATGTTCTGCTCCCTGTGGTGGTGAGACTGTATATGTATGAATGGATCCTTCTTTGAATCAAACTTCGAATCTTTTCACACTGAATGAAACAATAAAAGGGACTGAAACGAACTCCTTCAGACAGTAAACCAACTGTGCTTCCGTTCAAACTCACTTCAGACACTGAACACTTGGAGATCTGACGAAGGCCTCTGACAGCTTCTCAACCACAGTTCCACTGTGTTCTTTGGAGCCGACGCTGTAAAGGCAAAAGCGTGTTCTGTCAGAATGTAAACAGAAGCGTCACAGTAAAAGGACAGAAGGAAACAGAAGCTGTAACCTGAGGGAGGTGAGGTTCGGCAGCGACGGCAGGACGGAACAGACAAACTCTGCTCCTTCTTCACCCAACATGTTGTGGGATAAACTGAGGGGATAAGAACAAACTGTGGGTATTAATCTCATTTATCCATCTGGTGGGTGAGGGTTATCTAGTGTTTTATGAGACAAAATATTGGACTAACTCTAAGTCTGTCAGAAATGGACACTTCTGAATGATGGTCCTCAGAGCTGGGAGGTGGTCAACCTGAACGGCACAGTCCACCAGGCTGAAGGAGAAAAAGAACAGGAGGGATGGGTTGGGACGTGTTTGGAACAGAGATGTGTTCAGGGGTCATATACAGCCTGATATGATGGAAACAGGCCCCAGAACAGTCAAATAACAACACAAATAATACAAATAAATAAAGACAACAACAAACTGCACTATATTTTAGAGTCAAAAAAGTTAAATGACATTATAAACATGTTCACATCTACAAACTACCCTTTAAAAAATATGATTAACATCAACAACCTGAAATTTATTAAGACAAAATAAGTGCAAATTTAACAATATTATGCCTCATTTATGTATGTGCATTTTTCATTTTCATTGTATATATTTTTTTATTTAGACAGGGACAATGCACAATATACATTAACCTTAAAAAGGACAGATGTATTGTACCAGAATGTAGCACGAGTGTTAATATCCACCTGTAGTCCCTGGACAGACTGATGTTATCATTAAAAAAACAGACACTAATAAAAACTAAAACATACAAAAAAAGGGTAAAAAATTGCATTTCTATAACTCCATCTATACATATATTAAAAAAAAAACAACACAACATATAGATCACAGTGGATCTACAAATACACTAAACATTTAAAAAGAGGCAGAATATTAGTATAATTACATTTACTTTTATTAAGACAGTTCAGGTTGTTCATGTTCGTTCAAGTTAGTCACAGTTTTTGTTCAAGGATAGTTCATAAATATAAACATTTTCACGTAATTTTTATTTTTTTTTACACTAAAAGAAAAAAAGGTTTGGAGTTGTCCTTATTTATACATTATTGTGTTATTATTTTACTGGTCTGACCTGAACTTCAGTGATTTTAACAGGCCGTATGTTGACACCTTTGGTATAGACAGATCTAAATTAATAAAAATGTACCCTATTTTCACAGTGGCCAGTGATGGAGGCGGAGCCTCTGAGTCGTCCCTAAAAGACAAAGTCAACACAAGGATGCATTAAGTTTATTATATAGAACTGTATGACACTGCAGACAGAACATTTAACTGAATTATGTGATTAAAACACATGTGAAACACATCAACACAGATGATATCACACATTTAAAAAACCCAAAACAGTTAAAATAGCTGAATATGTCATTTCCTGTTTTAAATTCACTCTGATCTAAACTAACAGGATGCTAAGACATTGGTCTACGTCATGAAATTCATCCCATATCAATCAAGAAAACATAACGTGTGCACTAGGGTGGTCCAACAATCATGGTAAAAAATACAGTTTCAGATAACCTCAATTCGAACTCTGCATTAGGTTTTGTCATTCGAAAGATGATTTAGGAAAAAATCTGGAAGAAAAAGGAGATGTTTTAGAGGTTGCACAAGTTGCTGGAAGTTTCCTGGAAATGGACTAATTGTTCATTTTCAGCACAGATGAGCTGAGCTGTAAGAGAAGAGCAGTACTATCAAAACCAAGGTTTGAGGGATTCAGCTGGAAATATATGGATGAAGTAAGACCGCCCACATCTGTGGTACTGGAGTAAATATATGAATGAAGTAACTCCGCCCACATCTGTGGTACTGGAGTAAATATATGGATGCAGTAACTCCGCCCACATCTGTGGAACTGGAGTAAATATATGGATGAAGTAACTCCGCCCACATCTGTGGTACTGGAGTAAATATATGGATGAAGTAACTCCACCCACATCTGTGGTACTGGAGTAAATATATGGATGCAGTAACTCCGCCCACATCTGTGGTACTGGAGTAAATATATGGATGAAGTAACTCCGCCCACATCTGTGGAACTGGAGTAAATATATGGATGAAGTAACTCCACCCACATCTGTGGTACTGGAGTAAATATATGGATGCAGTAACTCCGCCCACATCTGTGGTACTGGAGTAAATATATGGATGAAGTAACTCCGCCCACATCTGTGGTACTGGAGTAAATATATGGATGAAGTAACTCCGCCCACATCTGTGGTACTGGAGTAAATATATGGATGCAGTAACTCCGCCCACATCTGTGGTACTGGAGTAAATATATGGATGCAGTAACTCCGCCCACATCTGTGGTACTGGAGTGTAGAACTGGTTGTGGTCCATTCTGTGACTCCAGTGTGACACCAGAGCAGAAGCAGCTGATGGTGGACACCATGATGTTAAATGCAGGTTCTCTGGGTTCCACTAAAGCGTTGGGATGTCCTTCATCCATCAGATTGTGAAGGGAAGCAGATCAGGGCTTTTGTCTCCACCAGCACCATGCGTTTGTTTGAACCTTTGGATCTGCCACAAACATTCTGAACAGTTCCTCCAGTAGACTGGGCTGATGATGCAGACTTTCAGAAGGAGGAGAACACTGGGCATTCCACTAAAGCTGTCAATGATGTCACTGACAGTTTTTAGCGAGTTGCAGTTTGATTTTGAGAATAAAATTACAAATTATTCTGATCTGCCTTATTCATTTGGCTAGTTCTGTTAGAGAATATAGAGCAATCTGCACCTGTCTTGTGCAACCTCTAAATATTATTTAATTTGCATAAAATTTGGACCGAAGTAATTTGGCCAGATATGGAACCACATGCAGGGTTCGAATCCAGAGAATCTTAAAAAAAAAACTTTCTTTGGACCACCCTAGTATGCGCACTTGAAAACCCTGGCACGGAAGGACGGACGATGTGCTGACCCCCCCACCCCCACCCACCGCCCCGTACCTCAGTCCGTCCTCAATCCAGACCTCGGTACATAATTCTACAAGTAACGTGACAGACCTGTATAAGGCTGGGTATCATGGACAATTTCATTAGGTTCTGATTCGATTAATCACAATTCGATCTGATCCGATATCGATTCGATTCAGTATTCATTGATGATTCAGATTCATTTAGTGATACCAAAGTACAGTTTTGAACTGTAACCTGATTGTTTGACGACCGAAGCCATGCAACACATCAATACTGGGATCAATATTGACATTAAACGGAAATAAATGTGAAACTGCAGCAGTAAACAGTTGTGTGCTGCCCCCTGGTGGACACAGATAATTCCGTTTGGGTTCATGTGTTTTGTCTGTTCAGAGCTGCCGTAGTTGTCGTATTACTACAGACTGTCTTATCAGTTTAGTTACAGTTACTTTGGCTCTAAACACATGTAACAGGGTTGACTGAATGGGGCTGAAGTCACACTTTGAAGATGCACTGTGTACGGTCTGGCACCACCATGTGGTGCAGTTGTACATTTCAACCAACTGAACAGCCTTCAGTTCCTCCGACTCCTTCCAGTCAGTGAGAAGAACCTAGATTTAGGACAGGGTCTGGATGGACCTCCCAAAGGGGGTCAGGGTCTTTAACCTGCTCTAAACCCTCTTAAATGTAGGTCTGTATTTGTGTGAGCTGTTCCTGCCTCGGTGGTCTGAGGCTTTACATTTCACCCATTATAAGTAAATGGGAAAAAAAAAAAGATTTTAAAAAATTCATAAAAACTTTGAACTTTGACCTACTGTTCCCAAAATGTAACCGCATCTATTTTGGGTCACTGGCAATCTATACTGCAAAAATCTAGATCTGTGGAAGTGTATTTTTCTCATTTCTAGTCCAAATATCTCATCACACTTAAAATCAGACAGAATCACCGACAGAGCAACTTCACAGTGAGACAGAAGAACTGATTTATAGACAATAGATCTGGAAAATCTGAGTTCAACAAATGTGCCCAAGATCATTTTCACTTGTTCCATTCGCAGATTTTTTTTTTGCTAAATTCAAGATTTTTTTGCTTAATTCAAGCAAAAAATCTTTCCTGAAATCAGATTTTCCAGATCTATTGTCTATAAATCAGTTCTTATATCTCACTGAAAAGTTCCTCTTTTGGTGATTCTGTCTTATTTTAAGTGTGATGAGATATTTGGACTAGACATGAGAAAAATACACTTGGTAAGGTTTTTATTTTTTCCAGTGTGTAAACCCAATTTGGTAGGAATTCAACCAATAGTTTTGCTGCTGAAGTGTTAAAAAAAACCAAAAAAAAACCAAAAAACCAAAAAACAAAGCAAAAACAACAGTCTTTGCCTCCCTTTTGGGGGGTTGGGGTGGGGGGGTACTAATGCATTATCATATATAGTATATATAAATGTAATACCTGTCTGAGGCCAGTGCAGCAGGTTTCATCAAACACAGGTGTAGTGTCGTGTGGTTCACACTGCAAAGATAATATTACACACAGTGACACACCTACAGAGCCTAAAGGGGACAGTCCTGCTTGTACTACTTCTTACATGATGGAGTGTATGTTTGTGTTGAGGTCCAAACAGTTACACAGTAAACGGACAGCGTTATCAGACCTGATCCACGACTCCACAATACTGAAAAACAGAAAACAAGTCACTGCAGTTTGATCACATGAACAACAGTTAAATGTGATAAAGTGAACGTGGAGGTTTGTTGTCCATGACAGTGTCTGTTTCTCACCTGATGGTCCATCCCCTCTGACTGTCACTCAACAGATGGACCAGGGCTTCAACCTCCTCTGACCGCAAACTGTTACTGAACCTGTCAATCATTAAGGAGGATTGTATCATCTTGCATAAAAGGTCTATTTTAAACACATTTTGAATGAAAAAAAATAGTAATAAATTTGTTTTATGGGAATATGCTACACAGAAAGTGTCCCAGATATCTAAGAAATCTACTTCCTGCCATGTCTCCTAAATTCTTTAAATGCTTCTAATGTAATGCATAAAACAGAGCGCACATCTACTTACTCCAGTTTGCTCAGACTGGGACAGTTGGACATGATTTCCACTAATCGGTCCAGATGATCACGTTCCAAACCACTGTCTCTGACACTGACGGAGACAATAAGTGTTATTTATGTGTAGGAACATGATGTGACAGCAGATGAATCTGTGCACAAACACTACAAACACAGTAATATTGGTTTTAAAATAAGAATAAAAACACAAAGAAACTAGAAGCACTCAGAGTGCAGACCTCCACCAAGGCAGATCAGTGGGCCTCCGTGGCCCCCCCACCCCCGATCACCACCAAAATTTAATAATTTGTTCCTTGTGCCAGTATCAACATTTCCTGAAATTTTCATCCAAATCCGTCCATAACTTTTTGAGTTATCTTGCACACAGACGGACAGACAGACAGACAAACCAATGCCGGCAAAAATATAACCTCCTTGGCAGAGGTAATAAACAAATAAATAAAAATAATTTATCTGAAAAAACGGTTGAATTACGCACTTTCCAATCGAGACAATTACTTAATGCAAAAAAGCTCAAACTTTCCCTTTCCTGGGTCTCAGGAGGATATAGTTACATAACATTCTTGTATAACCATGTATTCTTGTCCTACCTGAGGCTTTTTTCATGTCCTCCCTGTTGTCGGAACCAGATGAAGCTCCTCCCTTTTTCTCCCAAACTAGCAGCAGACAAAGCAAAACAACAGCAAGACACACATGTAAATATCACATTGTTTATTACGTTTTAAACACCAGAAGTGAGTCTGAGGAGAGACTGTGTTGTCCTTTGTAGAGACGGTCAAGCCCTTTGAGACGTCTCTGTCTGTGTGATACTGGGTTTATAAATAAAACTGAGCTGAATGGAGTTGAGTTAGTGCTGGTCCTTTAGTTCAGTGACTCACCAGACGTCCACACTGCAGACTTTATCGCAGGTTGACAACGCAGAGGCTACGTCCAACAAACCCTGCTGAGTCAGACAGTTGTTGCTTAGACTGTGAACAAAGACAAACAGAAGAACTGAAGACACGTTAAAGCTAGGAGTGTAAGAAAATGTCGGTTCTGCAATATATCGCGATATTTCATTTCACAATACTGTATTGATATTAAAAAGTACTGTATTGATGTTTTTAGGTATTTATTCATATTGTGGAGGTTCATTTTTGTTTTTTTGTTTTTCTTTTTTGTTTTTTATTTTTTAAAACTTTTCTTAAATAATGTTAGTTTCTTTGTTGGGATTCAACTAAAATACTGTTCTGATGTTAGTTCTGAACTAATAGAATATGAACATTTGAACAGGATCTGAAACTGGAATGTCTGTAAAACAGAATTTCAGTTTGAACAGTTTGAACACAGGAACATTTTGTGACAGAACATTAGATCCTGTTGTGATCAAATACAATGTGTTTAGTATTTGTGCAGATTCCTGGTGTGATTTATTCTTCAAGGAAATAATCATTAAAAAACAAACAAAAAATTCCCTTTTTAACAGTATCGTGATATATCGTATTGTGATCCTAGTATTGTGATTTGTATTGTACCACCAGATTCTTGCCGATACACAGCCCTGGTTACAGCAGTGATTCCACTTCTTCTACTTATCATCTAACCCAGAGCTGTCAAACTCATGTTAGTTCAGTTCCATATTCAGCACAATTCTATCTCCAGTAAAATAATACCAGAACTAGAAGCACTCGGAGAGCGCAGACCTCCGCCAAGGCTGATCAGTGCCCCCCCCCACCCCGTGGGCCCCCCCCCGATCACCACCAAAATTTAATCATTTCTTCCTTATCCCATTTCCAACAAACCCTGAAAATTTCATCCAAATCTGTCCATAACTTTTTGAGTTATGTTGCACACTAACGGACAGACAGACAAACAAACAAACAAACAAACAAACAAACAGACAAACAAACAAACAAACCCTGGCAAAAACATAACCTCCTTGGCGGAGGTAATAACCTATGAATAATGACAACTTTTCCTCTTTGTTTTAGTTCAATAAAAAACATTAAATTACAAAAATATTTCCATTTACAAACTTTCACAAAAAAAATGTGAATAGCCTGAAAAAACTGATATTTTGTAAGAAAAATATTTGCAATTCGAACAATATTCTGTCTCAACTTATTAGCCATACATGTGCATTACACACAATGTTCCACAAACATGTGGTAACAGGCAGAATATTGGTACAATTTTGGAGTTTGGAACTAAAATAAAAACAATTTCTACAATATTACATATACAGGTTATTATTAACCCAACGTACAGATGCCAGTGGATCTATAAATGCAACAAACACTTCATAACAGACAGAATATTGGTACAACTACACACAGTGTTCTTCAGACATTTCAGGTTGTTCATATTTGTTCAGGCTTTTCACATTTTATTGTTATGGGATAGTTCAATGTAAATATTTTCATAGTGTCGTGTTATTTTTTTCCACATTAAGTCAAGAAGAAAATTTGTAGTTGTTATTATTTATAGGTTATGTTATTTTACTAGATCCCATTGGTCTGTATGTGGAACCTGAACTCAAACTAGATATCAAACTGGAAGAAAAATCCAAGGCACTTTCTAAAGATTAAAATGCCTTTATTAAGATATGACTGTGCTATGTTAACAAAGGTATTTTAATGTTTAAAGAGAGTGCCTTGGATTTTTCTTCCAGTTTGATATCTACTTTATGAATCCCTTTTTCCAAAGAGCACCTTGAACAAACTCGTTTTTGGTCCGAGAAGCATTCCTTCCCATGAATTTTCTGAACTCAAACCAGCTGGACACCCTTGACTGTTCATACCCTCAGTGTCACTTTTGCACTTCACACATTCATCCCACAGGCCGGATCAGACCCTTTGGTGGGCTGGTTTTGGCCCGCATGCCGCGTGTTTGACCCCCCTGATCTAATGCTTTATTATACCAGGGAAAAAACAAACTGTAACACTAAGTTTTTAACCCAAACACAAGAATAAAATGTTGCCTTTCTCCTTTTGTCAACCACAAATTGTACTACATTATCACGACATCGACTGAACCCACTGGTTAAATGAGTTGATGTTTGAGATTAATCCTAGATCTATAATAAAACTGTGACAAACTGATTAAAGAAAAAACACACATATGACTCATATTTAGCATTTATCTAGTAGCCACAAATACATGTACTTCTGCAGGGTTTAACGGGTACAAACTGTAGCCTGTGGTATTTGCATTTAGTATTATTTAGTATTATTCTTCAGCTTCAAACTGAAGTGAACTGAATATGTTTGACTCTGTTTTTGTTCCAGAGGAGTCTTACTTAACGTAGCGGCTGATGCGGAGTCTGGGCAGACAGTCCACCAAGTGCTTCACTCCTTCATCTGTCAGACTGTTTCCAGATAAACTGTAGAAAAACAGAAGAGTCCAGTGTTTGGGACAGGAGTGAACAGGGGAAAGCACTACAATAAAAGTAAGAACATTAAAAAAAAACAGCAATGAAACATATAGCACAAGCTCAGTGTGAACAGAACTGGACAAATCAGTTTCATATTTGTCCTTCTTGAACTGTCCTTGATCTGCTTCATGTACGATGGTTCATACAGTAAAAAGGGTTCACGGTAATGAAAACTATAAGTCAAATCTGCAGACACAGGTCCATATTGTGATATTTTTGGAGTTTCTCTAGTATATGGTACATACTCCAGGTGGGACAGTCGAGGCCCTCGCTGTAGGATTTGGAGCAGCTTCTCCAGTTCGTCACAGTCCAGGTTCAAATGAGTCAAACTGAGTGGAATAAATGCACACACACAGGTCTGTTATGAAGACACAGGATGTTCACATATGGGTTCAATATATTTAAACATGACAGTGCATATGGACCTACTGACGGGGGGGGGGGGGGTTCCACATACCCCCCCCCCCCAATCATCACAACCATGCACCTTATTTTTAATTCACCTTTTGTTTCCTTTTATTACCTGTATATATACTTATATGTTGTACACATTTCTGATCTGTAGTATAGAGTTGGCTTTTGGTATGTTTTAGTAGTAACTACTAGTATTTGCATATTTATTATTTCATCTGTAGTTTTGGTTTGGTGCCAATATTTTTCAGTATTTTACGGAACTTTTTTTTTTTTTTTTTTTACAGTCTTCTGCACTTTAACTGTTTGCTGCTAAACAGATTTCCATTGTTCCTGTAACAATAATAATAAAGGTCTATTCTATTTTATTCTACTCCATTCTGTTTATATTGATGTTAGAAAAAGCTAGAAAAAAAAGTTAAAAGATGGATTTCTTTTAAAAGGGTTCAACTGTGGAATTGTGCTAATTTAAAAACTTAAGGTATGTACGTCCTTTCTTAGGTTCAAAAAAGCTTTATATGCATCTATATTTGAGAGTTGTGGCTGTAATTGAAAAAACTGTACATTTATATATGTGCGTGTGTGTGTATATACATATATATATATATACACACACATATATATATATATATATATATATATATATATATATAAAATTTTTTTTTGGCTTTGCTTCTGCCTGAGCCCTTTTCAGTCCAATTGTGTTATTTCTCTTCTTGATTTAGATTTTATTTGATTCATTTGCACATCATAGACAGCAAGAGAAAAATTTAAAAAATATAATAATAATTTCATGCAAGTAACACCATGGTACAAGAGAGGATAGAATCCACAAAAGGCTTCTGTACTAAATACTTTCCCAGAAATAAACAATACACAGGGAAAAAAAAGGATTAAAAATACGATCTAACTGAAATAATAATCTAAAGGAAAAACAATTGAAATACAAATCAAATGATATACAGCCTTACATTTTTTTTCATAAATTAGAGTCCTTTTCAGATGCTTTTTAAATAATGATAAAGATGTTCTTCTGCTGTATTGAAATGAATACATGACTGAAAATAAACAATGATTATTCTACTACACTCTATTCTATTCTCATTAGGACATCCATCCATCTGTTATCAGATCCTTATCAATTGAGCGAGAAAGTGTAAATTTGCAGCTGAGTTGCATCTCCACTGGTGCCAGTCACCCACATCTGTCAGAGTTGAATGATCATCCACCTTTGACTGAAGCTCAAACTGTACATGAACCTGCAGTCAGACTGTAGGAGGAGCTAGAACGAGCTGCTTCTGGGAATTAAATAAAGACACTAAAAGAACTACTGAAGTGGACGAGTCTGAAAAGTCAATACTAGACCCAAAAAGCACCGACACATTCAGTGAAGACAGACCTGCAGCTGGACTGTTCCACCTTCACTCTGTTCAGATGAATGAAGGATTCACCGTTTAGCCTGGAACAGAATGAAAACACTGATTTATTCATATTAAAAACAAAACAGTAGTGACAGATGAGATTAATGACAGTGAGGAGTATATTTAAAAGGACTTATTTTAACTGTGGACACAGCTCAGAGTTACGACAGTGTATTAGAGCCACATGCGAAAATAAAAACACTGTCTCTACGAGAATAAAGTCGGAAAATATTGATAAAACCCGTAATTTTATGAGAATAAAATCGCAGTTCTAAAAAAAACCTCATAATTTAATTCAATAACGTCGTACTTTTTTTTTTCTTTTTTTTTTTTTTTTTTACTTACAGCAGAATGGTAGTCTAGCACCTTGTGCTGAACTAATTTGCTTTATCATACTTTTATGAGATTCAAGTCGTCATATTTCAAGTGCGGCCAAATACTGATTGTTAAACTACGACTTTATTCTCATAATATTACAGGTGTATCTGGATATTTTATGACTTCATTCTGGTAGTGACAGTGTTTTTATGCTCTTATGTGGTCCTAATACGCCGTCATACACAGTTCGTGGATGTATTTAGTACAAAATGTCAAACTGAATGTGATGAGATGTTGTTGGTGGATTAAAGTGTCCAACCTGAGCTCCACTGAAGTCACTCCCTGAGTTCGGTTCAAACAGCTGCACAACAGCAGAGCTTCAGATGTGGATGTGATGGAGTGGCTGACACTGGAGAACATTCAAGGAGACCACAGTTACACAGAAGCACCAGTGTCGGGCAGAAACCTCATATGTCCAAAATGGGTATTTGTCAGAAAACTGGACAAACGGTGTATATTCTAAATACATGAATGGAGATAAGACATGGAGTCATAAGGTAGGGACACAAAGCCTTCCTGTATACATACTATTAGTGTATACAAACTACACTTTTACATGTTTCCAAACCTTCATGTATGAATGTGCACTTACATATCTGTATCCTCAGACTATAACTCAGTGGTTCCAACTTTTTTCACTCCTGACTCCATTTTAACATCACAAATTTCTGGCGACCCCAGACACTCAAAACAGGCTTTTTTTTTTTTTTTTTTGCTAAAATGAATGTGTTTTTGATCCTGTAATACTTTTCTATCTTATGTTTCAAATCCAGGTTAATTTTGGAGGATACTTAGTCTATAGGACTAGGATATGTCCAGTCAGTCCAGCTTGGATTTACAAGGCTGACAATTAATACTGAACAAACAAGAACTGAAACTATGAATTATGAAAGAGCTGCAGCATCTGAAACTGACCACAATGAACATTTGACAGATAAAAAGAACCACAGTGCTGCAGTTTCACAACCACAGTTTGTCATGTCTTTTATGTACAGGGTGAGGAAGCAAAATTTACAATGAACATTTAGTTGTTTTTTCTCAGCAGGCACTACGTCAGTTGTTTTGAACCCAAACATATACTGATGTCATAATCATACCTAACACTATTATCCATACCTTTTCAGAAACTTTTGCCCATATGAGTAATCAGGAAAGCAAACGTCAAAGAGTGTGTGATTTGCTGAATGCACTCGTCACACCAAAGGAGATTTCAAAAATAGTTGGAGTGTCCATAAAGACTGTTTATAATGGAAAGAAGAGAATGACTATGAGCAAAACTATTACCAGAAAGTCTGGAAGATACTATTAAAGAAGAATGGGAGAAGTTGTCACCCCAGTATTTGAGGAACACTTGCGCAAGTTTCAGGAAGCGTGTGAAGGCAGTTATTGAGAAAGAAGGAGGACACACAGAATAAAAACATTTTCTATTATGGACATTTTCTTGTGGCAAATAAATTGTCATGACTTTGAATAAACTAATTGGTCATACACTGTCTTTCAATCCCTGCCTCAAAATATTGTACATTTTGCTTCCCCACTCTGTATTTGGATTGTCTCTCTCAACTCAACTCATATTTTTTTATTAGTAAGCTTTTTTTTTTTTTTTTTTTTTTTTTTTTTAAATCATCAATTACTAGAAATTTCAGGCAACCCAATTTGAATTCCAGGAGACTCCACATGGGGTCCCGACCCCAAGGTTGAAAAACACTGCTGTAACTGCTGAAGTCATATTTGTTCAGATCAAGGCCGATGATGCAAAATGAATCAGTACTGTTTGGAGAGTAAAGTTACACAGATATCCCAATTGTTCCACAAATATGACTTAATATAATTATGCTACAAGGCTAATGATATTAAAACCACGTTCTAGTCCACAGGTGTCAAACATGCGGCCTGAGGGCCAAAACCGGCCCGCTAGAGGTTCCAATCCGGCCCATGGGATGAATTTACAAAGTGCAAAGAATTACCCTGAAGATATTAACAGTCAAATGCATCAAATTGAAAATAACAGCATAATAACCTATAACTAATGACTCCAAATTTTCTGCTTGGTTTAATGTGGAAAAAAATGATGACATTATGCCTCTAAATAATGGCAACACCAATTTTTTTCTCTTTGATTTATTGCAAAGAACATTAAATTCTGATATCCTTTGACAATAAAACATCAATAACCTGAACAAATATGAACAACCTGAAATGTCTAAACTCTAAGTGCTATTTAAACCATATTCTGCCTGTTTTGTGCCTTGGTAGATCTGATCTGAAATGCACATGTAGAAATCATAAGCTGAGGCCAAATATTGATAAAATTGTGCTTATTTTTCTTCAGAAATTTCTTTTTTTTTTTTTCAATTATTCACATCTTTTTTGTTTTGGATAATTTGTAAAATGTACATATTTTCATAATTTAATGCATTTTTGCATTAAAAAAATTTGGACTTGTCATTATTTATAGGTTATTCTGTTATTATTTTACTGGTCTGACCCAATGGAGATCAAATTGGGCTGAATGTGGAACCTTAAAGAACATGAGTTTGAGAGCCCTGTTCTAGACCTAAACTGACACTTAACTTCCATACAGTCATTTTCCCTTAACTTCCAGCTGACCTTCTACACACTATACTTCCATATCATGGAACATACAAATTTAAGACACATGGAATCACTACTAACCCTTTAACACCAAACAATCTGCCTTCAAAGAACACACTGATGTGGTTTATGACCAGTACTTAGAACAGCTGCAATCAACAGTGAATACTAGAGACCCGAGGAGCTGAGAAAGACAGCAGAGCAGGGTGAGTCCATGGCATCTGCAGACTTTATATGTATGAGTAGAGACGACATGTGACACCTGAGGTATGAGGCAGAAGAAAGTGCACATCCAGCCCACAGACAGAACACCAGCAGCTGTTATTATGGGAGCTGCATTTAGACCGCAAGTATGCAAAAAAAACAAAAAAAAACAACAGACATCCAAGACCCTGGTGCTAAAAGGACTGAAGTCACATTTTTGGATCATTTAAGTTGAGCATAAATAATAATAATAATAATAACAATAATAATAATAATAATAATACATTTTATTTGTATAGCACTTTTCATAGAACTCAAAGACACTTTACATACAGCAGATAAACACAGAAACCAAACACATTAAAAACATAAAAGCAGGTGCAAAAGGCAGGTGTACGAATATAAAACAATTAAACATTAAAGGCAATCTTAACTAAATGAGTTTTTAAAAGGGATTTAAAGGTGTTGGGGTCGTAGCAGTGACAGATAGAAGGTGGGAGGGAGTCCCAGAGGTTTGGAGCAGTGATGGAAAAAGATCTGTCCCCCCAGGTTCAGTAAAAACATGTTGTGTTTGTTTAACAAAGTCCACCCTGTAAATATTTTAACAGACTTTTATTTGTGACTTTAGTACTTTTAACACCAGGGTCTACACTTTCTCCTTAGAATCAGAATATTTTATTAATCCCAGGGGGAAATGTTTGTTTGTCAGTTCCATTTAAGTAGCAAAAAGACATTGTTCAACTAAAAACACTGAACACAGATGAACAAAGGAAGGGGAAAAAAGTTTAAAAGTATGGAAAAAGGCAGGAGGGACTGAAATAGGCTGCATGACACACACACACACACACACCCTCACACACCCACACACACACACACCCACACACACCCACACACATACACACACACACACCCACACCCACACACACCCACACACACACCCCAAACCATCCAAACTATGTATATCTTACTTGAGTGTTTGTAGCGCCTCCATGTTTGGCAGGACTTGAAGCAGGTTGTTGATAGTTTCATGTTTCAGTGGGCTGTGAGACAGACTGACACAACAGGACATCAGTGGTACCCCATTAAACCCCCCCACCCCACCAAGTCACAGAGGCAAGTCATATCAGAAAGAAGAAAAGCATACACTGCAAAAAATGAACATCTGACTGAGACACTGTAAACTGACCTGAATGTGGAATATTTATCTGAAAATCAGTGTTTAGATTTATTTACTTATTTAGACTTAACCTTGTTCAGATTATTTGACTTTTTCATGTTGATCTCAACCCCACTGAGACATTACAACTAATTATAAACAATATGTATAATACAACCAGCTCCTGGACGATACAGGAACTGTTTACCCTCAACACATTCCCATAAATACATATATATTGAGTCAATACATCTTCATAAGACCATATACATATATATATACACACACACATATATATATATATATACACACACACACACATATATATACATATATATACATACACATACACACACCTTAGATTTAAAAAAAATCTTACTATGAAGACTTGAAATAAGTATATTCTACTCAAAATAATAATTGTATCATTGTATAATCCTTAGATAATATTGTCTTATTTTAAGAGTCCAGTTTTCTTCCTGCTCTGGCAGATAAAATGTCTTATTTCAAGTAAAATGATCACAATAATGAGTTTAATTTTCTTATTTTCATACAGGCCTTTTTTGCAGTGTAAATGACCCAACCGTGGGATGGTCCTCTGCCTTGGCCTGCCTATGTGGGCGGGGTTTACAGAAGGTATAAAAGACCACCCCCACCCCCCCTCTGATCTGTTTTAGCCTGGACTCCTTCAAACACCTCATCTTTATTTGGGTTTTCTCCTCTAGAGGACACATGTAACTGTAATTTATTACTCTGTCCACTCATCCACACACTGACATGACTGACCATGACTGACCACTATAGACATGACTGACCATTACTGACCACTACTGACATGACTGACCACTACTGGCATGACTGACCATCCTCCTACGTCCACATCCCACTATTTTAGGTACAGTTACTTATAACTTTAAGTACATACATTACTTCTGGTTGGTATTACTGTGTTTATCCTCTTGTTGCTACTCTTGAACTAATTGAATTACAGTTTAATTCATATTTTTTATAATGTTTGTCTTTTGCACTATCTTTTAGTGCTGCTGCAATTGGTCGACATAATTAAATTTACTACTGACCACCTCTTTATTTTTGGTCTCCTGCCCAGTGCAGACTCTGACTAATAAGACATCGTCTAATGGAAATGCAGATGCTGATGCTTATATTGTTAATAGACTACATAATGTTTTTGAACAGTTCATTTCATGAGCTTCCAACCAAAGTGGGCTGTGAAGGTTCAGGTGAAAGTCCAGACAGGATAATATAGGAACAGGTTCTCCATGTCTACATCAGTAGGGTACTGAAGTATTTGTCTGTTCTCTTTTTGTGGGTAAAGTAGTCTGACTGAATTCATCTGCACACCACATCCTGCATCAGTACTCACTGACACTGTCCTGAAAATGATAGTGAGATATGAGACCATGTTTACACCATAAATATTTGAACTGTTAAGTAAACACTCAGTGGAAGTCACTTTGACCTGGAAACTGTAAGTGCCTACGGAATTATGTAATATTTTGTTTCATACTGATATAGCTAGACATTAACTTGAATAACTTTGTGCTATTTCTTTTTTTTGGAATGTGGAAAAAATCCCACTGTAAATTTTTATTTGGTAATTATTAACTAATTTATATTGTTTACATTTTTTATGGTACTGGTGACACTTATGTTTTGGCCCTTTAGTTACATTCAAAATAAAATGGACACAATACATAAACAACAAAAACAAACACTTGATTTTATTTAAAATTAGGAGACTAACTGAAAAATTAGTCAAAAGATTAGTCATTAGAAAATCAGTCATCATGGTAGCACTACTATCTTCATGCCGCACATTTTTTTCTTGACCATTGAATTTCCCCGTTGAAGGATCAATAAAATCTAATCTAATCCAATCTAATTTAATCTAATCTAATCTAGTCTCATCTAATCTAATCTAATCTAATCTAATCTAATTTAATCCTGGGCCCTTGTTAATCATTATCGATCACTTACTGACCATATCCTCCAACAGCCACACTCTTTACTACCTGTTTTCCACCCATATCCATCTAATATCTGCTTGATAGTATGTACAGACGCTGCTGTATATGTACTATGACTTTAATATACTTGTTAATAAAAGTCATTCTCTCTAATACCACTGACTAAAGGTGGTCTAATATGTCTAATAGGGTCCAGATTTAGCTGTAAATGAAGTCAGAATATGTTCCCTGTATTAAAATGAGGTCAGACTTTATTATTTCTGCTCAGTTACATATGAATAGACCATGTAACTGTTCTGGTGAGTAAAGCCTATAAACACATATTTAATGTAAAACAGCCTCCATCCTTCGTATCAATAATCAGCAATCAGTAGGTTAGTGATGGAAAGTCTTACTAATATGAATATGTGTGTTAATATGCATGTTGCTACTGGTGCTTCATGTAACTGGAGTTATTTACTGAAGTACAAACGGGGTTGGAACCACAGACTTTTACTCAACATGAATAATGGATGGAGCAACAGAACTGGAGTTGTAATGACACTTACTCTAACTCCAACAGTGATCGACACTGGACCAACTTCTTACAGAATGCAGCTACATCTGACGGTGTCAGGCTGCTGTTGTTTATACTACAGAGTAAAAAGAGAATTTTAAAAGAATCAACACTAGACAAGACTTGTAGGATATTGATGCCTAAAAAAGATAATTAAATACGTGTTTGATTCTACATTAAAAAACTGTACCTGAACACCTTGAGCTGCCTTTCATCGTCACTGGAAAATTGTCAGAGACAGGAATTAGTAAATAAATAAAGGTAAAGACAATGGTATCCACATTTCTGGAGGTTTTTTTTTTTTTTTACCTTCGGTCAGGACAAAACCTGAGGATCACCTTCTCTTTTCCTTCATTACTTTAAAAAACAGATCAACAATCAGTTTGTTTCACAAAATAATAATTAACTTGTATATTTATATTTAAAAATATGTCAATGTCTACTGCCACAGTACTATGGCACAAAATATGGGTGTGTCTATTACCATAGAGCCAATCACATTTTATCATTTGGACTAGAGCCAATCAGATCCTGTTCCATGAACTCATTCTCCTCTTGTTTCCACAGTACTGTGGTCATACATGGAGTATACTTCAGTTCATTCTTTTATTCATTTTTCTACTACAGTACTGTATCAACTGATTGAAGAAACAACACATTAGAGACAGTTTATAGTATAGAATAGGAATTATTGTTGTAAATACTCTATATGTTGTTTTCTTTCTTTGCTCTGGAGGCTGGAGAAGGTGGGCGGAGCTACATGCGTGTGAATGTATGGTGGTGGTAATAATAATAATAATAATAATAATAATAATAATAATAATAATAATAATAATAATAATAATAATAATAATTAGTAGTAGTAGTAGTAGTAGTAGTAGTATTATTAGTATTAGTATTGTTATTAGACGTGGCAGTGTGTCATGTGACTTCTCAGTTCTGTGTCAGTTCAGTGCTGGGGTCTGAATTCTGCACTGAACGTTGTCCCAGTGGCTGATTTATAACAATGTCGGATTTACCTATTTAACCCCCCCATATAAATGTAGTTAAGTCAGTGTATGTTTCCTGTACCAGCTCAAATGCCTTTAGTGTCAAACACAGAGTACCTGATGTGAACTTGTGTCAGGTTGTCATGGGAACACAGAGCTCCAGCCAACGCTGCTGCTCCTTCCAGGCTGATTGTGTTGTTACTGACACTGAAAAACACACAGGACAGAACAGTGATCCAGTGGGAGGGGCATGTTTTAGCACTAAACCACTCATTTACCCTGGATAGTACCCTGGGGTAATTACAGCTGTGGTGGATTTGTTTTGGAACTGGCTCGACTACGTCTTTGACAATAGACAAGATTAGATCAGCTCTGTCTAATAAAACAGGGTCTCATGTTTCCCTCTGGTTTATGTTCAGTATCACACTGAAGGATCCACAGATCCTTCAGATTAAATACACACCGTATACCTGTCTAAACACACAACTGCAGATTTTCCTTTAAATATTACCAGTAAACTGTCAGGTGTCTTTTTTCTTATTCCATTGTCTGTGTTTTTGTGTCTTACTTGATTTCCTGGATGCTTCGAAGTCGAGGCAGGACGTCCAACAGCTTCTTCAGGCCTTTGTTGCCTAAACAATTATGGGACAAACTGACAGAAACAGAACCAGAAAAACCTTTACTGTCATTGTTCGACTCCTGTCAGTGCAGCAACACGAATAAAACCACCACTACTTCAGAAGACAAGAACAGAGCAAATATGAAATGACAAAAAAATACAAATAAAATGAGAAAATAGAATAGAAAATTATACAAAAGTAAGACAAGAATAGAAGTAAAAGTAAAGTAAAAATAAAAATAAAAACAGATCTTAAATATGAATAGACACAATATTAACAGTGTGCACATCTGTGAACTCTATATAAAAACAGTGCATTTATGTTTGGATAAATATTGAATAAATATTGTATTGTTATAACCAGAACAGAGGATTTTGCACAAACTACAGATTATTGCTCACAAGTAGAATAAAAAATATTTACAGTATCAACTGTATGTGACAGTATCTATATCTATGAACAATATTAACAGTATGTATAACCTATGAAAACAGTATGTGTATCCATCAACTCAAATCTATATGAAAATAGTGCATTTATATCTTAATAAATATTGAATAAAAGAAAAGCAAAGGTGTTTTTCAGCTGTTCATACTTGTGTGTACGTCGTGTGTGTGTGTACGTTCGTGTGTGTGTACGTTCGTGTGTGTGTGTGTGTGTGTGTGTGTGTGTCTTACTCCAGAAAGGTGACATCAGAAGAAGCTCCCAAACTGGACCACACTCTGTCCAGATCATCAGCCAGAAGATCACAGCAGCTGAGACTGACGGAGCAAACAGTTACAACATGATGTCCACAACTTCAATTAGTTCTAAAACAAGTCCTCATGCTCTTCTGAACCTTCTGAACCTTCTACTAAAGTTTACCATTAGTTTATTACAGTTTGATGTTTTTTCTCTTCAGTTTGACGGTGCTGTTTGTCTGTTTTTAAAGAAGTCCTTGTGCACTTCTTCTGAGCCTTTTACTGAGGTCTTCTAGTGACTCCAGTTGGACATTTTCTTTGTTCTGGTATCGTCATTTATTTGATATTTGATTTTGATCTGAGTCCAGATCAGTAGACCTCTATGAGAACTGGTCCATGTGTGTTTGGATGGTCCTCTGTGTCTGTGTTTGGTTTTAATCTGATATAATGCACATGTTCTCTCCTGTTACTGCAGAACTCATCTACCTACAGGTCCATATAAAGTGACCCTGACCTCCATAACTGCACACAATGTGTAGAGACACACACACATGAACACTTCAGCCCTTTCCTTCTACTCTTCCACCATGACCCCATATCCGTTCTCATATCCATTCTGTTCTAATATTTATAAGAGTTTTCTGCAAAGTGTGTAAAATGTAATCTCTAAGTGATTAATACTTCAGACCTTTGCTCTCTTCATCCAACATCCTGCTGCTACAGGATGTGGTGTCAAACATACGGCCCGTGGGCCAAAAACAGCCCGCCAAAGGGTCTGGTCCGGCCCCAGGGATGAATGTGTGAAATGTAAAATTGACACTGAAGATTTTAACAATCAATGGTGTTAAAATCATTTAAGTTCAGATTCCACGTCCACACCAATATGATCTAAAGTGGGTCAGAACCAGTAAAATACGATCATAATAACCTATAAATAAGGAGAACTGGAAGAAAAGCATGAAGAAAGTCCTGTTTTCATTAACATTTGAATCCATATACTTGGAGAAAGAGAACCAGGGCAGAACTAATTCACAGGATAATTATCTATTCAGAATATTATCGGTGGCAGGTAAAAAAGCTATCACTGGGAAGTGACTAAAAAAGGACGCACTGAAAATGGAGGACTGGGTAGAGGTTATAGATGACATCTATAAGATGGAGAAGTGGACTTTCTCTGTCAGACTGGATACAGACAAATTCACCAATTATTGGAAAAACTGGGCTGATTTTATAACACCATTAAGAGCTGATTTTACTTGATAAGGGTAACGTGCATACAGACCCATGGAAACCCTGGGTTCATGATACACACTTTAAATGTTCTGTGTTCATCTTAAACAGGGGAAAAGGGTTTCTGGAAGGAAACCATGGAATTAGAAAAACACTTTTTATTTCCCTTTAACTCTATTTTAGGGTACTATGTATATTTTTGGTATTTCTGTCATTGCTCCCCTGTATGAGTATGTTTTTGTTTTGTGTTTGTTTTTCTTTACATATATAGAAGTTATATATGTGATAAAACACAGATAAGATGAGGCTGCCTGAAAAAAAAAAAAAGAAAAGATAATTACAAAAAGAAATAACTCCACATTTTTGTCTTTGAAAATATTTACATTTACAAACTATCTTTTCACAAAAAAATGTGAATAAACTGAACAAATATGAACATCATGAAATGTTTTAAGAGAAGTAAGTGGAGTTTTATTAATATTTTTATGGATCCATTTATGGGTTGTAAGTTGTAATGCACTTGTGTAAAGGATAAACTGAGGCAGAATATTGTTAAAACTGGACTTATTTTTCTGAAGACATTTCAGGTTGTTTGTGGTTGTTCATGTCAGTCTCATTTTAAGTGTACTCTGTAGATGTAAATTACATTTTCATAATATAATTTTACTCTTTTCACTGTTATTAATCCACTGGTCCAACCCACTGAGCTCATATTGAGCTGCATGTGGCCCCTGAATTAAAATGCTCTAAATGTTTGACTTTTCCTGTAGACGATAGTTTTATACTTACCACAGTGTTTTAGAAGACGGTTCTCTTCCTCCAGAGAAAATAACAGACATCTGAACAGGCCTTTGGAGTCTGAAACACAGAAAACTCATATTAACAGAAGGTTTATATTGTGCCATATGGTGGTTTCTAACTAAAAATACACCGATTTAAAACTGTTTATGGATATTTAATGCTGTAATGCTACATGTTCCTAGGTTACTTTCAGGACTCAGTCATCAGTAACTGAACTGTGTGTTTCTTCTGTTAGATGCTCTGTTAAGTGTTGATGTTTTGCTGACATTACTTATCTGTGACAAAGGAAACTGCTGACTTTATCTTACTAGCCATTACCATTATCTGACCTGTACCGGAAATCTGATTCATTCTGCACTTCAGTAAAAACACTTCTTCCTGTCCCCAGTATTTAAAAAAAAAAAAGAAAGAAAGAAAGATTCAATTACAGATTAAATTAAATGGATGTCATCTTTGGTTTTACAGATGAAATACATTATTTCTCAGTTAATAAATAATTAAAATTAATTAATTCATGGTGCTACTGAAAATAGATTAACTACATGTTAAATTAAAGCTGCAAGCAGCATTGGGCGGGACCTCGCACCGGGCGTTCCGCCTCCGCCGCGATCCGCCTCCCCAGTGATCCGCCTCCCCCGTGATATTCCTCCTGTGACCGTGGATACCTCAGCTCCACTCACACCTCTCCGTCCCCATACCAGTTCCCACCCTTTAGTGTATGTCCTCCTTACATCTGTACAGAACACCAGCGACCCTCTGCTGAAACCACCATCACCTTTAAAATTAGACTTTTATTTTGAAAACCCTACTGTGTGTATGTGCATTTGTTTTGTATGTGAGAGAAAGAATCAGTTTGAAAAATGAATTGAAGTTGTGTGAATAAGTGAGTATAAAAGAGATGATTTACCACATTTAAGGCTTTTATTTTGGAAAAACCCTATTGTGTGAGCATGTTTGTCTGTGAGAAAGAGTACTTTTGAATGAAGAAACATTGTACAAACAGTTGAGCGTTTGGTCATAAAAATAAAAAGAAGTTATGCAATAGACATTTTGTATTATTCTTAATTGGGGTTTATTTTGAAAAAATGTACTCCGTGTACTTTTGAATATGTGCAAAATTTCCAATATCCACAATACAATGCAGTAAAACCTGTTTAAAAAAAAAAAAATTTTTTTTGGATTGAGTGGGAGTTGAACCGGGGTCCTTCGGCTCCATAGGCAGCTACATGAACCACTGCACTACAGACAAACATGTAATCATGCACCAGCAAGACTTTTATAGGGACTTTGTCATTGTGAAAAGTGAAACTAAACATAGTCTTCAAAAAATCACCATAATTCCATAACCGTAGGTCGTATCTGAAAAATTCTTTCACTTTTGGATTCTGCAGACTTGTGGGAATTGAATGAGGTATATGTTTTTTTTTTAAAGTGTGAAATGAATAAGCAGTAATTGCAGAAATGTAGAGTAACTTTCAAAGGCAGATTGCCAACTTCCTGTTGGAGTTAGCTCATGAGTGTCAGTGTATGATTTGTCGGCTCAATCAGACCAACATTTTGGCATTTGTTTCATGTTTCTGTGACATTCCTACTGGCCGCTAGGGCAGATTTTGTGTGTTTTTTAGTACATAGGTGGCGCTACAGAGTCCATTTTGGCACCCAAGGGGTTAATTTTGATATTGTATCAAAGTTTTCACCAGCCATGACATACATGGCAAATTTGGTGAGTTTTGGAGCATGTTAAGGGGGTCAAATGGCAGTCTAAAGTAAAATAAGTATGAAAATAAACAAATTGTTATAAATCAATAATCGTACATTGTATCTCAAAAATTTTTGCATGGGAGCGTTGTGCTGAGTCCCGGGAACGTGTAGATATGTCACATGTGGAGAAAAACTCCAAAGTGAAAAATGAGTTCCAAACATCACAACTTTGCGGGCTTGTAAAAAAAAAACTAAGACAGTTCTGGAAAAAGTACGAGATCACTTTTTTGAGGAGGGTTGACTCTATCTTTTGGCACTATTTAGAAGTCAATACGACAAACGGTGTCATCAGAGTTAGTTTTAAAAATTTTATTTTGAAAGGCAAATTGCGAACTTCCTGTTGCAGATAGGTCATAAGTGTCAGTGTATCATTTTTAGAGCATGTTCCAACCAACATTTTGGCGTATGTTTCATGTCTCTACGACATTCCTACTGGCCACTACGGCTTTTATGGTGTTTTTTCACATAGGTGGCGCTAGAGGCCATTTTGGCACCTATGGGGTTAATTTTTACATTTTATCAAATTTTTCGCCAGGCCTGACATGTGTGCCAAATTTGGTGAGTTTTCAAGCACGTTTAGGGGGTCAAAATCCAGTTTAAAGCGTCACGGAAAAATAATAATATAAAAACGAACGAATAACAATAGGGCCTTGCTTGCAGGCAAGGCCTCTCACTGTGTGAGAGGGCCTTACCTTTCGGCTCGGTCCCTAACTAGATAAGCACTCGGAGAGTGCAGACTGCAGACCTCCGCCAAGGCAGATCAGCCCCCCCACCAAAATTTAATCATTTGTTCCTTGTGCCAGTATCAACATTTCCTGAAAATTTCACC
Source organism: Sphaeramia orbicularis (assembly GCF_902148855.1). Taxonomy (NCBI): domain Eukaryota; kingdom Metazoa; phylum Chordata; class Actinopteri; order Kurtiformes; family Apogonidae; genus Sphaeramia; species Sphaeramia orbicularis. The sequence continues at coordinate 2,789,822 of NC_043962.1, forward strand.
AAAATCTGTCCATAATGTTTTGAGTTATCTTGCAAAGTAACCAACGAACAAGCAAACAAACAAACCCAGATGAAAACTTAACCTCCGCTGTTCCTTGGCGGGTAAATATGTTTTCTCAAAAACCCAGAGTCTATTCCGTTAGTGTAGGTAATGTTAGCCATTGTGAGCTTTAATGCTAATGTTAGCTGTCGTGAGCTTTAATGCTAAGGTTAGCACTTGTTATCTTTTATGCTAAGGTTAGCCAATGAGACTACAAAAACATGCAGTCCTGTGCAAAAGCCTAACTCTAACCCTAACCCTTTAGCTTTAGTTTTTACAGGGCTGTGATGTGCATGCGTGTTCCTTTCTAACACCAAGTATGCAGAAACACAAACACACAAAACAAACTAAACAAAAACAATGGAACAGTTGAACAGTTTGTGCAGGTAGAGTCAGTATGTGGCGTCATGTCCATTCAGTAAATTTCAACTGTCTGGATGTTTACTTGAATAATCTGGTGTAAAATTAAACACCTTCAGAATGTCCCACAGGCTTCATGGTCTTTTATCTGTCTGTCTGTCCAGATGATCCCATATGACTTCTACAATATTCATATTTGTTTTGTCTGAATATGTTACTGTTTACATACTTACTGTACAGTTGTGTATATATTAATGCACAGACTGAGAAAAGCAAATGTATGTTCACAGTCTTTTTTCCACAGTACTGTATCTGTGTTTGATAAAACCCAATATTTATATCCTTTAAAACCAAGAAAATGACAGAAATAACAGAAATATTGGACAAATAGAACAAATCAGATTTCCAGTATGGGTTGAGCCATGACAGGTGCATTTGTTCAATACTGTAACAAAGGTAAAATAATCTGTAAAAGTACATACAATGGGAATTCAGGTGATACTTTTGAATAAGTTTGGAAAGCCCTGCACTAGAATTCTGCCACAAATACAAAAAAATGTAAACTCCAAAGTCTGAGCTTTATTCAGTGTTTACATTCACTGCAAAAATCCCATCCTGGATGTACAGCACTAGTACCTCTGACTATCTCTGTCATAGGTGTGTGTGTATGTGTGTGTGTATGTTTAGTGGTTAAATGTGAAGTGCAGGTGTGTTTGTACCTAATATGAAGCTCTGTGACAGCAGGACATTTGCACAGAAGAGCAGTCAGAGACACCAAAGCCTCCACTGAAGAGCAGCTGTCGTTTACACTGAGAGGATTAATAAAAAAAAAAAAAACAACACACCAGTTACAGCCCGAGGTTGTCATGGCAGAGCTTAACAATGATTAAAACACATGAATGCCATTGTTTTAATGTCGCTCCAGTGTGCTTCTTACATGATCTTATCGGTGATGTTGAACCTGGGTATGAATTGGGTCAGGGTTCTCAGGGTTTTTATGTCCCACTGGCCTCCAGACAAACTGAAATGAACAACACTGTACGTCAAAAACTGGATATATGTTGGCTTTATGTTCTTTGGCAAGGCAGGTTTTTTTCTATAGCACATTTCATGTACAAGACAATTCAAAGTGCTTTACATAAAACATTAAAAGCATTGCAGCTGAAGCAATAAAAAGTATAGGCATGAGAAAAACAAAAACAAAACAAAAAAAATCAGATAAATAGATAAAACAGATAAAAACTTTAAGCTTAAAAGAATAAAAACTCTGTTCAAATGCAGCCGAGAATACTTTGGAGATGCATTTTAATACACCTTATATATACATATATCATAATGTTTATCATATATCTTACTGTTTATTATATATCATACTGTTATAATATAATGTTCATTAATATGAACTGTCCCCTTTTAAAAATCAATCAATCAGTATTTTTTATATTTTTATGCCGTTTCTCTCGCATGCCATATTTTAAATGCCGTTTTGTGTAGGTTGTTGTAATTTCCTAGTTAAATTATTCCATTTCAATTTTGAGACAGACAGACAGACAGATAGATACTTTATTCATCCCATAGGGAAATTTACAGGTTCCTGCAGTATCCACAAACTTAAAAACTGTAGTAAAAACACAATAGTAAAAAATACTTTAAATTCCACAAGGATTGAGTGCAAGAGAGCGTTTTACACTTTCATACTCACCTTAAATTCTTGTTCATTCAGTGTGTCAGATTTGTACTGTACACAGAAACCTGTTTCTACTGAACACATGACTATAAATGCTTTGAATGTGGACTTACTCCAGGACAGACAGGGCAGGGCAATGCGCTAAAGACTTTGCCACTTTTTGCATTTCAGATTGGCTCCACTTCTGGTTCAGCAAACTGGAATAAAAAAAAAAAAAAAAAATTACATCACATGACTGAAACTCCAAACACCAACAGTCATTCATGTCATCATTCCAAACAGAAGTGGAGTGCATTTTCTACTCATCATAAACTACATGATAATGGTTTGGATAAAGTTTTCCCAGATGCTGACTAGATAACAGCAGAACACACTTCGTGTTTTCCCAAAAGACAAAAACACTTTGAGTTTGACAGCGACAAGGAACAAGGAACAAAGTTCTTCAAGGAAATTGGACGCACGATCAAAGATCTGGAAACAAATCAAGCTTTGATAAGAGTCAGAGCGGCTTTACCTGACAGTGGGTTCACATTTAAGTTCACGGCTGCAGCTGAGGAAACACACACAGCATTTCAGGATTTATTTGGTGACATTGTTGTAAATGTGATTGGTTTATCTGAATATATGAACTCACCTGTTCATATCAGAGGTTTGGGAGAAGGTTACTGTCGTTTCCTTGTTCCCACTGCAAAAAGAAAAGATGTGTTAATACATGATCCTCTAAAACAGGACTCTCAAACTTATGTTCTTTCAGGTTCCACATTCAACCTGATTTGATCTGCAGTGGACCGGACCAGTAAAATAATAACAGAATAACCTATAACTAATGACAACTACAATTTTTTGTCTTTGTTTTAGTGCAAAAAACCCCTTTAAATTATGAAAATACTTACTTTTATAAACTATCCAAACAAAAAAAGATGTGAATAACCTGAAAAAACTGAAATTTCCTAAGAAAAATAAGTGCAATTTTAACAATATTCTGCCTCAAATTATCATTTCTACATGTGCATTATGATCAATGTATTTTTATTCATTTTCAGTTTTTCAAACATACAAAAAGTAAGACAAACACTGAGACATATAACAGAGGAATAAGACACCACAAAAAAAAAAAGTTCCACTATGTAATTACCCAATCACTTTGTACACAGAACACATTAACCGGAGTCGAGGTGCATTGTCAGCTGTTCTACATAAGAAATAAAAGGATGCCACACCACATTAAACTTCCCCATTGATCCCTGCAATGTGTATCTAATCTTTTCTATTTTAACTCTTTCAGTGCCATGGGCTGATTAAATTGGCTTTACGAAAACAACCTGTAAAGTGCCACGGGCCAATCAGATCGGCTTTGGAGAACACGCCACATTTGTGTACAAACAAACCATCCACCCCCATTTCTTTCTCACATTTCGATGACGTTCTTTCTGTGTCCCCCTTTTGAGACCAAGCAGACGGGAATTTGAGGTCACTGAATAATATTTTTATATCTTTTTAATGTTTCTTATTCTCCGGTGTTTCATCAGAGGGAGCCCTCCATGCCGGGGGGCGGCTGTGGACTCCGGGGGCTGTGGCGCCTTCTCTCACTGGGGTCCGCTCCTTTCTGGTGGGTGGGGGTCCCAGTTGGCCCTCTCCCACTAGTTGGGATGCGGGGCTGTGTTGCTGGTGCCTGGTCGCCGGGGTCGGCGGCTGCCTCCTGGTGCGGATGGCTCCCTGAGACAGCGCCTCCTAAACTGATGTTTTACTTTTACATTTTTGTTCTGGTCTACCCATGCTCAGTCAGTCTTCTTAAGTATGTGTGAGCTTGTGGGTTTGCATGTATATGTGTGTGTGTGTGTGTGTGTCTGTGTGTGTGTGTGGGTGAGTGGGTGAGTGGGTGGGTGTGGGTGGGGGGCGGTACTGATTTTTAAACTGATATGTAAGGCACTTTGTGCTACAGTTTTTAATGTATGAAAAGTGCTATATAAATAAAGATTATTATTATTATGAATTATGCAAATTACGATCAATAATGAATCGGCTGCGTCCGGTGCGTTTTGAATCTAATCAGCAATCGGTCGAATGTTACCGAGCGGTTTCCTGCAGGATTCTTCAAATATTATAAAAACGACGCGAAATACTGAAAAACGGCCAAAATCTGTGGCACTTTTAAGGCTTATTAGCCCCTTAACTGTCTGGCACTTAAAGAGTTAAGGAAAAACATGACATCACATATCCATCTGCCAAAGGAGGGTGGTTTGTCATTCTTCCAATTTAAAAGAATGAGTCTCCGTGCTAAAAGGGAGGAGTAGGTGATACTATTTAATTGTGGCCTTTGTAGAGGGAGATCTTCTAACGGTACGCCAAAAAGTCTGATAAAAGGGCAGGGGTCAAAGGTCAGACCTGAAATTGTTGAATATGCTTCAAATATTGAAGACCAGAATGCAGTTAGACTGGAACATGACCAAAAAGTGTGAAAGAGAGTAGCAGGTGCTCGTCTACATCTGTCACAAATAGGATCAACTCCTGGGTAAATGTTGGATAACTTAACTTTAGACATGTGAAGTCGGTGTACAGTTTTAAACTGAATAAGACTGAATATGCCTTGCACAAATACAAGTGGAGAGGATTCTTTGAAGTATGTTTAACCACTGATCATCAGTAATATTTGTGCCCATATCCTTCTCCCAAATTTCTTTTATTATTGTTAAAGAAGAACATTCCATGTCGAATATATTTGTGTACAGTTTTGATATGGTTCCCCTGATCTCTACATGTGCATTATGGATCAGATCTACAAACACACGGTTGTTGGTCCATCAGTCTAGATGACGACCTTGACTTCAGTTTCTGTGGGTCCTGCAGTGGCTTGTCAGCCCTATTTTTGCCCTGAACTATCTGCCACAAGGACACTAAACATTGAGGAACAGGCAGAAAAGAGTTCAAATTGGGCTGAATTTTCAACAGACATTTCAGGTTGGTTACATTTGTTCAGGTTATTCACGTTTTATTGTTACAGGATAGTTTGTAAATGTACATATTTTCATAATTTCATGTTATTTGTTGCACTAAAACAAAGACAAACATTTGAAGTTGTCATTATTTACAGATATAATGTAATATTTTTTTTCCATCAAACCCAGTAGTAAATCTGCAGTCATTCTTTTGTGTAGGTTCTTCTGCTGTTATTATTTGACTGTAGATCAGATTGGTCTGGATGTGGAACCCACACTAAAATGAGTTCCACAGCCTGGACTGTGGAATTTATACTTTGTAAATTCATCCCAGGGGTCGGACTGGAACGTTTGGGGGGACGCACTTGGCCCCCAGGACGCATGTTTGAGACCCCTGATGTAGATTCCTAATCCACTATTTGGACAAAAGTCTGTGGACATGTTGAATCCAGGTGTTTCTTTTCTAACGGGGGTCTGGGATCCAAAACAATAAGGACTAATGTCAGAATAGAGTTTGATATTATGGGATAAATATCAGTGCATTGGTTAAAATATTGATGTTTCTAAACTATATGGACATAAATATGTGGACACATGTCTACAGCTGTAAGGTGCTGATTTGAGATATATTCATGAATATTTGACTATAGTTTAATGATAGATTTTTCCTCCTCAGTCAGATGTGATGACAGTAGATGGAATAATTATTTACAGTCAGAGCAAGAAAAATATTAGAGACATTTAGAGGAAGAACATCAAAAATCAGTCATGGATAAAAAATAAGTCAATGTCCAAACCATCTGTGAGTCATTTTATAAACAAAGATAATGACTGAACCCAAACGAACCAATGCAATGATATCTATCCCATAATATCAAACTCTATTCTGACATTAGTCCTTATTGTTTTGGATCCCAGACCCCTGTTAGAACAGAAACACCAAAAAAAAAAAAAAAAGAACAGACACCTGGATTCAACATGTCCACAGACTTTTGGACACATAGTGAACTGCTTTACATGTATTGGATTACTTTTGTATCAGACAGTGTCCTACATATTAAATCTGAACTGAGGTGAATGTGAATGAGTTCATACTTTGCATGAATATGTTGGATGTTTAAACATGAAGATATTTTTCCGATTAAATAGTCCACGGCTTTTAGAGAAGTATTGTTCCGTCCCAACCTGCAATTACAGCAGAAAAACACACATGACAACAATATAATAATAATAATAATAATAATAATAATAATAATAATAATAATAAATCACACTTTTTTTCCTCTTACTTTTTTTTTTTTTTCCTACGCACTTTGTCCAGGTATCTATGTCGATATGTAAGTCAAAGCATTGGCCTATATATTTTGTGTGTTGAAAAACCAATAAAAGTTTAAGTAATAATAATAATAATAATAATTTTAATACTACATCACACTTAAATAGCGCTTTTTTGCACAAAGACACTTCACAACATCATCGTCTTTCTTTCTCTCTTCAGATACTCTTATAAACACTTCCTTACTTGACAGAGATAATCTGTGGTAGTTTGGTGAAGATGTCGGTCATATGTTTGATTCCTTCGTCTTTCAGATTGTTGTCACTCAGACTGTGTAAAAACACAACCAACAAAAACAGACATCATGATGCCATTTAGTCCTGCTCAGTCACAAACCACCATCTAATTCATGTGTTTTTTTTTTTCCACTGCAGCTACAGAGTCTGTCATTTGTGCATCAGTAAGATTAGAAAGGGCTGGAAACGCACTTGATTTCAGTGATGTTTGGACAGTTCTGTAAAGCAGAGGCTAAAGTGGCAGCTCCTGTGGCCGTCAGATTAGCACCGCAGAACCTGGAGAAAACAACAACAACAACAACAACAATCAGACTGTTACTGTAAACAAAGACTGGGAGGAGCTAAAGCAGGGCCGTCAAACTCATGTCAGGGGTCACATTCAGACCAGTCTGATCTGAACTGGGCCAGACCAATAATAATAAGTTTTAGTTTTGATAAGTATATTACTGCTAAGAAATGGACAGTTTATTTTGGTGCATTACTGTTACGGAACGAATACTTTACTTTTGTCCTCAATATGTGTATTATTGTCATGAAAAGGACAGAGTTTATTTCTGTTTTTAATATGTGCACCATTACTGCTACGAAAAGGACAGAGTTTATTTTAATGTGAAATGCTGCTGCAAAATGGACAGTCTATCCTTGGTATGTTCAGCAATTTAGTGTTTTGTTCTTCGTCAGAATTTAGTCTGATATATGTAGGATTTTGAGTTACTTATTAGAATTTAGGCTAGGTGAAGGATGGGGTAAGGGGGCGGGAGATTATAAATTAAACTCCATCCCGCTCCGTTTTGAATGTTGGACTTTCTTTTATATAATCCTTTTGTTGTTTGGTTTTAATGCTATTCAAAATAAATAAAATAAACAAACAATAGGCATAATAATATATAAATAATGATAACTCCAAACCTTTCTCTGTCTTTTAGAGTAAAAAAAAAAAAAGTAGAATTACATGATGAAAATGGTTGCATCTACCAAGTATCCTTCAAAAGAATATGAATAACATGAACAACCACGAACAAACTGAAATTAATTAAGAAAATTAAGTGCCATTTTAACAATATTATGTTTCAGTTTATCATTTATACATGTTCATTACAACGTAAAGACCACAGTGGATCTACAAATACAAATATTGGTACAATTACACTCACTTCTTTTAAGACATTTCACGTTATTCACATTTTTTTAAAGAATAGTTTGTAAATTTAAACATTTTCATGTAATTTACTTTTTTTTTTTTTACACTAAAAGAAAGAGAAACATTTGGAGTTGTCATTATTTATCGGTTATTATGACAGTATTTTACTGATCTCACCCACTTTAGATCGGACTGGGATGAACATGAATCTGTTTTCTGTCCGTTATTTACAGTATTAGGACTCTAAACAGATGGAACTGCATCATTAAGGAAGCAAAAGTCATGTAAGTTCTGTTGTATAAATGTCAGATGGGGGTGGGATTTAATAAGTTTTCTTCTTCACACTCCTTTTTGAACTGTACATATTGAATTTATTTTGTTGTTACTAGTGTACATGCCAATTGCTATATTGTCTTGATCACCTTTATTTATTAATGTGTTTGCTCTGATATCAGTTCCTTGTACATGAAAAAAAATTTTTTTTTTCTTCTGCTCGAGACAAATAAATGAATGAAAAATGAAAATGAATGTGGCCCCTGAACTAAAATGATTGTAAATATCTTAAGTGTCATTTTTGAATCTTCCAAATTCATCCATTGGGCCCGTTTTGGCCCACAGACCTTATGTGTGACACCCCTGATCTAAAGGATATGAAAAGAAAAAACAAACAATTAAAACATACTCTAGTTTTCTCAGGGATGTGATTCTCGGCAAAACGGACGACACCTTTTCAGCAAATTTGTCATCGTACTTGCGGCTGTGAAAACTGACACAGAGACAGAGAAAGAGCATTAACTATTCAGTCTGTAAAGGACACACTTTACTGTCGTATGAACAGCAGGAAAAACAAAGGCTTCAGTGGAAAAAAAACAGCGTCTATAAACCAGAGTGATGGTATTTATTTACTGTGACCTTTAACCTTAACATGTCTTTAACCCTTATGTTCACTTTCTGATGTTCTGATTCCAGGTTTCATCAAACACATGCCGGATGTTTCTAATGGTTTGTGCTTCTTCTTGTCATGGGGTCAGAGGTCAAACTAAACACTGACTTTAACCTTTAACTCATTCAGTTGTTTTTGTGTGTTTTTAAGACTGCACGCATCTGAATAAAAGAGACAGAAAAATGAATATGTACGTTCATTTAAACACTGCAAAAACAACTAACGTAAAAGTAAAAACAAAACTTCAAACAGTCATGTATCTGTGATTTATTTTCCAGAAGCTGATTAATCTTATTTTGCTTGCTGAGTGGGTAACCCGTTTAATTTAATCACACGTACAGTATTTATAATTTCTGTCTGTTAAAAAACAATCTATTGCAAGCGTAGATCTTGACAAGATTTATGAATTACACTGTTAAAATATTTTAGTTAAAAATACTTATTCAAAATGATGCACTGTTAAAAAATCTGTTAAAATGAGCAAATTTGTTGTTCATTAAAAAATTAGGTATATATGCATGTGTAAAACTGTGTACTGTAAAGAGTTTGCAAAATCTAAGTTTAATTAGGCCACTAATGAGATGGTTGCATTTGTATTAATTGAGACCTTATTGATTTTTTTTTAGGTTTTTATATTCAACAGTGTTTGTGCTTTGCTTGCTTATAAGCCTGACCATTACCTCCACCAGGAGTATTGTGATCACTTTGCTCAGTGTGTTTGTTTGTTTGTTAGCAACTTTACAGGAAAATTATTCCAACCATCTTTCCCAAATCTTCCCCACAGATAGGCCTAGGCCCTGGGACCAACCCATTACATTTTGGTCCCAGTAGGCCAAAGTTCAAGGTCACAACATCTACAATTTTCCATCTGTCATCATTGAGACATTTTCCAAAATTCATCAAAAATTCTAAATGACTCCGATTAGCCTCCAGGTGGATCCACCTGTAGCTTAGAACAATCTCTTGTATCTGGCCCAAAATTGTCCACATCCACAGTGGAATGTGGACTCTGTGGACATTTACATTGAAAATCCCATTTACCACACATTTAAAATTAGAACTCAACTAATATTGATGAGAATTGAATCTAATTTGACAGACACATGACTGGTACCAAGCTTCAACTTTTTCTGCTGAATGGAACAACTTGGAAACTGTTGAATTTAAACAGAAATTGTCGATCCACACATGCACACTGTTCACGGTGCTTGGCAGAGGTTTGCATTCTCTGAACACTTGTTTTTCTAAATTGTCTGTCTTTTTTAATTTTCAAGGTTTTTCACCTGTGCTTTTAGGTGAATAAAGAGAACATTAAGTGCACTGAGTGAAGTCCTCTGTCTGGTTTGTGGAGTCCTTTCCCTTTCAGCTGTGGGAAAGCTTGTGCCTCAACAACACTTGAACACTACCTTGTGTAGTTTCAAATGTGCTATATGCATAAACTCACCCTTAACCGTGTACATTTCCACGTACCTGAGGAGGTGAATTGTCCGACATCTGGGTAAGACATCCAAACATTCCAGCTCCATTGAGCATGCTCCAAAATCTAAACCGATGTCTTTATCGTTCACAGAGTTGACAGCGAAAGCCACAGCGTCAATATCACTGGGTGACAGCCTGATGTTCCGCAGCTCCAGAACACGTCTGGTGAGAACAACTTCTTTGGCCAGTTGTATGTCCTGGCTCTCCTGGACGCAGTGGCACAGCTCCAGAACCTAGACCAGGATCAGGATCAAGATTAAGAATCTGTAGTACATGAAAACATGGACAAAAACACATGACAAAACAAGGCACGACACATGGTTCAAACAATTTATAAATAAAGTGCTGTTTTAAAGACCAATGGGAACAGGGACAGAGGAGTTCCTGTCTGTTTGTCCTGGATTTAAGCAGACGAACCCTTCAACCTGACAGGGGCAGCTTAAACTCAGAGTGCAGAGGGTGGTTTGGGTCGGCTAGAGTTTAAGGTTCATTTACGTTCACTTTATCTACGTAAATATGTTTGTCTGTTTCTAACGTCATCATCCGTCACTGCCTTCATTCTTCCATGTGTCCTGTATGATGGAATGAGCGTTTGTCAATCAATCCACCAGAGGGCACCGCTCTTGACTAGGGCTGTAAAAAAAATATCAGTTCTGCAATATATCGCGATATTTCATTTCACAATACTGTATCGATATTAAAAAGTACTGTACGGATATTTTTAGGTATTTATTCAAATGCAGATACTGTGGAGGTTCATTTTTGTTTTTGGGCAAGAATCTGGCTATACGCTACAAATCACAATACTAGGATCACAATACAATATATCATGATATATCATGATAGTTAAAAAGGTGATTTTTTGTTTGTTTCTTTTTTTTTTAAATGATTATTTCCTTTAAGAATTGAATTACAGCACAAATCTGCACAAATACTAAACATTTTTATTTGATCAGAACAGGACCTAATGTTATATCACAAAATGTTCCTGTGTTCAAACTGAAATTCTGTTTTACAGACATTCCAGTTTCAGATCCTCTTCAAATGTTCATATTCTATTAGTTCAGAACTAACATCAGAACAGTATTTTAGTTCAATCAAAACAAAGGAACTAACACTATTGAATAAAAGAGAGTGAAATAGTCAGGTGGGGCTTATAGCCTGGAAAGTACAGTAATGACAGAAGAATCCGACCAATAGGGAAAAACTGATCTAAGGCTCAAAACCCTCTCACATCAAAACTGTCAAGCAACTCATGGCCCCAGTTCACTGATATTAGAGGCCAAACTGCTGAACTGGACAGGTTTAATGAATGAATAAATTTAAAAAAATAATGACAGGAGAAGAATTCTTCCTGACATCAACCAGAGTTTCCTACATTTTGGAAACACTGATGTTTAAGAAAGACGATTTCAGACCTAAGACAATATACAGACCTGATCAAAATCTTAAGACCAGTTGAAAAATAGCTAGAATTTACCTTTTGCACATTTGGATCTTAATCAGGTTTTAAGTAGAGCTACAATATACAAAAGCAAGAAGGGGGAGTGAGACAAAAAGCACTTTGAAAAAGTCATTTATTGAAAACAACAAGTAAACTGAAATAGGCTGTTTATCAGCTGATCAAAAGTTTAAGACCATTGCTCGAAAAAATACAAAAAACTCTCCAAACCAGAACAAAAAATGTTCTCAGTAGGACTCAGTAATGAGTAGCTCCACCGTTCTTGTTAATCACTTCAAAAATTCCTTTGGCCATGCTTGATGCGAGTGTTTCCAGGAGGCTGGTGGGAACATTGCTCCAAGTGGTGAAGATGGCTTCACGAAGGGCATCAACTGTCTGGAACTGATGGCCATTTTTATAAACTTCCCTTGCCATCCATCCCCAAATGTTCTCTATGGGATTTAAATCAGGGGAACATGCGGGATGGTCCAAAAGAGTGATGTTCTTCTCCCTGAAGAAGTCCTTGGTCAAGCGAGCATTGTGACCTGCAGCGTTGTCCTGTTTTTAAACCCAGCTGTTACCACACAGACCAGGGCCCTCAGTCATGAGGGACGCCCGCTGCAACATCTGCACGTAACCGGCCGCCGTTTAACCACCCTGCACCACCTGAAGCTCCAGTGTTCCACTGAATGAAAAAGCACCCTAGATCATGATGGACCCCCCTCCACTGTGCCGGGTAGAAAACATCTCAGGTGGGATCTCCTTGTCATGCCAGTAACGTTGGAAGCCATCTGGACCGTCAAGGTTCCATTTTTTCTCATCAGAGAATAAAACTTTTTTCCACCTTTCAGTGTCCCATGTTTGATGCTCCTGGCAAAGTCTAAACGGGCAGTTTTGTGGCGTTGTAGGAGACGAGGTCTTTGAATTGGTTTTTTGTTTTTGAAACCCTTTTCCCGCAGATGCCGTCTGATGGTTACTGCGCTGCAGTCGGCACCAATAAGGGCCTTCATTTGGGTGGAGGACCGCCCTGTGTCTTGACGGACAGTCAATGGGATCCTCCGGCTCAGCGCAGGTGTCATTTTTTTGGGTCTACCACTTGACTTTTTTGTTCCATAATGCTCAGGATCTGTCCAAAAATGTAGAATGACTGTCTTACTGCGTCCAACCTCAGCAGCAATGGCACGCTGCCAGAGGCCTCGCTTATGCAGCTGGACGATCCGACCACGTTCAAGAAGAGAAAGCTTCTGAGCTTTAGCCATCAGGAGGGCATGACCGTGTGAATGCCCGACAGAAAATGAGAATTTTGAGCAGATTTTGGCTTTTATAGCCTGCGGTCTTAAACTTTGGATCAGCTGATAAACAGCCTATTTCAGTTTACTTGTTGTTTTCAATAAATGACTTTTTCAAAGTGCTTTTTGTCTCACTCCCCCTTCTTGCTTTTGTATATTGTAGCTCTACTTAAAACCTCATTAAGATCCAAATGTGCAAAAGGTAAATTCTAGCTATTTTTCAGCTGGTCTTAAGATTTTGATCAGGTCTGTAATACAGATGGAGACAGAAAACATGTGATGGCTCAGGTTTGACTGTGGTTCCTTCTACCTTTGGTCCAGTCAGGCTGGTGTTCTGACACAGCTGTTTTAGCAGTTTCCGAATGAGTTCCTGTCGTTTGTGGACCCAACTGGTGGTTCTCTGTAGTTGTTCTCCTTTGGTTAACTGAACGAGGACTGAAGTACAGTTTGGAGAGGCCAGGCCACACACATACAGGTAGAGGGAGTCCGTGAAGACCGTCCTCTGGTCCAACTTGGTGGTCCAGCGGGTCCTCAGACTGAATCTGACAAAGGAAACCAGATCATGAAGACATGTGAGGAACAGCCGGGCTCTGTTCACACTAGGGATGTAATCATTACCGATATAACGATAAACCGTGGTAAAATTTCCGATGGTTAGTATTACCGTTTAAATTCTAATTATCATGATAACCGTGTTCGATTACCGCACAAAGACAACTAGAAAACTTGATATGAAAATGGTCAAACAAGCTCCTCTATCACCTGTCCAACTACTGTTTTTCCCACTCAAAAAACCACACAGGAATTGATTGGAGAATTGATAAGGTATTGGTTTGGTAAGCAGAATCGACAATGGCATTGATATTGATCAAACCCTATCAGTTCCCACCCCTGGTGCAGATATCTGTTCTATCCATAAGGTGCCATCTTTAATGCACATTTGTATGTTTGATGTTAACATGTTAATATTTGAATATTTCTGCCACAGAAAGTACATTGTGGTGTTACTTTACTAGTCAAATTCAGCCCAATTTGAACTCTTTTCTGCCTGTTCCTCAGTGTTTAGTGTCTTTGTAGATCTGATCCATAATGCACATGGAGAAATGATAAGATGAGGCAGAATACTGTTGAAATTGCACTGATTTTTCTGAAGAAATTTCATTTTTTTCAGGTTATTCATGTTTTTTTTGTTTGGATAGTTTATAAAATTAAGTACTTTCACAATTTAACCTCCTAAGACCCACTGTCCACATTTCTGGACAAGAGTTTCACAACTTCATACAAAAAAAAAGAAAGAAAACTGTCCACCACAAAGGACATTCCATAAAAATTTTAAAACTGCATCTGAAAAAACGGTTTCATCATGATGTTTCCAATATAGGCACTGATTTAATAAAAAAAAACAAAAAAGCTTGTACTTTGCTGACATATCCTGGGTCTTAGGAGGTTAAAGGGGTTTTTTGGCATTAAAACAAAGACATAAATTGTCAGTTGTCATTATTTATAGGTTATTCTGTTATTATTTTACTGGTTAAGCCCACTGCAGATCAAACCGGGCTGAATGTGGAACCTGAAAGAACAGGAGTTTGAGAGCCCTGGTGTGTGTGATTTGTTCTATTAATGGTAATAAATGAACAAACCGATCTTAAATGGGCCACTTTCCAACAGTCCTACAGCAGCAGGAACAGTTTGATGTAAACTAAAATGCTAAATATTTGGCAAAAATCAAAGAAAAGAGCAGCAGTATTTGGATGAATTCCGATTCCGCAGACATACATGTGCAGTGTAACGGTGGCCCCCTGCTCACCCGACCCCTCCCCACACCTGTTTACCCTATCGACCTCCACAACTGTGATTGGCCAATACATTTTTTCCCCGCATCAGTGTCTTCTGGCATGCCTTTTAGGGATGGGAGGGGGGGCCTTTAGGGTCAGATATGTCTCATATGCGCTCAACTTACACATGTCGCTTTGCATTGAGTGCCAGGTTATTTCTGGCAGAGACTGTGACTGTATATGGACATATTCTACAGCGCTCCTCTGTACTGGATATCCAACAGTTGGTACACGGCTAAATTTACACATGAAATCTAAAACTAATCTATTTGATTTTTTTTTTTATTTTATTTTGTTTTTATTGGAAAAGGAGCAAGATATCTCAGCATTACCATTCATACATGTGATAGAGTTCTTTTTGTATTTCTTATTTTATACATACAAAGTGTCAAACAGAAAAAAAAAACTAACATATGAACTGAGTGCTTACAGTTTTGGTATTTCTCACTTTAAAAAAAAACAAACAAAAAAAACAATCACAGCTTTCAATACCTCTGGGTTCTTTAACCTCCTAAGACCCAGGACATGTCAGCAAAGTACCAGCTTTTATTGTTTTTTATTAAATCAGTGCCTATATTGGAAACATCAAGATGCAAGAGTTTTTTCAGATGCAGTTTTTAAAATTTTTATGGAATGTCCTTTGTGGTGGACAGTTTTCTTTTCTTTTTTTTGGTATAACGTTGTGAAACTCCTGTCCACAAATGTGGACAGAAAACCCATAGCTGGGTCTGAGGAGGATAAACATTGCACATGTTTAAGCAAAAGTAAAACATAAGCAAAGAATAAAGACAGGGAGATGATAAAGAAAAAATTTTTAGAGTGATACAAATTCTGGGCAGCTAGAGGATACAAAGTTCATCCATTTGTCCCAATCTATTTGAATTTGAATACGTTCTGCCCTTTGGCAGGGTGGGTTTTACCTGAATGCGAGTGCTTCTTACCTCTTCTTGAGATGTGCGTCACTGACTTCGCTACTAGTCATGATTCTAAGAGCTGCCAAAAATTCCTGTACAGTCAAATGAATGAAGCAGTAGGCGTTGACAACAGCCCCATCCTCCTGCCTCAGTTCCACCTGAAAGCAGGACACGCAAACACAACTTCAGAGTGTGCAGCTCCAGAACTGTAACTGTCTTTAAAACGGTGGTTCGATGAATAAAAGTAGGGTTCAGTTTTTGTTCTTGGTCAATTGCAATTGCAGTGAAATCAGGGTCAAAATGAAAAAATCTTGCTTTTTACAGTGGTTTGTAAACTGTGTCTCTATTTAATAACTAATGTCCAACACCTTCCACTATGCACAGACCAATGTTTTACCTTTGAAAATAGGCCCGTCTTGACTGAAAACTCCAAAATATTTCTGGGAACGTCTTTTTCCAAGAACAGGATCCTGCTCTGGTCTAAACCCTTCCAGGCCAGTTGACTCAGCTCACACAGCTCTGATCGATACTGGGTCAGAGCAGAGCTGCAGAGATGCACAGATGAAGGCATGAGCGGATACGACCAAATAACAACCACTGAAAATGTATGTACCCTTAGATCATGGAAATAATAAAATTAAATTAACAAATGCTTCAATGTTGTGCACTGCTTTGCACTTTTTATGACAGACTTTTCCCTGTTGTTGATTTAATTCCTGTTGAACCACTAATCCTATCAATTCATGTCAATAATTGGTGTAAAATACAGTTCTTCATCTTTTCATGGTCATCAGATATGACCATATTTGGACGTTCAGAGGCTCCGTAGTTACCATGGAAACACTGTCATCTTCTACAACAATGATTCCCCAGTCAAACCCATGGAGTTGGATCAATGACAGTGGATAAAATTAACAAAAATTTATGAAATAAATAAATAAATAAATAACGTGAAAAAAATAAGCCAAAATTGTATTAATATAAAGTAAAAACCAATCAAATATGCATCAAAATGAACAAAAACAGTTAAAGTATTAAATAAAATGACCAAAAATGTATAATAAATCAACAAAGTAATAAATAATATGAACAAAATAAGCCACAAACTGAAAACTGAAGAAAAAACCCCCCTGAAAATAAGCAATAAAATGAAAAAAATTAATAAAAAGTGTAAACATGATTCCCCAGTCAAACCCATGGAGTTGGATCAGTGCCACTGGATGGACACACTGGGTTTAGGTTCAGTTAATGACAGATTGGACTGAAAAAGACACTGTTTATTCAGTTTGATCTGTTTCTGAGAGAAGAACCTGTGAATTTACTCTTTGTTTTCATGAACATCTACATGATCGGTGAATTAAATATATGAACATACATTATTTATTCCAAAAAATGCAAAAATGCGGAGGATAATATTATAATAAATGGTTATAAATCACTTAAGAAAGGTTAAATAGAGAGAAAAATTCATTTGGGAACTGACACAAAAGTAGCGGTGGGTTTTTATGGGTTAAAGTAGAAATATTAGAAATGACTCTTTTCTCATAATGACGCCATCCTGCTCTGGGTCTTCTCTGACCCACACTGTGAGGATGGTGTGTTGTGTACCTCTGCGTTATCCCCCTGGTACCACCGGCTCCTTTATCAGGGCTGCGGCTCAGAAACGCTCCCAGAACAGTGAGGTAGACCTGCGTTAGAGTGGAGGGGATCTGGGGGACGATGGGAGGTAGATGAGCTCTGCCGTTCCTGCCATCCATCGTTACACCTCCACTCGTTCTTCTTCGTTCTTCTCCATCTCCCGTTTGTGTGTGACTTCCTCCTCCTCCTCCTGCTGCTCCTCCTCTCTGTGCTGCTGCCGTCTGTTGGGACTTTTCCTCCTCTCTGCTTGTTTCACCTCTTCTTTCTTCATCTCTCAGTCCCTGCAGTAGATGATCCAGACAGATGCAGCAGATGTTGCAGAGCGCTGGAGTGGAAGACATGGACCGTAGGTGTCTGTTGGACAGAAGGAGCTCTGCTGCCTGTATCCCACAGCCGGAGTGACCTATCAGAAAAATAAACCACGTGACTAGAAGTTCAATGACCTGAAATAATAATAATAATAATAATAATAATAATAATAATAATAATAATAATAATAATAATAATAAATACTTTTAATAGTTTATGATTGTTGTGAATGGTGACTATGGTACATGCACTGATACAAATGTATAATTCATTAACGACACTGGCATGATAATGAGATAATAATAATAATAATAATAATAATAATAATAATAATAATAATAATAATAATAATAATAATAATAATAATAATAATAAGAAGAAGAAGAAGAAGAAGAAGAAGAAGAAGAAGAAGAAGAAGAAGAAGAAGAAGAAGAAGAAGAAGAAGAAGAAGAAGAAGAAGAAGAAGAAGGAGGAGGAGGAGGAGGAGGAGGAGGAGGAGGAGGAGGAGGAGGAGGAGGAGGAGGAGGAGGAGGAGGAGGAGGAGGAGGGAGGAGGAGGAGGAGGGGGAAGGAGAAGAGGAGGAATAGAAGGAGGAGAAGGAGGAGGAGAAGAAGGGGGAGGGGGGAGGAGAAGGAGAAGAAGGAGGAGGAAGAGAAGGAGAAGAGGAGGAATAGAAGAAGGAGGAGGAGGAGAAGGAGGAGACGAGGAGGAATAGAAGGAGGAGAAGAAGGAGGAGGAAGAGAAGGAGAAGAGGAGAAATAGAAGGAGGAGAAGGAGAAGGAAAAGAGGGAGGTGGAGAAGGAGGAGAAGAAGAAGAAGCAGAAGGAGAAGAAAAAGCTGCCTGTCTAAATCCCTTTTCATTCCAGCTCCTCTTTCAATGCTCCAGTGAATACAGGTCGTATTAGAATCAAACACTGAATCTAATCTGATTGTGAATCTTCTGGACACCTGATGTGTTCCTTCTCACCTTTTCGACTGAAGTATCTGTCCACATACTGCTGGATTTCATGGCTGCTCCACTCCATCAGATGCCCCTCCTTATCTGCCAGACCTTCTAAATCCATCACATCACGCCCACGGCAGGTGACCACCACAGTGCACCCTGGGAGGATCTGGTGATGCAACAGCCCTGAGATGAGGTCTGCCACTGGCACGGGGGTCCTGGGGTCCAGCTGCTCCCTGTCCCTCTGGACGGCTTTTCTGCTGATCTTACTGTGAAACTCGTCGTAACCATCCAGAACCCAACAGATTCGCTCTGGATTGGACAGAAGGTACTCCACAATGGCATTCTGCACAAACACAACTGAATGTAAGCACAGTTTATGACAAACAAGGACCTACAGCAGCCTTTATCAGGAGGAAAAACCGAACCCAAACGAACCCTTTCAGAGCCTCATGTGGTTCTGCTGAAGTGTGAACAGGTGAAGTCACACTTGTATGTTGTCAGATTTCTTAGCCTTTGTTTCCTGTGTGCTCCTCTTCCCTCTTGTTTCTGTCCATTTGGTGTGTGTTTGTCTGGAAGTGGGTGGAGTCACCTGCAGTTCCTGCTCCTCCCCACACATGCAGCTCATATAATAATCAAACCACCTGTTTTACCTCTGGGTAAAAACCTACCACTCATTGCCAAACCATCCCTTTCCCACATATCGTTAGCCTCATAACATAACTGCCTTAGATCAGGGGTGTCCAACCCTGGTCCTCCACATCTACTGTCCTTCATATTTTAGATGTGTCCCTCTTCCAACACACCTGATTCAAATCATCAGCCTATCATCCAGCTCTGCAGAAGACTGAGAACGACCGTCAGGTGTGTTGGAACAGGGACACATCTAAAACATGCAGGATAGTAGCCCTGGAGGACCAGGGTTGGACACCCCTGGCCTCAGTCATATTTTGGTCCAAATTGTGAAATCTGTATAATTTTACTCTCCTAACACTGCTGATTCGTTTTTCATTGACTATGACCTGAAAAAAATATGACTGAGGCCAGGGGTGTCAAACTCTGGTCCTCCAGGGCTACTATCCTGGATGTTTTAGATGTATCCTTGTTCTAACACACCTGACGGTTGTTCTCAGTCTTCTGCAGAGCTGGATGATAGGCTGATGATTTGAATCAGGTGTTGGAAGAGGGAAACATCTAAAACATGAAGAACAGTAGATGTGGAGGACAAGGGTTGGACACTCCTGATCTAAGGCAGTTATGTTATGAGGTTAACGAAACAGATACTGCCTCAGCTGCATGTTTGAGACGCTCTGTCTTCAGTCATATTTGTTCAACACTTTTCCCCTCGTGTACAGACGTCCAGACTCCTGTATCTTCTGACCCTAATCCTGCTCGGCTCCACTTATTTAGTCCTGATCCCAGCCCCAGCCCCAGCCCCAGCCCCAGCCCCAGCCCCAGCCCCAGCCCCAGCCCCAGCCCCACCCTGGTCCCATCCCACTCAGACCTCCATCTCCAGAAACTCTGGTTGGACAAATGTCAAAGCTCCACTCATCCACCTTAAAACCTCATAATTAGAATTACACACGACTATACTTTTACACACCCATTATGTAAATGTCATTAATTATCATATACATTGTATGGATATACATTTATATTTTTTGTATTTTATGTGTTGCGTGTGTCTTTTTTTTCTATTTTATTATTGGTTGCAGGTACAAAAATACATTTCACTGTGCACTGCACTATGTATAACTGTGGATATGGCAATAATCTGATCTTATCGTACTTTATCTTGTCTTATCTTACTTTATCTTACTTTATCTTATCTTATCTTATCTTATCTTCTCTTACCTTATCTTGGTATTCCCTTTAATTGTCAGTGCTGTGTTCTGTGTGATATAATTACTGTTTGACATGTATCATGTGTTCTGTTCTACTGTTGCAGGACTCAAACCTTTTCTTCGAGGCTTCCTTCTGGAGGTAGATAGTGTTGGAGAAGCAGCTCAGACAGGGACATGGGTCTGGACAGCAGGTTGAGCTGACGGAACTCCAGAAGGACAAACAGGTACGAGGAGGGGATAGGACCCTGAAGGACAAAGTACAGGAGGTAGAAGTCCGGGGGTCACCTAATACTGTTAATTAACATGGATTATAATGTGCATTTAAGGATCTAGTGTGACAGATTTAAAGGGATGAAGCTGAAGAAATGGAATATAATCATGATGATGTTTTAATTAGTGACAACATATTTATATGTAGAGCAGGAGCCATGTTCCGATCAGATGTTTTTTACTGTAGCTCTCAACACACATCTTCTTTTCCTGTTTTATATTGGGTGGCATCCACTTTTCTGTCTCCTACTGTTTACCCACAAAGAACAAACATAAAGACACAACCCTGTCCTTTGCAGCCACTAAACCACAGGTGACAGTTGGAGCTTTTCAGCTGGTTAATTCCACCTCTAAGTGTCACTAAACACAATCTTAAAACACATTAATGTCTGAAGAGGAACAAAAGTGAACTTACTAGTTTACGTGCCCACTGTTGACCCAAACAAGACATCAGCAGTGTTTTTCCTGATCCAGCCAGGCCACACAGAACGGTTATGTTTCCTGTACATCCCTGAAGAAAGGTCTCCAGTGTCACTTTGGACTCCGTTCCATAATCCACATCAGCCTCTGAAAATATGTTAAAAAAACAACACTCTCTGACCAACCTTGACACTAAATATATTAAATGTCTTTGCTCCTCAGAGTCCAATTCATGTTTAAAGTGCGATATTTCAGTCAGGGTTCCTACAAGTTTCATTTAAGACCTTTTTAAGACATTCTTAAGATACTTAGAACAGAATTTAATGCCCATTTCTTAGCCATACTGGCAAAAAATTGTGACTCCTAGAAATTAGGAAAATGTATTTATTCACGCCAATGCCTTGATTCCCACTGTTTGTTCTGAGTCATTTCTCACCAGAGGCAAAGTTAGAGATAATCGGTTCCTAATTTCAGCATAAATTATCGGGTTGGAACGGGTGCCAACATGCTTATGGAAACAGAACTGAAATTTAATACCTTTAAAGACTTTTTTAAGGTATTAAATGCAGATTTGTAAATTCAAGACTTGTAATACTTTTAAAGACCCCGCAGGAACCCTGACAGTACTATGTTACTTTTAACATAATTCAAAATTTCTTTATAACTCCTGTGTCTATGTATATTTATCTTTTTTTTCAGCTTTGTTTTATGAGTATTTTAACTGTTTCTTTTTAGCACGTAAAAGTGAGACATGCATTTCTTTTTTTCTTCTCTTGGATTTTAGAGAGAAACACAACAGATATTCCAGTGTACCTGTGCAGTAACTGTATCTGTGCAGTAACTGTACCCGGATAGTAAATGCACCTGTGCAGTAACTGTACTCGTATAGTAAATGCACCTGTGCGGTAAATGTACCTGTGCAGTAACTGTACTCGTATAGTAAATGCACCTGTGCGGTAAATGTACCTGTGTAGTAACTGTACCTGTGCAGTAAATGTACCTGTGCAGTAACTGTACCTGTGCAGTAAATGTACCTGTGCAGTAAATGTATCTGTGAAGTAACTGTACCTGTGCAGTAACTGTACCTGTGCAGTAAATGTACCTGTGCAGTAACTGTACCCGGATAGTAAATGTACCTGTGCAGTAACTGTACCTGTGCAGTAAATGTACCTGTGCAGTAAATGTATCTGTGAAGTAACTGTACCTGTGCAGTAACTGTACCTGTGCAGTAAATGCACCTGTGCAGTAACTGTACTCGTATAGTAAATGCACCTGTGCGGTAAATGTACCTGTGCAGTAACTGTACCTGTGCAGTAAATGTACCTGTGCAGTAACTGTACCCGGATAGTAAATGCACCTGTGCGGTAAATGTACCTGTGCAGTAACTGTACCTGTGCAGTAACTGTACTCGTATAGTAAATGCACCTGTGCGGTAAATGTACCTGTGCATTAACTGTACCTGTGCAGTAAATGTACCTGTGCAGTAACTGTACTGTGCAGTAAATTCACCTGTGCAGTAACTGTACTCGTATAGTAAATGCACCTGTGCGGTAAATGTACCTGTGCAGTAACTGTACCTGTGCAGTAAATGTATCTGTGCAGTAAATGTACCTGTGCAGTAACTGTACCTGTGCAGTAAATGTATCTGTGCAGTAAATGTACCTGTGCAGTAAATGTATCTGTGCAGTAAATGTACCTGTGCAGTAACTGTACCTGTGCAGTAAATGTATCTGTGCAGTAAATGTACCTGTGCAGTACCTGTACTGTGCAGTAAATGTACCTGTGCAGTAACTGTACCTGTGCAGTAACTGTACCCGTACAATAACTGCACCTGTGCAGTAAACAGTAAAAAAGCCCTTTCTATCCCTTCATCTTTCTCTTTTAGAACACTAATCTTTCTGTGTTTTGTAATGAACTGGTCAGATTGTATTGTCAGTATTACTGCAGATGCTTTCAGATGAAGTGGTGCTGCTGTAACCTGGTGTCCTGCTGCCTCTGTCTGCTGGTCCAGGGGTTTTATCCGGTCCAGGGGTTTTATCTGGTCTATCCCTGCCCCTGTTTGTGGTTCTTGGGCGGACCCACACATTCTCTATCTGGACGTCCATCACCAGGTGCTCTCGTATCTGCTCCCATCTCCTCAGCAGCAAACTCTGGACTGCAGCCACGTACCGTTCCCAGTAATCTGCAGGTAGGGGATATGAGCAAACATATCTTTTTTAGACAGATGTGCATATATAATGGCAGAAATACTTTCTATTGAACTGAACCTGCAATTGAACTTTTATTGCATTTCAGCTTCCTGTTTATGCAAAATGGAAAGACACCATTGAGGCTGTTCTAGAACTGTCATTTGATAGAAGATGTTAAATAAAGGATTATTCAGGTTGGAAATGATGCTTGGAATCCAAAACAATTCACTTTCCAAAACTGAGGATTAGGGATGTAACGATTATCGGTATAACCATAAACCACAGTAAAATTCCCAATGGTTAGTATTACCATTTAAATTCTAATAATCATGATAACTGTGTTTGATTACTGCACTTTTAACACAAACTTGATCTGGAAAATGGTCAAACAATAACTATAAGGTGCCATCTTTAGATCAAATATTTTACTCCAACTTTAAGGGCATCAGTGTATATTGTGCCAGTTGTGCAGTATAAGGCCTTCAGATTATTCATAACACTACCTCATTATCATACCAATGTCTATAATAAACTATAAATATACTTTGTGTTACAGTGCACATACCATAGTATTTAGAATATTTCATAACAATCATAAAATATTTACAGAATTTCAGAATGAGTAATAAAGTCAGCCATCAGTGCTTCATACATACGGTCACTCACTGTATCTGCAAACATCAAACTGTATTAAAATGGTCACAGATTAAATACATTAACCATCCTATCATCCCTGGAATAATACATTATAATGTCACTATAAGGACACAATGAAATCCCTGTATATTCCTTTACAATCTGACATTAGTCACTCCAAGTGCTCTAAAAACAAAAAAAAAAAAAAAAAAAGTGAAAACAAGAACTGTTGTGTTGAGTCAGATGTGTTCACTATGTGTTCACTGTTCTTGCATCATACTCTGTTCATGTCGTTCTTTCTGTTACAAA
The DNA here is from genome assembly GCF_902148855.1 of Sphaeramia orbicularis. NCBI lineage: Eukaryota > Metazoa > Chordata > Actinopteri > Kurtiformes > Apogonidae > Sphaeramia > Sphaeramia orbicularis. The sequence continues at coordinate 2,814,016 of NC_043962.1, forward strand.
CAGAACTGAAAACTGTTTAATAGAGGCTGCAGATGCCTTGACTTTTGGCCTTAGGCACCACCAAAAACATGTTAATTCACAAAAATGTCCCAAAAACATCCATTAAAGCAGTGATATTAGTCTTTTTTAAATGTTCTTCCTTTTCTCACATTTCCCTGTGGTCTCCATAAACTGTAAATGCTCTGCTTGGCTCTGAATTCTTCATTCATTCAACTCCACAGGTCCATCTTCAACCCTATTTCTGAGTAATGACACAAGAAAGGTGGTTTGGAGCGCTGGCCCTTTAAATGCACAGGACACACTTCAGGCCCCGCCCCCTCCAGGTTATTGGCTGTCCTGTTCAACCGACAACTGAACATTTGAGGTAATGGGCTCCAAGTTTGGACATATTTTCAGTCTGGACTCCAACTGCTGATGACGACAAACAATTATGGAGAAATGGAGAAATACTGGAGAAATGTTGGTCTGAAGTCTGGACCTGATATAAGCAAATGTGGAGACGGAACGAATTAGAGACGCGACTAATTAAGAAGGAATTCCAACAGGTTGTAGAAATCCACTGGATTTATGTCCAAATGAATATAACCTCCTCAGACCCAGCTATGGGTTTTCTGTCCACATTTGTGGACAAGCGTTTCACAACTTTAAACAAAAAAAAGAAAAGAAAACTGTCCACCACAAAGGACATTCCATAAAAATTTTATAAACTGCATCTGAAAAAACTGTTGCACCATGATGTTTCCAATATAGACACTTACTTAATAAAAAACAAAAAAAAGCTTGTACTTTGCTGACATGTCCTGGGTCTGAGGAGGATAAAGATAGTTCTGCAGCAGCTGGAGGGTTCAAATTCAAACTGTCTGAACTATTAGGATCCAAATACACAAAGAAATGAAGCACAGACTAAGAAAAGGGGGTTTAGACAAATATGAGCCCTTTAAGACACAGGTGTCAAACATGTGTCCAGTCCAGCCTGTGGGATGAATTTTCAAACTGCAAAAAATTACAGTGAAGTTCAACCAATTATGTCGAACTGGTTTTAGTTCAGGGGCCACATATAGACCCATGTGATCTAGTAAAATAATAGGAAAATAACCTATAATGACTCCAAATATCCTTCTTGGTTGAATATGGAAAAAATAATATTACATTACGCTTATAAGTATTATGCAGAATATCTCTGTTTTAGTGCAAAAAATAGCATTAAATTATGAAAATATTTACATTCACAAACTATCCTTTAACAATGAAATGTGAATAACCTGAACAAATATGAACTAACTGAAATGTCTAAAGAAAATTAAGCACAAGTTTAACAATATTCTGCCTCTTACTAAATGTTTTGTGCCTTTGTAGTTGTATAAATGATAGGTTGAGGCATAATATTTTTCAAATTGCACTTATTTTTCTTAAGAAATTTCTGTTTTTTCATGTTATTCCGATGTTTTTTGTTTAGATAGTTTGTAAAAGTAAATATTTTCATAATTTAATGTTATTTTTTTTGCACTAAAACCAAGAGAAAAGTTTGTAGTTGTCATTATTTATAGATTATGATGCTTTTATTTTCTGGCCCACTGGAGCTCAAACCCTGAACTAATGTGAGTTTGACAGCCCTGCTCTGCTTTAAGGCCTTCCTGACTTCCTTTAAGAACATACAACACATGCATTTGGAAATAGAACTGTCCACATCTTTATGAATGCTTGTAAATGCATGCATTCTATAACACGCTATAAGCCTGTGGCAAGGGTTTCATAGAGTCGTACTGTTTATTATCCACATAAACTGGGGGATATTTTGAGCACTCCACCCCCACCCCCCATCAGTGTCAGTTTGAGCCGTTCATGATCAGATAAAGTATTAAAGTATTTCAGTGCCTGCACTTGCACAAAACAGAGTTCCTCCAGGTTCCAACAAGTTCAATTTAAGACCTTTTTAAGACCGTTTAGAACAGAATTTAATGCCCACTTCACAACCATACTGGCAAAAATTCATGACTCCTAGAATTTAGGAAAATGTATGTATTTACTCAAATGCCTTTATTCTCACTGTTTCAGCTCATTTCTCATCTGAGGAACCCCCAGACCCTCAGGTCATCTGGATCCAGTCTGTTGTCAGTTCCCAGAGTCAGAACCAGACACAGAGAAGCTGCGTTCAGCTTCTATGCTCCACATGTCTGGAACAAACTCCCAGAAAGCCTCAGATCAGCTGAAACACTCAGTTTATTTAAGTCCAGGTTACAGACCCACCTGCTCTCAGCTGCATTTGAATAAAGTTTGGATTCATCAGTTCAGATCTGCACTGTTCCTTTTAAGCTAAAAGTTTTTATCCATTTTATCTGTTTTATCTATTTATCAGATTTTTTTGGGGTTGTTTGTTTGTTTGTTTGTTTTTCTCATGCCTTTACTTTTTATTGCTTCCATGCTGTAATGCTTTTAATATTTTATGTCAAGGGTGTCAAATTCCTGTTCTGTCAGGTTCCACATTCAGCCCAATCTGATCTCCAGTGGGCCGGACCAGTAAAATAATAACAGAATAACCTAGAAATAACAACTCCAAAATTTTCAGTGCAAAAAAATAACATTAAATTATGAAAATTTTTACAATTTACAAACTATCCAAACCAAAGAAAGATGTGAATAATCTAAAAAAAACCCAAAAAAAACCCCCCAGAAATTTCTGAAGAAAAATAAGCACAGTTTTATCAATATCATGCCTCAACTTATGATTTACACATGTGCAGATATACAGATTTAGATCAGATATACCAAGGCACAAAACAAGCAGAATATTGTTAAAATTGCACTTATTTTTCTTTAGATATTTCAGCTTGTTCATATTTGTTCCAGTTATTGATATTTTATTGTTAATTTATTGTTAAAGGCTATCAGAATTTAATGTTCTTTAAAATAAATCAAAGACAAAAAATTGGTGTTGCCATTATTTATAGGAATACTGTCATATTATTTTTTTCCACATTAAACCAAGAAGAAAATTTGGACTCATTATTTCTAGGTTATTATGCTATTATTTTTGAGTTTGATGCCCTTGACTGTTAATATCTTCAGGGTAATTTTTGCACTTTGGAAATTCATCCTATGGGCCGGAGTGGAAGTTTTGGCGGGCCGGTTTTGGCCCCCGGGACGCATGTTCGACACCTGTATTTTATGTAAAGCACTTTGAATTGTCTTGTACATGAAATGTGCTATAGAAAAAAAAACAGCCTTGCCTTGAGGCAAAGTTAATGATAATTGGTTTCTAATTTTAATACAAATTATCGGGTTGTAACGGTTGGACCTGAGTTGACTAAACTTACAGTCTTTGCAGTTTGGACTTTTAACAGACACATTTAAACCCATTTATGGCAATTTAAGGAAACACAGCTGAAGACCTACCATATCAAATGTAATACCTTCAAAGACTTTTTTAAGGTACTACATGCAGATTTGTAAATTCCAGACTTTTAAGACTTTTTAAGACCCCACAGGGACCCTGACCACATCTACAGTAAAGCTCCCACTGAGTGAACCCTGGTAACCTGACACCCAATAGTTGGCATGCCTGCTTTTACCCGTGCACTAACACATTACTGTGGAATGAATGCCTCCCACTGCTTTCACTTCTGCTTTTTACAAACTACGCCAACATGTTTTTACGGTTACAACTTCATTTTGAAGAAACACTTAACCTTCATGATGATTTCATTACTGACTGATATGTGATGTGCAGATTGTAAAGAGTTGTTGGTCGGTCTAAAATGTCCAGTTTTACAGAGGTATCGTATTAACCCATAAAGACCCACAGCTACTTCTGTGCCAGTTCCCAAAGGAAGTTTTCTCTCTATTTAACCATTTCTTAAGTGATTTTTAACCATTTATTATAATATTATCCTCTGCATTTTGCATATTTCGGAATTAACAATGTATTTTCATATATTTAATTCACTGATCATGTAGATGTTCATGAAAACAAAGAGTAAATTCAAAGGTTATTACATAAAAAACAGAAAAAAACTGTAATAAAGAGAGTTTTTTAGCAAATCTGTCATTAACTGAACATAAACCCAGTGTGTCCATCCACTGGCATTGATCCAACTCCATGGGTTTGACTGGTGAGTCAATGTTGGAGAAGATGATGGTGTTTCCATGGTAACTACGGAGCCTCTGAGCGTCCAAATATGGTCATATCTGATGACCATGAAAAGATAAAGAACTGTATTTTACACCAATTATTGACATGGATTGATAGAATTAGTGGATCAACAGGAATTAAACAGTTTAGATCAGTAGATGGTTTAGGTTAAAGGAGGACGTCTGGGTCTTTAAATACACTCATTTAAATATTCAATGCGCTGATTCCAAGCAGACTGTTGTCCAAACTGCACAGTCTGGGTACTGGTGAGCACACCTGCAGATGGATCGGAGATTTTCTCACCAACAGTCTGCAGTCAGTCAGGATGGGGCCTCATCACTCTTCTGTCCTGACAGTGAGTACTGGGGCCCCCCAGGGCTGTGTGCTCAGCCCCATGCTGTACACCTTGTACACTCGTGACTGCGCACCAATCCACAACAGCAACCTCCTGGTCAAATTTGCGGATGTCACTACTGTGGTGGGGCTGATCCACAACAATGATGAAACGGCCTACAGAGAGGAGGTCCTGAACCTCACTACCTGCTGTTCCCTTAATAATCTGGCACTCAACTCCTCGAAAACAAAGGAGTTGGTGCTGGACTTCAGGAGGAAGAGGGAGGATCCCCCCCTCTTCTGATCCAAGGGGACACCGTGGAGAGGGTCAGTGACTTCAGATTCCTGGGTACATACATTTCTCAGGACCTCACATGGGGCAGAAACACCAGTGCCCTTGTGAAAAAAGCACGGCAGCGCCTGTACTTTTGAAGGTCACTGAGAAGGCTCCACCTGTCCCAGGAACTGCTGCTGTCCTTCTATACATGTTCTGTGGAGAGCATCCTTTCCCACAGCATCTTGGTGTGGTATAGGAGCAGCTCTCAGGCTGACAAGAAGGCTCTGGAAAGAGTCAGGAAGTCAGCCCAGAGCATCATAGGAGTCCAGCTGTCCTCTGTGTCAGACATCTATAACAGCAGGTGTCTGCGCAGGGCCAGAAGCATCACCCTCGACGGTTCACATCCTGGACACAGCCTGTTCTCACTGTTGCCCTCAGGGAGGAGGTACAGGTCCATCCAGGCCCACACCTCCAGATTTAGCAGCACATTTTATCCAAGTGCAATACGGGTGCTGAACACACTGCAATGACAATACCTCACAAAGGACATATATTCATAGTGTTCAGCCAGGGTCAAAGTGCAATATATACTTATCTCTACTGTTTCTTGGTTGATGGCATGCCTGTTTTTACTCCGTATATATATTACTCTTTTCTTTCTTCTTCTTTAAACTGTTTGCACTACACACCACTAGAGAGTTGTCTCTTACAATTTTGTTGTACATATGTATAATGACAATAAAGGCATTCTATTCTATTCTATTAAGGGTTAAAGGTGGATGTTTGGGTCTGTAAGGGTTAAAGGTGGACGTTTGGGTCTGTAAGAGTTAAAGGTGAACGTTTGGGTCTGTAAGGGTTAAAGGTGGACGTTTGGGTCTTTAAGAGTTAAAGGTGGACGTTTGGGTCTTTAAGGGTTAAAGGTGGATGTTTGGGTCAGTAAGGGTTAAAGGTGAACATTTGGGTCTGTAAGGGTTAAAGGTGAACGTTTGGGTCTGTAAGGGTTAAAGGTGAACGTTTGGGTCTTTAAGGGTTAAAGGTGAACGTTTGGGTCTGTAAGGGTTAAAGGTGGATGTTTGGGTCTGTAAGGGTTAAAGGTGGACGTTTGGGTCTTTAAGGGTTAAAGGTGGACGTTTGGGTCTGTAAGGGTTAAAGGTGGACGTTTGGGTCTGTAAGGGTTAAAGGTGGACGTTTGGGTCTTTAAGAGTTAAAGGTGGACGTTTGGGTCTTTAAGGGTTAAAGGTGGATGTTTGGGTCAGTAAGGGTTAAAGGTGAACATTTGGGTCTGTAAGGGTTAAAGGTGGACGTTTGGGTCTTTAAGGGTTAAAGGTGAACGTTTGGGTCTTTAAGGGTTAAAGGTGAACGTTTGGGTCTGTAAGGGTTAAAGGTGGATGTTTGGGTCTGTAAGGGTTAAAGGTGGACGTTTGGGTCTTTAAGGGTTAAAGGTGAACGTTTGGGTCTTTAAGGGTTAAAGGTGAACGTTTGGGTCTGCAAGGGTTAAAGGTGAACGTTTGGGTCTGTAAGGGTTAAAGGTGAACGTTTGGGTCTGTAAGGGTTAAAGGTGGATGTTTGGGTCAGTAAGGGTTAAAGGTGGACGTTTGGGTCTTTAAGGGTTAAAGGTGGACGTTTGGGTCTGTAAGGGTTAAAGGTGGACGTTTGGGTCTTTAAGGGTTAAAGGTGGACATTTGGGTCTGTAAGGGTTAAAGGTGGACGTTTGGGTCTGTAAGGGTTAAAAGTGGACGTTTGGGTCTGTAAGGGTTAAAGGTGGACGTTTGGGTCTTTAAGGGTTAAAGGTGGACGTTTGGGTCTTTAAGGGTTAAAGGTGGACGTTTGGGTCTGTAAGGGTTAAAGGTGAACGTTTGGGTCTTTAAGGGTTAAAGGTGGACGTTTGGGTCTTTAAGGGTTAAAGGTGGACGTTTGGGTCTTTAAGGGTTAAAGGTGGACGTTTGGGTCTTTAAGGGTTAAAGGTGGACATTTGGGTCTGTAAGGGTTAAAGGTGAACGTTTGGGTCTGTAAGGGTTAAAGGTGGACGTTTGGGTCTTTAAGGGTTAAAGGTGGACGTTTGGGTCTTTAAGGGTTAAAGGTGGACATTTGGGTCTGTAAGGGTTAAAGGTGGACATTTGGGTCTGTAAGGGTTAAAGGTGAACGTTTGGGTCTTTAAGGGTTAAAGGTGGACGTTTGGGTCTTTAAGGGTTAAAGGTGGACGTTTGGGTCTTTAAGGGTTAAAGGTGGACATTTGGGTCTGTAAGGGTTAAAGGTGGACATTTGGGTCTGTAAGGGTTAAAAATGATTATATCACAGTCTTGTTAGACTGGTTTGTGGACATCAGTGTAATGTTTGGGTGTACGTACCGATCCGTGGCCGTTTAATCAGCTGTTCCTCTGCAGACGGCGATGATGCTGACTGGTCCTCTGTTACATTGGGACTGGAAACGGTGTCGTCTATAGTGCACACAAACACACACTAAACATCTGTACAAACAGAGGGGAATACTCAAACATATGCAAAAGAGGAATGATCTCTGTACTTGTAGGTTTTTTTTCATCTATTTTCATACCTAAACTCACTTTCGATTTTCATTAAAAACAAAGGATTTCCAGGGGATTCCCACAAATGAAACAACCCAGAAATGTGACATGAGTTACTAAATCTACACATGCAGAGCACTGGCGGCCAAACTGCTCCTGTTCACCTTTCATTTTCACTTCATCCACTTTTTTCAGAAAATGCAAAATAAAACTTGTATCAGCTTTTATCTGAATCCTAGTATCTTCTCATTACAGCTTCGATAACTTGGGTTAGCAAAAAAACACATAACATCAGACACATGTGACAAAGGAATACTAACAAACAGCCTCAATACATTTGCATACATTTATAAACCAGGGCTCTCAAACTCCTGTTCTTTCAGGTTCCACATTCAGCCCAATTTGATCTGCAGTGGACCAAACCAGTAAAATAATAACCTATAAATAATGACAACTGCAAATTTAATCTTTGTTTTAGGGCAAAACAACCCCATTAAATTTTGAAAATACTTACTTTTATAAACTATCCAAACAAAAAAGACATGAGTAACCTGAAAAAAACTGAAATTTCTTCAGAAAAATCAGTACAATTTCAACAGTCTTCTGCCTCCACTTCTCATTTGTCCAGGAGCATTCTGGATCAGATCTACAAAGACACTAAAACACTGAGGAACAGGAAGAAAAGAGTTCAAATTGGGCTGAATTTTCTTTAGACATTTCAGGTTGTTCATATTTGTTCAGGTTATTCACATTTTATTGTTACAGGATAGTCTGTAAATGTAAATATTTTCATAATTTAATGTTATTTTTTGCACTAAAACAAAGACAAAAATTAGAAGTTGTCATTATTTATAGACATAATCTAATATTATTTTTTTCACATCAAACCCAGTAGTAAATCTGCTGGCATTCTTTTTTGTCGGTTCTTCTGCTGTTATTATGTATGTAGATCATATTGGTCTGGATGTGGAACCGCAACTATGAAATTTTTACACTTTGTAAATTCGTCCCAGGGTCGGACTGGAACCTTTGGTGGGACACATTTGGCCCCTGGGACGCATGTTTGACACCCCTGTTATAAACTAATACAAGATGAGCAAAAGCCAAACACTGATACGTACCTGTGTTTGTCGGAGCTGGTGTGTCTGGAAAAGGACCCGGATCACCTGAACAAAGAAACCAAATGAGTAATTATTAGAAACACAAAGACGGCAGCCGTGCAGGACTGTTCAGTGTTTGTGGGCAGTCACAGGTTTGAATGAAGGTAGTATTAATGCAGCATTATAATAATTACATCCACAGCTGAAAACAGTATCTGTTGTGTTTTCACTGCAGCTGCATGACAGGCCACACCCACATAGATCTGCAGCAGACGGTGATTTCCATCAGCCCGGAAGCAACACAACCCTCAACCTAAATTTAATCCTGTGTATTTGAATCAATGTATGTGCAACTCAGGTGAAGAATAGGGTTACACCTGAGACACATTTTAAATGAATGTCTTTGTTTTTTTGCCCAAAACACGTCTTGACTGTATCAGTGTATGTGTATGTCTTAGTAGGTTCCTCTAACAGACTGAAAAATGACTTTATTACACGATGCCTGATGAAACATACCATTCTGTTAGCATTAGCCTCTGACCTCTGACCCCTTGTGCTCCGGTTGTTCTGCCCTTTTTATCCAAATATGGTCACTTCCTGTTATAAAAACCAACATGGCCAAACTGCAAACTACTGCCTTCCAACGGCAGTTCAGAAACCAAAGGGGTGTTGTCATGGTTACTTGGACTGAGCAGTAGTTTATGGTTTCTGCCTGACCACTTAAAGCTACAGGGGCGGAAATTTGATAGATAGATAGATAGATAGATAGATAGATAGATAGATAGATAGATAGATAGATAGATAGATAGATAGATAGATAGATAGATAGATAGATAGATAGATAGATAGATAGATAAAAAAACAAAACAAAAAAACCCCCACCAGAATCTGAAACTACCTCCTTTCTGCTGCTCTCTCCTCTCACTGTAACTCAGACGACTAAATGCAAATACAGATGAACTGAATGTCACTTCCTGCTGTTATACAAAAGTGAAACCACTTATTCATTCAACCAATATTTTTACAGTTTTAAACTTCAACATCAAGATACAAAGTCCAGCAGTAAATCACATCCAGGTTACATTTGGAATCTGATCAGTTATTAATGAACAAGCGAGTAGGAAAAATCTGGCCATTGTGGTGTAAATTTATGACACAGGTCAGAAGTAAATACAGAAGTCTCATGTCCTTTGACCATCTGGATTAAAACTAACTGAAGGATAATAACAGTGATGATAAATAACTATAGAGCTCTGCAGTTTTAACCCTTACAGACCCAAACGTCCACCTTTAACCCTTAAAGACCCAAAGATCTACCTATAACCTCCTCAGACCCAGCTATGGGTTTTCTGTCCACATTTGTGGACAAGAGTTTCACAACTTTATACAAAAAAAATAAAGAAAAGAAAACTGTCCACCACAAAGGGCATTCCATAAAAATTTTAAAAACTGCATCTGAAAAAACGGTTGCATCATGATGTTTCCAATATAGGCACTTATTTAATTAAAAAAAAAAAAAAAAAGCTGGTACTTTGCTGTCATTTCCTGGGTCTTAGGAGGTTAACCTAAACCATCTACTGATCTAAACTGTTTAATTCCTGTTGATCCACTAAAACTATCAATCCATGTCAATAACTGGTGTAAAATACAGTTCTTCATCTTTTCATGGTCATCAGATATGACCATATTTGGACGTTCAGAGGCTCCGTAGTTACCGTGGAAACACCGTCATCATATACAACATTGATTCTCCAGTCAAACCCATGGAGTTGGATCAGTGACAGTGAAAGGACACACTGGGTTTATGTTCAGTTAATGACAGATTGGACTGAAAAAGACACTGTTTATTCAGTTTGATCTGTTTCTGATAGAAGAACCATCAACTGTAATCTGGGCTTTAATGAACATCTACATGATCACTAGATCTGCACAATATATCGTTTGTGCATCATCAACGCAATGTGCATGAGCACACACATCGTCCCATCACAGGTCCTGTAATGTAGGAGGTAAATGAACTCAAAATGTTCTCATCTAAGTTCATCTTGGGTACCTGACACACACTGCACACAGCCATCCACCAATCACAATCGTTCTTGATCAGTTTGCCGAAGCAGACCACGCCCCCTGCACAACCGAGTGAGTCACTGGTAACAACATTGAAAAATGAGCAACGAACAAGAGAAAATCACCGAAGACAAAGACTTGGTGTCAAAAAGAACAGCAGCGTCAGTTATCTGGAATTATTTCAGCTACAGAAGGATGAAATTGAAACACGTGTTCTGTGTCGACACAACGAAAGGAAACACAACTAATTAGTTTGACCATTTACGTCAGCACCACACAGATATTATATCCTCCTAAGTATTTTTTCATATTGCGATATATATCGCAGGGTTAAAAAAATTTGCAATGTCTTTTTTTTCCAATATCGCACAGCCCTAATGATCAGTGAATTAAATATATAAAAATACCTGATGTTCACTGAAAAAAAAACACAAAATACAGAGGATGATGTCATAACAAACTGTAATAACTCATTTAAAAAAAGTTAAATATGGAGACAAAAATATTTTGGAACTTACACATAAGCAACACTGGGCCTTTATGGGTTCAGTGACAACTCTCATAAACTGTAGAAAACCAAAGTCACATGGACCAAATGTCAACTTTCACAACATCTTGTCGGTACTTACTGGTTGGAAATCCAGACACAGACATCAGCCTGGACTCCAGCCACATTGGAATGTCTGTACATAACATACACACACTCTGCAGGAAGCTGCGGCATTCTGCGGCGTCGGCCGTACGGAAGTAATCCAACAAGGCTCTGCTGTGTTCGGCCACTGAGTGTTCAGCGGAGACACTAGACAGGGACCCGTGGCTGATGGGCCCCCAAGCACCACCACTGGGCATCATTTGACACAGCTTCATTATGACGGCAGGTGACTGACTGGTGAGGATGTCCAACAGCTCAGAGGATTCCTGATCCAAGACACAGTTCACATTATCCTGGTCAGGGTCAAGCTCCTCATCCATGGTCAGACTCCATTAGCTGGAACACAGACAGAGAGAGAGCAAACATCAACATAAACATACACACTGAAGGCTAAAGGAAAAACACTAACCCTTAAAGAACTACAGTAACGGTGACTTCAAAAGGATTTTTCATATTCAACCTTTCATAAGCAAGTTATCAGGAATGGACAATAACTATCGGCACAGATAATTATCAGTCCAATATTGAAAAAAATGGTGTCATTCAGATAATTCCGATAATTAAAGTTTTTGCCAGTAAATACAGCCCATAATTATAAATCTAAATTGCTTATATTTAGTGTATTTCACCAGTACACAGAGCATGTTGTTGCCTTGGCAACCACCATAAAAACCAAGAAGAAGAAGAAGAAGCACAAGCAGAAGCAGAGGTGTGGGTCAGCCTACTGTTTGTCAAAAGGTTTTCAGTTACTTACCTAAAAAAGTACAGTGCAATTTTCAACAATATTCTGTTTGTTACTAAATATTTTGTGCCTTTGTAAATCTGATCTATAATGCACATGTATAAATGACAAGTTGAGACACAATATTGTTAAAATTACACTTATTTTTCTTCAGAAATTTGATTTTTTTTTTTTTCGTTTAGTCACATTTTTTGTGAAAGGATAGTTTATAAATGTAAATATTGTCATAATTTATACATTGTTAAGTTAAAACGTTTTGTTTTTTTTTTTGCTCTAAAACAAAGACCAAAATTTGGAGGCATTATTTAAATCAAGAATGTGACCATGAAATAAGATGAGATGAAGCCTTGTGTAATATATTCATATTTGTATAGACAGTTTAGATTTAGTGGATCCTTCAAATAGAACACTTGAGTGTTTGTGCTCAGTATTCTGTGTAGGCTAATGGTGCATCTAATTCAGATGAATTTTAAACTATTTCATCCTAAATGTTTGCGCTCACATTGTCCATGTCGCATTTGATGGTATCTGTATTTGTCCCTGTGTGTATTTTGTGTGTTTTTTGTGTAACATCAACCTGCCTGTAGGTCTGCGGATGGAAATGACCCTAAGGCTGTAATCTGGAATATTTTAAAATTTTTGATGTTTGTAACATGCGCTGATCCTCATTTTCTTAAATAAATAAATGTATAGGCTCTTAATAATAGGCTGTTAATTAATGCTATCATTTTCGTGGTCCAGTCCACTTGAGATCAGAACGGCCTGAATGTGTTCCCTGAACTAAAATGAGTTGGACCCCCCGATATTAACCCTTTCATGCATCCTAGTCACTCCAGGGGACAGCTCTTCTCCAGCTGTTCTCTTATATATTCATGGGTTTTGCTGTTGTAGTTCCATATCAGCCAACACAGTGGACGCTTATGCACCATCCCATAATAATACACTGACATTCATACCATTACTGTAACTTTATGTTCATGATAAACCTGATCTGCACGAACATGATTGTGTAAATCAATTGCTAATTGTTATATGATTGTAATTAACAGTTTTCTTCAACAAAAATGTTTTTTTTTTTCATATTATCTCCATGAAGTGAGAAAGAACTAGTATTAGAGTACGACAAAAGGTGAGAAAACATCAGATTAGCTGCATGAAAAGTGCTTTTGTTTCATAGTTTTCACACAGTATATCACTTTCTGATATTGCATTTTAAATACATGTTTCTTTGCTTCAAAAATTAAACACATGGTACCCAAATGAGTGGACATTTTGGTAACTCCATGAAAAATAGGTTAATTAATTTAAAAAAAAAAAAATCAATCTCATTGTTCTTTTCATGCCTAAAGAGGAATAAAAACACTCGGGGAAAAAAAATATTAAGGTTCTCATAATTCATGCATCAAAGGGTTAAGCACATCAGATTAACCTTTAACATGTATGAGTCACATGCAACTGTTACATGGATGAAGCAGTAAAAGGAATCCAGAACAAATCCAGCCAATAATTATAATTTTTCCACTGTTGTCTAAAATGCTTAATTTCTTTCTTTCTTTATTTTTATCATTAGGTCTACCTCTGGGTTGGCACATTCAGCTCCAACTGTCATTCATGAGGAAGAATCAGCCTTTGACCTGATAAGAAACACTGCTTTGACATTATTCATAAAATCATAGACACAAACCCACACTAACATTGATATTTAAACATTTTTAAGCCGTTTAAAGTTACTGTTAGTCTTAGTGGTGGTGCAGATGGTGCAGACAGAGCTCTATTTTGGCTGAAGTTTGGTTTCTCTTTCTCTTTTTTATTTTGGCTGAAGTAGTTTCCAAGTCAAAAATGAACGTCGTGTCAGTGAATTAGAAGAAATATTACCGTACTCATATTTCATCTTAATATAGTCAAGAGTTGATATAATTTCGGAGTACACTTCCCACATAAAGAGCGCGCAAGTTGGTGCCCCATTATTAAAGAAGCTGCGCACAAACTGTAACTTATAGAAAACACACAGTATAATATAAACTTTTAAGGCTCAGAATGCTGTGTTTTATCCAGTCTGTGTGAATATGCTTATGGATGAAGCGTCCATGTGACCTGAAATAACTCAGACTCACAGGTCATCTGAGGTAACGCAGGGCTTTGTCTAGGCGCGTCTACGCAAACGCACCTCAACCTGGAGCAGGAAGGAAGAAAGGAAGGGAAGAAGGAATGAAGATCAGGGTAAAAATACACAGAATAATGGAAAACAATCACTCACCCACAGCGGTTGTCGTGGACTGCATCTGTCTCTGCAGGATTGTTGGAAAACGAAACTTAAAGCACCGCCACCAAATGAATGAAGTTTTGGTTTCGTTTTGACAGAGTGCACCGGTGGATGAACCAGGACGGATCAGATGGACAGACAGACAGACAGACAGACAGACAGATAGATAGATAGATAGATAATATGCAGTTCACATCAACTCTGATGTGATACACACACACACACACACACACACACACACACACACATATATATATGTGTATATATATATATATATATATATATATATATATATATATATATATATATATGTATATATACATAGTGCATATTATGTTTTGTTTTTTATTTCTAAGTGTTTTTATTGTCTTTTTTAGTTGTAATACAAAGACACAGAATACAGCAATAGGCACATCCATAAGTACAAAAAGGCACTTTAATATTACAGGTATTACTGGTTTATTTTACTGGTTTGGTCACTGACTGTTTGTCATCATGGTTTATAAAGAAAGGAAAAGAATAACCAACATGTGGCAGGTATGTCCATGTCCATGCACAGGTAAAGGACACAGTTTTACTCACATACAGAGTGAACCTGTGTTTCATAATGTGGTCAGTCATCTTAAATAAACAAACCCACAGTAGACTCCAAAGCTGTTCTGAAGTTGTTCCCCTCCATAAACTCCATAAATGAGCCCCAGGTCTGTACTAAAGTGTTGTGTTTCCCTTTAATAGAACATGTAAGTGTCTGTAGGGGAAGGCGCTGCAGTAGCTCCTCCCCCCAGACTCACCTGGTCTGTGAACAGACTTCCACCACAGTGGAATTCTATGTTTAGTTTTCTGACAGAATATGACCATCTTCTTACTGCTGTGGATACGTGGACATCTCTAAGGGAAACATCCAAAAATACAAAGGTTAGGACACAGTGGTAGAAGTTCCTTCACAAAGACATATAATTATAGTGCAGATTATAATATTATAACATAATAGTTATTTATTATATTATTAGTAGTATTATTATTTCAGATTTTCGATGATGGAGAGTGGAACCACTGCATCCAGTCTTCAACACATCCCAGATTAGAGTCTGGACTTTATGGAGGATAATCCATGTGTAAATGATGTCTCCTTCTCCCTGAACTGTTCTGTCAGTCCTGATGATCCTCATCAGCCCTGGCATCGTCCAGTCCGTCTGAGGTTAAAGACATCAAATCAAATCAAATTTTATTTATATAGCACCAAATCATAACAAAGGTTATCTCATGACACTTTACATATAGAGTTGGTCCAAACCAGACTCTAAGCCAATTTACAGAAACCAACAGAATCCTCCAGGAGCAAACACGGGTGAGTGGAGACAGTGGAAGGAAAAAGTACCTTTAACAGCAGAAACCTGGAGCAGAACCAGACTGAGGAGGATGGACGTCTGCCTTGACCAGTTGGGGTTAAAGAGAGAGAGTAAAGGAGGAGAAAAGAGAGAGTGACAGAGATAGAGAGAGACTGGGGGAGAGGGGGAGAAGGGGGGAAGTAGGGGGAGACACATGAATGCAGTTGATGCACAGATTATTACTACTCCTTTACTATCACTCCTGTTATTTTGCTGTTGTTTTTTTTTTCATTAGTACTTTCCAATCTGCAGCTGCTTGTTTTTTTCAAAGATGTTGTTCATAGTTTTTGTTTAACTATTTTTTTCTGGAACCTCAATTTCCTGAAGGGTCTGCCCAAGGGATCAATAATGTCCTATGTAATCTAATCTAATCTAATCTAATCTAATCTAATCTAATCTAATCTAATCTAATCTAATCTAATCTAATCTAATCTAATCATTTTCCAGCAACAGCTCTCAAACTTGCAAACAAAATCTCCACACATACATAAATTGTACTTTGCAACTAGGGGCAGATCTATAAAATGCAAAGGGGGGGGGGCAAGATGTCCTCACAGGGTGGTGAAAGAGGACAGTATCAGGGAATCCCCCTAAACCCTGTGTGTGTAATGGGTTGAATGAAATATCCACAAAAATACTGCCAAACTATTTATTGTCCCATGATATAATGCTGTGGCCCTGAGTGATTAGTACTTTTTATCATTTGAAAACACTGACCCACCAATAAAAGTTCTGCTAAAATAAAATAATGTCAATAATTGAATCTAAAATGGGTTCTTCTCTGAAACTGGTCCTAAAACAGGACAGAGGGGCAAAACATTCAAACCAGATGTAGACGAATGTTAGGAAGCAGGTTTGGAAGCACTTTGGTTCGATTTTAAAAATAAATACCTACTGAGATAAAAGACAGACTATTTTTATTTGACGTTCATACATAAATCCACATGTAACACAGACACCAGGTTTCTATAATAAACTCCCCCTCGTCTTTTTCTTTCAGTCTTTTTTCCAATCCCCACACTATTACACAAGACAAATCCGCAGACAACTCAGTGATATCAGAGTTTTCCCTGAAATTAGGACTACTCAGTATTCCAGCAGTGCACCGATGATTCTGCATGTAATGATTACCCCGGCAGAACCAAGGGAAAAGGACACGGAAATTACACACTACTATTTTATTTTTTTTGATATTTCTTTATTCTCTCACAGGTGCATTTTGGGAATCGAATGTAAATATTTAAGGCAGAGTATTTGCAGCCTGTCCATTCATCCGGTTTCCTCAGTGTATTCAATACTGAGAAAACAGTCTGGAATTGGGCCGATCGCTGTGAAATATGCACCATCTATTCTATACCGACCAATAACAAATCTGGGGGGGTGGGTGTTTTGCAATGCGTCAGTTCCAAGTCCACAGATCTCTTTACAGCCGTTGTTGGTTGTTCTGATTCAAAAAAAAAAAAGGATTGAATTACAGATTTCACCCTGTATCCTAAAGTTTTTCTGACAAAAGCGACAGTAATTCAACTGTGTATAAAACAACTGAAATGGTTCTATCTGCACTTTTCTCTTTGACTTTATTTTAATTGATTATTATTTATGTTTTATTGATCATGTTTTAATTGTAATTGTGTGTTCTTAATTTACCTCTTTTCCATTTTTGTAAAGCACTGTGAATTGCCCTGTGTATGAATTGTGCGAAACAAATAAATTAGCCTTGCCTTGCCTAATCATTCACTGAAGTTTCCGAAGAGTTGCATTCATTTCAGATTTTTGATGATGGAGAATGGAACCACTGCATCCGGTCGTCACCACATCCCAGATTAGAGTCTGGACATTATGGAGGATGATCCATGTGTAAATGATGTCTCATTCTCCCTGAACTATTCTGTCACAGGCCTAATGATCTTGATCAGTCCTGGCATCGTCCAATCTGTCTGAGGTTAGAGACCTAAGAGGACACTGACTGCATCAGGTTGAGTTCCAGAACCTGTTCCAGCTGAAACATTCTGAACCACTGCAGCACTGACCCGTGGGAGGGTCTGGACTGTTTGCTGAGTAAAATCCAGTGAATGTCTCCTGTAATCAAAACCAAAGGTGGTGCAGTCAAATACTGTATGTACGACCGGGCAGTGTATACACGTGTCTGTTTCCAGCCTTGATATTCATGTATGGGATCAGAGAAGTGGGTTCATGTTGAAATGATCATACGACCCCTACCTTAACCACACTGCTTGAACTGGTGGTGTTAGAACCTTCCACTGTGTAGAATCTCACCTAGTCTAGTGGATGGATGGATGGATGGATGGATGGGTAGGTAAGTACAATAGACAGACAGACAGCTTTTTTTCTAGATTCATATCAGACTTTTTCTTTTTAGCATTTAATTCACTAAATAGAACTCCTATACAGCCTGTGTAATGGCTCATGTTTCACTGGCATTTTATGAGTGTAAGGGTTAGTTAATAATATCAGTAACTTTTGACAATGCTCTAGTGTCTGTACTTTACCACTAATTGGTAGAAGGGTAAAGACATGGGTATCACTAATGTGTGCAGAGGAATAATACAGAGGATAGCTTCGAAAAAGGGTAAAACCATTTATAGCCTACAATATGCATGGAACTATGAACACAATAAAAACTCCATAAAATATATAAATATACAGGCTAAAGTATGGTACAAGTGAAGCTATTTTAGAAAGTAAAAGATAACACTTAAGTAGTGCTAGCTAGATAGCTAGATGCGTTGGTTAATACCAGCTCTAACTATCTGATGGTAAACAGACTCAGCCTGATGCTTCCTCAGTCTCTAACTCTCTGATGGTTAATACCAGCTCTAACTATCTGACGTTTAATACCAGCTCTAACTAACGGATGTTTAATACCAGCTCTAACTCTCTGATGGTTAATACCAGCTCTAACTATCTGATGTTTAATACCAGCTCTAACTCTCTGATGGTTAATACCAGCTCTAACTATCTGATGATTAATATCAGCTCTAACTCTCTGATGGTTAATACCAGCTCTAACTCTCTGATGGTTAATACCAGCTCTAACTCTCTGATGGTTAATACCAGCTCTAACTATCTGATGATTAATACCAGCTCTAACTCTCTGATGGTTAATACCAGCTCTAACTATCTGATGTTTAATACCAGCTCTAACTCTCTGATGGTTAATACCAGCTCTAACTCTCTGATGGTTAATACCAGCTCTAACTCTCTGATGGTTAATACCAGCTCTAACTCTCTGATGGTTAATACCAGCTCTAACTCTCTGATGGTTAATACCAGCTCTAACTATCTGATGGTAAACAGACTCAGGCTGATGCTTCCTCAGTCTGGCTGCTCTTGTTGAGCTCCAGCCCTTTTTTATCATGTTTGGATGACCCAAATAGAGCACACCTTGACTGGAAAAGGAACTCCATTTTTGCTTTCCTTGGCAGTGAGTGGGCTCACTGGCTGTTTGAAGAAAGTGCAACAAGTGTCCTGTAGCCTGACAGCAACCCCCCACCCCCACCCCTGCACCCTCCGGGTATAAGACAGCACATCTGACCTTTGACTTGTCCTCTTGCTTCTTCCTTCATTCTTTTTTGCTCTGGCAGCTCTCCAATTACAATGAGCTGGTGTAATGAGATAAGGAGCCCATACCATTTTTAGGGCCAGCCCACAAGGAAACATATAAAGAAAGAATTTCTGTATACGTCCGCTAGCATAACATATCATAAAATGGCTTTTAACACGTTAGCCTGTGTCAATAATAATGTCCTTCATGATCCTTTATTTTCCCCTTTAAAATATAAGCTGCCATAAATAAAACTCAACTATGTTACGAAATGAGGAGTGTTGAGAGAGAAAGGCTTTCAGGTCATAAATCAACTGGCAGCTTTCACTTGAATATCAGATAATCATACAGACAGAATAAAATAAAACAATCAGTGCTTTAGTCTGGAGCCTTGAGCACAGGAATTACTTAAACTGATCACATTCAATGCCATCTTCTCATTTCTGTTAAAAAAAAAGGCCTGACAATAACACCCTTTAATGTTCATTTCTTCAGATATTATCTTACAAATATTAAAGACATTTTTATAGGCGCAAAATTGCATGGGATGACGTTTTGGTTGGTATTAAATGAGTATTAAATTTATTGCTGCATTACTTAGATCCCAGTAATGATACCAGGATAAAGGGTGTCTCTGAAAAGACAGAACATAGCTGGTTTGATTATTAATATGAAAACACTTGCCTTTATATACCACTCATTCATATCCTGTTATTTGAATAATTGGTTAAAAACCAAGATATCACTATAAAACACTCTTTTTATAAAAATTCGTAGGATGTATTTGTCTCTGCAGCTTGAAATTGACGTTATCTGTTCTTCAACAAATTCTACAAACGCTCATGGGACTTTATCTCTTGTCTCATGAAGCACATTTACAGAGTGTGAAAATCTTTAAAGCGCTAAACTGCTGTAAGGTCAACCCCCAGGAGCCTCCCACCCCTTCCACATCCACTGTGACGGGGACAGAGTCATAGTGGACAACAGATACATAACATGTGTTCACTAGAGCGCCGAATACAGTCTGTCAAGAGGCGCAAATAAACTCACTGAATCAGCCTGAACAAGACGTCACAGAATTTTTATGTGGGGGAGAAGGGCCTTTGATGACAAAACTCCTGCGAAAAGGTGGGAAGAGAAATCATTAAGTGCAGGTTTATTAAAAATAAAAATGTAAAATTAAAGTTAAAAAGTTAAAATATGTAGAAGACATGAAAAAGTGCATCTTATAATTAAAATGAAATTAAAATGGATTATATTCAATTTATATTTTCACATGCTTATTAGAACTACCTGTCTGCTTCCATGACAAATTTATATGAAATAAATGTATATGAACATATTAGAAATGACAAACACACATATTCACTTAACTTGTGTCAGAAGAAAATCTGAAACCATCAACTTCTGTGCCGCTTGCACGTCAAAGTCTAAAACAAAGTAGAAAAATAAATTTAAAAATATATTAGTATAAAATATCCAAATATAAAATGTATTGGTGAGACACAACAATAACTACAACTACAGAAGGTTTAATTGAATAACTAAAAAAAAATGTCCTGCTCACTTATGACATTTAGAAAATTCAAGATGAGCTTTGCTAAAAGAAAAAAAAAAGAAAAGGATAAAAGCAAAAGGATATGTTTGATTTGGGGATATTACATGGAAGTGTAACACATGAATGGACTAATTTCATTCCCTAAAGAGACCTAACCTAATTAATATCACATTTTAATTGCTACTTTTGCATCAAATACAATTTAAAAACATAATTTTCTAAACCACTCTAAAGGTAACTAAGTAGACATTTCTTCCAAATTTAGATCGAGCACAAATATGTCAAAGGCTCCCAGAAGCAGTTGTCATCCTCACCATATTTGGCTGGTTGGCCTGCTTTAACCTTTGCTTTGTAAGCAAACCAGACTGAATATAAGGGGTCCCAGAGGAGCCTCAGACTGTGTGGAAGAAGACCAGTGAAGTTCCTGCCTGTGGTGAGGGTCTCTCTGGGGATTTAACATTACACTTGTTTTTCCGCTTTTTTTCTTGAATTTATACAATTGTAACAGATTTTGAAGTAAAAAGCAAACATACTTTCTGTGTTAAATTGACACAGAGTAAAATTTACATTATTATTATCAACATATTCTATTTGGTCCTTTACTAACTAAATATTTTTTTGTTTGTTTTTTTAAACAGGATTGTGAAATAAAACATTCTTTTCACCCAGAGTACGTGTAAGGTAAGCACAAAGATTTTTTTTTTCTTTAATTTTGATTATTTTTCATTTGATTAAACAGAAGTGAACAGAGTAAACAGGCAGCTGTGATGGCAAAACTGTATGATTGGGAGGTGATGCTGTATAGAGCTGAAGCCCCACCCCTTCCAGTGGGCCCCATAGGACGAAACATTGGAAAAACTACAGACAGCCATCGGTGGAGAATTATGTCACTATTTACAACTTTAAAACATAATGTTATGAGCCAAGAAAGCCACAGTTCGTGGGAAAGATGGTAAATCATCTAGTTTAGTGTCAAAGCAAAAAGGACTGTAAGACATTCATGTTCCCAACACCAGAGGAGCTGATCCCTTGGTATATTTGGTAAATTTCTCCTCAAATTTCAAGAGCAATGTGAAAAAGTATTAAAACAGGTGTAAGTAACGACAAGTTTCTTCACATTGAAGCTGCAGAGACATCTTCAACAAAACTGACCAGATTGTGAAGAGAGACAGGAACGACTCTTCATACTTCCATATTTTCAGTTCCACAAAAAACTCCAACTTCTAGACTTCTAAAAGGATCCTTTAAATAACTAATAATATATATGACAAATATATATGTAAAGGATGAGAGAAGGCAGAGAGGATGAAAAAATGACTTATTTTACAATTTATAATTTTACAGATTATATATATTTTCTAAAGGACTCAGGCCACAAAAGGGAAGGGGCAGAACTTTGGTACTTGTTTGGTATTTGGTCGAGTAAAAAATAAAACTTAACAGTTGAAGACTGTGTTAGATGTACTAAAAATGTATTTTTTTTTTTTGGTCTGGTAGACATAATCCGCCACCATGAGTACGGACGCGGAGATGGCCGTTTACGGCAAGGCCGCCATTTACCTCCGTAAGCCAGAGAAGGAGAGAATTGAGGCTCAGAACAAACCTTTTGATGCCAAGACTGCCTGCTACGTCCCTGATAAAGATGAGCTGTACCTGAAGGCAACAGTTCTCAAGAGGGATGGTGGCAAAGCCACTGTCAAGATTCTGGGAACTGAAGACGTAAGTATCTTACAGTAAAATTAAAAGGGCACTGAAGTTTATTTGTTCTTACTGTGGCGAATGTTCTCTTACAGGAAAGAACAGTTAAAGACGATGAGGTCTCTCCAATGAACCCCCCCAAGTTCGACAAAATTGAGGACATGGCCATGATGACCCACCTCAATGAAGCCTCTGTGCTTTATAACCTCAAAGAGCGTTATGCAGCATGGATGATCTACGTAAGACCATCTCAGTGAATAAGTAAATGGATTCAAAGGGGCAGTACTGGAAAACTCAACTGGACTTGAATTCTGTGTTTCAGACCTACTCTGGCTTGTTCTGCGTCACTGTGAACCCCTACAAGTGGCTCCCAGTGTACGATGCTGAAGTTGTCAGTGCCTACAGAGGCAAGAAGCGTATGGAGGCTCCACCCCACATCTTCTCTGTCTCTGACAATGCTTTCCAGAACATGCTGACAGATAGGGAGAACCAGTCGGTCTTGATCACGTAAGTAACACATTTGCTAACTTTTTTCAGACAATGTAAAATATTGTGTTCAAATTCTTACAAACCTCTTTTTCATGCCCAGTGGAGAGTCTGGTGCTGGAAAGACTGTGAACACGAAACGTGTCATCCAGTACTTTGCAACAATCTCAACATCTCCACAGAAGGCCAAGGACGCAACACCAGGAAAGATGCAGGTATGTCATTACAGCTAAATCCCAGGTTTATTTATTTATTTATGATAAGATGAAGGAGCAGTTGTCTAATAAGAATTCTGAACCAATTTACAGGGCTCACTGGAGGATCAGATTATTGCAGCCAACCCTCTGCTGGAGGCCTATGGTAATGCCAAAACTGTGAGGAACGACAACTCCTCTCGTTTTGTAAGTATGAAGGACTTCAAGATGGTGGAGAATGTTTAATAGTGTTTCTACTGCAATGACATAATAAATGTTACTTTTATCCAAACAGGGTAAATTCATCAGAATCCATTTCGGCACAACTGGTAAACTGTCCAGTGCTGATATTGAGACTTGTAAGTACAACATTTTTATTGTGGTTTTCACACAAAAGATAACCTCTCAAAATGTGGCGTAAATTGGGTTAAACTGGAACATATGAAATCTGCAGATCTGCTGGAGAAGTCTAGAGTGACATTCCAGCTTCCTGATGAGAGAGGCTACCATATCTTCTACCAGATGATGACCAACCACAAGCCTGAGCTGATTGGTGAGCACACTCAGTCACTGTAATGTTTCAAAAGAAGTCGTATTTAGAAGAATTACTGACTTCTTATAAACGTTCTTTGGTTGTCAGATATGGCACTCATCACAACAAACCCCTACGACTTCCCCATGATCAGCATGGGTCAAATCACTGTGGCCAGTATTGATGACAAAGTTGAGCTGGAAGCCACTGATGTGAGTCATCCATTTTGTCAAAGTCCCTCTTTACTGTATGATTCAATGGTCCTTATCCTTGGTATGAAAACCTCTTTTGAACACAGAATGCTATTGATATCCTGGGCTTCACTGGTGAGGAGAAGGTGAGCATCTACAAACTGACTGGTGCTGTTATTCACCATGGTAACATGAAGTTCAAGCAGAAGCAGCGTGAGGAGCAGGCTGAGCCAGATGGCACAGAGGGTGAGTCCAAATGATTATGCATTACAACATTTGTGGGTAAAATTCATGACATTCAATTTTTTTGCTATGTATTAGAACTAACATTCATTACTACACACTACATTCAGATGCTGACAAGGTTGCTTACCTGCTGGGCCTGAACTCTGCTGACATGCTGAAGGCTTTGTGCTATCCCAGAGTCAAGGTCGGAAATGAGTTTGTCACCAAGGGACAGACTGTTCCTCAGGTAAGAAACACCTTGTATGTAAACAAGTCATGTTGGATATATGGGAAGAACATGCACACTGTGCCCAAACAAGAGTTGTATTGTATCCCATGATCACCAAATATCTATGATATGTTTTTCAGGTGCTGAACTCTGTGACTGCTCTGGCCAAGTCTATTTATGAAAGGATGTTCTTGTGGATGGTCGTCCGTATCAACCAGATGCTGGACACTAAACAAGCCAGGAACTTCTTCATTGGTGTCTTGGATATTGCTGGATTTGAGATCTTTGACGTAAGTTTCCGTCCTTACAAGTCGGCATCAGTGTCTCTTATACCTTGTGTGAAATTTTATTGGTTAATTTCCTTCTACAGTTCAACACCTTGGAGCAGCTGTGCATCAACTTCACTAATGAGAAGCTGCAGCAGTTCTTCAACCACCACATGTTCGTCCTGGAGCAAGAGGAGTACAAGAAGGAGGGTATTATCTGGGAGTTCATTGACTTCGGTATGGACTTGGCTGCCTGTATTGAGCTGATTGAAAAGGTAGGTATTTAGTTTCTGACCATAGATGACTGTTGTTTGTATGAAATCATCCACTAAACACTGGTTTATTTATATACGGGTTTTCTTTGTATTTTTATCCAGCCCATGGGCATCTTCTCCATCCTTGAAGAGGAGTGCATGTTCCCCAAGGCTACAGACACATCCTTTAAGAACAAGCTGTATGACCAGCATCTTGGCAAATGCAAAGCATTTGAGAAGCCAAAGCCTGCCAAGGGCAAGGTTGAGGCCCACTTCTCACTGGTGCACTATGCTGGTACTGTGGACTACAACATCGCTGGCTGGCTGGACAAGAACAAGGACCCACTGAACGAGTCTGTTCTGCAGCTTTACCAGAAGTCTTCTATGAAACTGCTGGCTGTGCTGTATCCCCCTGTTGTTGAGGGTATGATATTAAGTAGAGAAAAGTTAAACAAATGCTCAATGATGTCTGTGTTTATTTTGAATCAACTTCATGTGTTTGAAAAATGTTTTATCCCACTAATACCTTGTGTTCACTTTAAAAACCAACTAAAAAAGAGGCCGGTGGCGGCGGCAAGAAGGGAGGCAAGAAGAAGGGTGGTTCCATGCAGACTGTGTCTTCACAGTTCAGGGTGAGCTGTAACAGACATATTAATTCTCAGTTGAGATTGAAGTGATATTTGCTCCTTTTCATGACAAATGGTCTTAACTTGGGTTCACAGGAGAACTTGGGCAAACTGATGACCAACTTGAGGAGCACCCATCCTCACTTTGTGCGTTGCCTGATTCCCAATGAGTCCAAGACTCCAGGTACAGAGAGAGAGACTTTTAGGAGTCTAATGGATGAAGATGAGAATAATTGGAATAGTTTTAAGGGGATTCATTTTGTTTCAGGTTTGATGGAGAACTTCCTGGTCATCCACCAGCTCAGGTGTAACGGTGTGCTGGAGGGTATCAGAATCTGCAGAAAAGGTTTCCCCAGCAGAATCCTCTACGGTGACTTCAAGCAAAGGTAAAACTGAATGCATTCTCAAAAAATGTATTCAGATTATTCTACACTGTTCTTCACATTTGCTTACATTTACTAATGAATGTTTCAAATAAAAAGATACAAGGTACTGAATGCCAGCGTCATCCCAGAGGGTCAGTTCATTGACAACAAGAAAGCCTCAGAGAAACTGTTGGGATCAATTGATGTGGATCATGATCAGTACAGATTTGGACACACCAAGGTAAATAAGCAAAATTTTGTGTTGTAAATGTAAAGGTAATGATCTTTTTTGACAGTATTTAGATGTTTCTTTTAAATCACTGAGGTCCCCAAATTCATTCTTCCTATGATTAAAAAGTTTAATAAAATTGGGGGACATAAATTTTAATTCAGCTGATTCAAAAGGACTTAGAAGTTGTTGTGTCTTGATGTGACTTCAGATGCAAGTCAAAACGGTGATTTACATTTAAAAAAAGCATTATTAGAGGGTAGGGGACTTTACAAACGCACTGAGCAGAAAGTCCAAGGTTTGATACCTAGATGGCCAGACCTTTGCTGTATGTCATTCCATTACTGTTCTCTCCAAATATTCCTGTCTTTATTTCATTTGTCACATACATGTTCTAAGTTATTTCTCATTCAATCAGGTGTTCTTCAAAGCTGGTCTGCTGGGTACCCTTGAGGAGATGAGAGATGACAAACTTGCAGCTCTGGTCACCATGACTCAGGCTCTCTGCCGTGCTTACCTCATGAGGACAGAGTTTGTGAAGATGACGGCCAGAAGGTAGGTTTAAAAAATTGAATTAAAAAATTACTGACTATGAAAATCATCTAATGAAATACTTCACAACATGAACTTCTTTTCTATAGGGATGCCATCTACACCATCCAGTACAATGTCCGCTCATTCATGAATGTCAAACACTGGCCATGGATGAAGGTGTACTACAAGATCAAGCCTCTTCTGAAGAGTGCTGAAACTGAGAAGGAGCTGGCCCAGATGAAAGAGAACTATGAAAAGATGACAACAGACTTGGCTGCTGCTCTGGCCAAGAAGAAGGAACTGGAAGAGAAGATGGTGTCTCTTATTCAGGAGAAGAACGATCTGCAGCTGCAAGTAGCATCTGTAAGTGCACCATGGAAGACCACGTCTTTCTTGCATGATTTCTCTACAGTGTTGCAATGCTGACATGTATATTTAACATGATTTAGGAATCTGAGAATCTCAATGATGCTGAGGAGAGGTGTGAGGGACTCATTAAGAGTAAGATTCAGCTGGAGGCCAAACTCAAAGAGACTACTGAGAGACTGGAGGATGAAGAGGAAATCAATGCTGAGCTTACTGCCAAGAAGAGGAAGTTGGAAGATGAATGCTCTGAGCTCAAGAAGGACATTGATGACCTGGAGCTCACCTTGGCTAAAGTGGAGAAGGAGAAACATGCCACTGAGAACAAGGTTTGAACATACTCATCTACAGACTGAGAACATAATAATAATAATAATACATTTTATTTATAAGCGCCTTTCAAGACACCCAAGGACACTGTACAACAAGATAAAACAAACAATCCATAAAATACAAAGAAATAAACAGATTAAAACAAATAATTACTACATATAGAAATGAAGTAGTAGAATGGAGATTAGAGCTTATGGGGGGTAGGCTATTCTGAAAAGGTGAGTTTTGAGTCTGGATTTGAATGTGGGGAGAGACTCACAGTTACGGATGGATAGTGGGAGGGAGTTCCAGAGCTGAGGAGCAGAGTGGCTGAAGGCTCGGCCTCCCATGGTGCTGAACATACTGGAAAAGGACAAGAATCACCATGTCATGACAATGCTGCTCTTCCAAACACAGGTGAAGAACCTGACTGAGGAGATGGCCTCTCAGGATGAGAGTATTGCCAAGCTGACCAAGGAGAAGAAAGCCCTCCAGGAGGCTCATCAGCAAACTCTTGATGACCTGCAGGCTGAGGAGGACAAAGTCAACACTCTGACCAAGGCCAAGACCAAGCTTGAGCAGCAAGTTGATGATGTAAGTATCAAATTCACTTCAAACTGGAACAAAGACATTCTTTTAGAGTTTGATAGTTAAACATTTGTTCATCTGTGCAGCTTGAGGGATCACTGGAACAAGAGAAGAAGCTGCGCATGGACCTGGAGAGAGCCAAGAGGAAGCTTGAGGGTGACCTGAAACTGGCTCAGGAGTCCATCATGGATCTTGAGAATGATAAGCAGCAGTCAGAGGAGAAACTGAAGAAGTAATGAAACTACTACTATACTAACTGTTCATTGCTAATATTTCTATTTAGGGAACAACATCTTGAAGATTCCAGGTCTATAACTGGGAAGTTTTATCACAGCTGTTGCCTTTGCTCATTTTCACAGGAAAGACTTTGAAATCAGCCAGCTCCTCAGCAAGATTGAGGATGAACAGTCAATGGGGGCTCAGCTTCAGAAGAAGATCAAGGAGCTTCAGGTGACGTATATGATGTGTTATACAAAGTTCTAGTCTATTGCATAGACGAGGTGTTTTTGAAAGCAAAACTGTTTCCTGTTAATCATCCTTCATCTACAGGCCCGTATTGAGGAGCTGGAGGAGGAGATCGAGGCTGAGCGTGCTGCTCGTGCCAAGGTTGAGAAGCAGAGAGCTGACCTCTCCAGGGAACTTGAGGAGATCAGTGAGAGGTTGGAGGAGGCTGGTGGTGCCACTGCTGCTCAGATTGAAATGAACAAGAAGCGCGAGGCTGAATTCCAGAAGCTCCGCCGTGATCTTGAGGAGTCCACCCTTCAGCATGAGGCCACTGCTGCTGCTCTGCGCAAGAAGCAGGCCGACAGCGTTGCCGAGCTGGGAGAGCAGATCGACAACCTCCAGCGTGTCAAGCAGAAGCTGGAGAAGGAAAAGAGTGAATACAAGATGGAGATTGATGACCTCTCAAGCAACATGGAGGCTGTTGCCAAAGCAAAGGTACATAATGCTTCAAATTGTTTTAAGTTGAAATGTTTTGCACAAAACTAAATGAGTGACGTCAGTTATGCTAACCCCTTTCACTCTTCAGGGAAATCTGGAAAAGATGTGCCGTACTCTTGAGGACCAACTTAGTGAACTGAAGACCAAGAATGATGAAAACGTCCGTCAAAACAATGACCTAGGTGCACAGAAAGCACGTCTCCTGACAGAAAATGGTACGTTGAAGTTGTCTGTGAAAATAGAATACAGATATTCTATAACTGATCAGAAACTGATGGATCATGATATC
Source organism: Sphaeramia orbicularis (assembly GCF_902148855.1). Lineage (NCBI taxonomy): Eukaryota > Metazoa > Chordata > Actinopteri > Kurtiformes > Apogonidae > Sphaeramia > Sphaeramia orbicularis. Next base: position 2,842,938 of record NC_043962.1, read on the forward strand.
TTTAACCCAAGGTGAATTTGGCCGTCAAATTGAGGAGAAAGAAGCTCTGGTATCTCAGCTGACCAGAGGCAAACAGGCCTTCACACAGCAGATTGAGGAGCTCAAGAGACAGATTGAGGAGGAAGTTAAGGTAAACAAACATGAACAAATGGATGCTAATACCATGCTCAAGTGTTATTCATCATTTTAAGCACTTAACACTTTTTCTTTTCACAGGCAAAGAATGCTCTTGCCCATGCAGTTCAGTCAGCCCGCCATGACTGCGATCTGCTGAGGGAGCAGTTTGAGGAGGAGCAGGAGGCCAAGGCTGAGCTGCAGCGTGGAATGTCTAAGGCAAACGGTGAGGTGGCTCAGTGGAGAACTAAGTATGAAACTGATGCCATCCAGCGCACTGAGGAGCTTGAGGAGGCAAAGTGAGTAAAATTTGACCACTCAATGGCTTGTTCAGAAGATCAGCATAAAACTGCGAACTGCAGAATAATACTATTTTTTAAAAGGATGAAAATGATAAGCCTCTAAAATAATAAACCTCCTTTTATTTCTGATGACAAGTGAATATTCACCTACATCAAATTGCATGTTAACAGGAAAAAGCTTGCCCAGCGCCTTCAGGAGGCTGAGGAACAGATTGAGGCAGTGAATTCCAAGTGTGCTTCTCTGGAGAAAACCAAACAGAGGCTCCAGAGTGAAGTGGAGGACCTCATGATTGATGTGGAGAGAGCTAATGGCCTGGCCGCCAACCTGGACAAGAAGCAGAGGAACTTTGACAAGGTACAAGAAATTTATTTTTGCTTTTGGCCAGGCTATATAAACAATCAGAAACATATGTGTTCCCATTGTTCAATACTTGGAGTAAAATATTCAACATGTAATTCAGGTGTTGGCAGAGTGGAAGCAGAAGTATGAGGAGGGTCAGGCAGAGCTGGAGGGAGCTCAGAAGGAGGCTCGTACTCTTGGCACTGAGCTCTTCAAGATGAAGAACTCCTATGAGGAAGCTCTGGATCAGCTGGAGACTATGAAGCGTGAAAACAAGAACCTGCAGCGTGAGTTTGGAACACATTATTGAACAGTTTGATAGCATAATACACATAAGGGGATAATTTTTGTTTGTGTTGAATTCTAATATTATGACACATTCAAACACATTTCTTTGTAGAGGAGATCTCAGATCTGACAGAACAGATTGGTGAGACTGGCAAGAGCATCCATGAACTGGAGAAGGCCAAGAAGCAGGTGGAGACTGAGAAGTCTGAGATCCAGACAGCTCTTGAGGAAGCTGAGGTGAGATTTATTAACTTGGACAACTATATGATATGCGGTTGCTGTATCGGTCAGTCGTGGTGAAGAAGGAGCTGAGCCAAAAAGCGAAGCTCTCGATTTACCAGTCAGTCTACGTTCCTACCTTCATCTATGGTCGTGAGCTATGGGTCTTGACCGAAAGGATACAAGCAGTCGAAATGAGTTTCCTCCGTAGGGTGGCTGGGTGCACCCTTAGGGATAGGGTGAGGAGCTCAGTGACCAGGTAGGAGCTCAGAGTAGAGCCGCTGCTCCTCCACGTTGAGAGGGGCCAGCTGAGGTGGCTCGGGCATCTGTTTTGGATGCCTCCTGGACGCCTCCCTGGGGAGGTGTTCTGGGCATGTCCCGCCGGGAGGAGGCCTTGGGGAAGACCTAGGACACACTGGAGAGACTATGTCTCTTGGATGACCTGGGAACGCCTCGGGGTCCCCCCTGAAGAACTGGAGGAGGTGTCTGAGGAGAGGAAAGTCTGGGCATCCCTGCTTAGACTGTTGCCCCCACGACCCGGTTCTCCAAGCGGAAGACAATGGATGGATGGATGGATGGATGGACAACTATATGATATAGACAACTTTGTACTATAAAGCTCTGAAAATTTACATCTTATGCCTCGATATGTTTAGGGAACTCTGGAACATGAAGAGTCTAAGATCCTGCGTGTCCAGTTGGAGCTCAACCAGATTAAGGGTGAGGTGGACAGGAAGCTGGCAGAGAAAGATGAAGAGATGGAGCAGATCAAGAGGAACAGCCAGAGGGTGATTGACTCCATGCAGAGCACTCTGGACTCTGAGGTCAGGAGCAGGAATGATGCCCTGAGAATCAAGAAGAAGATGGAGGGAGATCTCAACGAGATGGAGATTCAGTTGAGCCACGCCAATCGCCAGGCTGCTGAGTCCCAGAAGCAGCTGAGGAATGTGCAGGCACAGCTCAAGGTATAATGACAATCAATGTGGTTATGAAGACTTGGATTAATGAAGTCACATTCTTATATGTACATAAACCTCTTTACTTGCTTTCAACCAGGATGCCCAACTGCACCTTGATGATGCTGTCAGAGCACAGGATGACCTCAAGGAACAAGCTGCCATGGTGGATCGTAGAAATGGTCTCATGGTTTCAGAAATTGAGGAGCTGAGGGCTGCTCTGGAGCAGACAGAGAGAGGCCGCAAGGTCGCTGAACAGGAGCTGGTTGATGCCAGTGAGCGTGTTGGACTTCTGCACTCTCAGGTATAATGTGACAGCAATTTTTACATGTTGACTATATTAATGTAACAAGACTATATCAGATATGTGACTTACACCAACTATATTTTCAATACTCAACAGAACACCAGCCTGCTGAACACTAAGAAGAAGCTTGAGGCTGACCTGGTTCAGATCCAGAGTGAAGTAGATGACACCATTCAGGAAGCCAGGAATGCTGAGGATAAGGCCAAGAAGGCCATCACTGATGTATGTTCTAATTTGACTTGCTGTCCATCATTTATGCATGATCAATTTTCATGACCTTTTTGGATAACATTTAATTTTGCGTTTTGTAGGCCGCCATGATGGCTGAGGAGCTGAAGAAGGAGCAGGACACTAGCGCTCATCTGGAGAGGATGAAGAAGAACCTGGAGGTTGCTGTGAAGGACCTGCAGCACCGTCTGGATGAGGCTGAGAACTTGGCCATGAAGGGTGGCAAGAAGCAGCTGCAGAAACTGGAATCCAGGGTAAGAAAATGATGTAAAAATGTTGTGAAGCGTACTAAAATTAAAATATGTACTTTAACTTTTAACCCCAAAATTTCATTATTATTCTGCAGGTCCGTGAGCTGGAGACAGAGGTTGAGGCTGAACAGAGACGTGGAGCAGATGCTGTTAAGGGTGTCCGCAAATACGAGAGGAGAGTCAAGGAGCTCACCTACCAGGTATGTGTAACCTTTAGAATATAACATGTATGAATCAACCAAGACCTTATGCAGTAATATGCAAATATAAACCTGTTTAATTTGGATGACAGACTGAGGAGGATAAGAAAAATATGGCTAGGCTCCAGGATCTGGTTGACAAGCTGCAGCTGAAGGTGAAGGCCTACAAGAGGCAGGCTGAGGAAGCGGTACGTGCATTTGACTACGAGGACTCAAAAATGACACTTTGACTATAGATACACCTACAGGTTGTGTAGAATGTTAATATTCTAATGTTCTGGATCACAGGAGGAGCAGGCCAATGTTCATCTGTCCAAGTGCAGGAAGATTCAGCATGAGCTGGAGGAAGCTGAGGAACGTGCTGACATTGCTGAGTCCCAGGTCAACAAGCTGAGAGCCAAGAGCCGGGACTCTGGCAAGGTAAATGCCTGTGTTTGATTTAAAATATCAAGTTATGTCACTGTTGGTCTAGACAATTGGCAGTGATTATACTATACTCACAGTTCTATAGGATTTTTAACAGCTTTTCATAATTATTACTTAATAAGAATACATTTTAAAACTGTATTTAAAAAATTTCCAAAGTCTCTTTTTAATTCTTCTGAACTCATAAAAACCATTTATCTGCTTCTTACAGGGAAAAGAAGCTGCTGAGTAAAGTACGCTGAATGTTGGTCATACATGATGAATGAATGAAACAATAAACAGCAAAGCTGTTCAGCCCTTACAATGATGTCTGTATTCCTTTCATGTCTTAACCTTTTCATGCATGAATTCTGAAGAAAAGTACCTGGAGTTTTTTTTTTAGATTGATTTTATTCTCAAAATTAGGCTAAAGTTGAAATGCATTTTGAACTTTTTAAAAATATAGTTTTCTTAAGAAGATATTTAACCTCCTCAGACTCAGGAAAGGACAAGTTTGGGCTTCTTTTAACTTAATAATTGCTGATATTGGAAACATCATGATGCAACAGTTAGTTCAGATGCACTTTTTTTTTTTTTTTTATGGAATGTCCTGTGCAGTGTACAGTTTTGTTTTGTTTTGTTTTTTTTTAATAAATCCCTGAACCTCTTGTCCAATGGTGGACAGTAAACCCATGTGTGGGTCTGAGGAGGTTCACTGTCCACATTCTCCAGCTCAGATGATCCTTTAGTTCATTGTCTGTCTGAGGGTCTACACAGACTGCCCCCATGTGGTTTGGACTATATTACCTTTAGAACCCTTTAGACAGTCAGTTCAGCTGTGTCCACTCATGTGGACATCATGCATGAAAGGGTTAAGGTCCAAATATAACATAACTTTTAAGTCAGTGGAGCACCTACATGGTCCTGGGAAAAATGCATTAGGTTTCAGCTTGCAGAAAAAAACAAAAATAAAACTATTCTGGAATGTATTCCAGCATGCCATTCAAATACAAAGGAATGAATTACCTCTAAATGATCATTCGAAATAACAAATCAAAATTCATTTTAAAATGCATTTTTCATTACCTAGAGGTGTGCTGTGGCCTTATTTTGAAGTATCTTTTAAATTAATTTTATCTTACACAATAAAAAAAAAAGATACAAAAACAGAAACAAAAATCTAAATAAGAGTTGTGCAAATGAGACCAAAAACCCAGAGAGGATTAAAAAATGTTCTCACACCTAAATCAGCATAAACAACGAGACAATAACGTAAGAAGATACCAGTAAACAAATACATAAATACGTAGGTATCAATAAATAAAAGAGAATTAAAACAGACTATAAGATAAAATATGTCTGAATCAATCTCCTTTGTCATCACATAAGCTCTTACAGCTCATTACATTCTTAGGTCACTCCATTAGGTGATCATTTCAGTTGACCATTTTCACAAGTCATTTTAAGGACTCTGAAGACTAATGCCTGTGACATTTAAAGATTGTATTGGCCAACAACCAGAATATGGTTGACATTTAAGTGCAGTGTGTGTGGAGCCAAACATGGACTGGAAGCTATGTCTGCAGAGTCAGGGGAAGTGTTAATAGCTTGACATTTGAGTGTGAATACCACACACATATCTCTTACATATAACCACAAGTAGGATTAACATAGTTTTCATCTTTTATTTGCTTCTAAATAACATCCTATTTGTTCTCCTGTAAACAATTACTTAAATCACTTCAGAAAGTGCTGCCTCTCTCTTATGTAGATTTAGAAATGACCGTTTCTGAATCACATTATTAAATCATTAACCCATAAAGACCCAGTACTGTTTTTGTGGCAGTTCCCTAATGATTTTTTCTCTATATTTAGTGTTTCATCACCATTTATTGTCATATTATCCTTTTTTATTTAGAGTTTTTTTCAGTGTAAATCCTGTCTTTTCCTATATTTAATCAGCTGATCATGTAGATGTCCATTAAAGCTCAGAGTAAATTCACAGGTTCTTCTATCAGAAACAGATCAAACTGAATAAACAGTGTCTTTTTCAGTCCAATCTGTCATTAACTGAACATAAATCCAGTGTGCCCATCCACCGGCACTGATCCAACTCCATGGGATTGACTGGTGAATCAATGTTGGAGAAGATGACTGTGTTTCCACGGTAACTACGGAGCCTCTGAACGTCCAAATATGGTCATAATTGATGACCATGAAAAGATGAAGAACTGTATTTTACACCAATTATTGACATGGATTGATAGGATTAGTGGATCAACAGGAATTAAACAGTTTAGATCAGTAGACGGTCTTGGTCACCAGTGACTGTTTGAGTCTGTAAGGATTATGAAACAGGATTATGACTATAATTTGCCTATTTTAAGTAAGGATTATCACAGAATTTAAAAAGCTGCCTTTGATGGTCAAAATATGAAACATAAGATGTGCCACTCACACACTAGCAACAAATGTGACTGTCATGTAAGCGCCACCTGTCATCCATACCACATTTGGATCACATTCCCACATTTAACTTGTGCCGTGTAAGCATAACACACCGGACACTAGTATTCCAGTTTAAGACCGTGAAAATGGTTCAAGTCTCATGGAGCTCATGTTTGGGACATACCACTGTCATTATTGCTTTATGAGTAATATGTTGTATATTATATGTAAGAATCTTACATTTATATTGATGAAGGGGTCAGATCCAGTGGTGCCACGGGGACACATGTCCTGTCCAGTAGTGTCTGTGTTTAAACTAATTAACTGATTTCCATGTTTAACGCATGTATGAATAGGTCTGAGTCAGTACTGTCACATGACATATGGGACAACTGACACAAATAACATTTAAGGGTAAAAATACTGAAATTCCTGCTGCGTGACATGGGGACTGAAAATGAAAATCATTTTATTAACTTTATTCAAATGTCCAAAACATGCTGTTCTCATCATAAATGGATCCGAAATGAAACACAGGGTTTAGCTCTGATGATAAACTACAACTGGGATCAATATTGGATCAGAATGTGGAAATGATCAGTTTGGATGAACATAGATCTGTTGGGACCCGGGGACAGCAGTTTGGACCTTTGTTCAGTATCACAATAAAAGACTGACTGGAACTAAAACACTACAAATATGATCCTAAACTGTTATTGAACAGACATATTACAACTGAAATGATAAATACAGATAATAGCAGAGAATATTTGACTGATAATTGGATTGAACAGAACCTTTGAATATTCATGTACTGCTGAAGAATTAGTTCAACAGATTCACAGACTGAAAATATCACTGATACAAGAACAAATATTATTATTAAAGTTAAAAGTGCATTTACATATATGAGTCTGAACAAATATTATTATTAAAGTTAACAGTGCATTTACATATTTTAGTTCTTTTTAGGTTTCATTTTATATGGATTATATCTTTTTTTTTTCCTACAAGTGATATTTAAATTTTGTAAACAGTTCTTAAGCTAAAAAATGAGCCTATTTGAGAAATGATCGGTGAAACTTTAATTTTTGACAATGACGTTCACTTTCACTTGGCCTGAAGGTATTTTTTTTATTAATTTTTGTTCCTGCTTGTTTGTTTGTTTGTTTGTTAACCCTCTAGCAGCAAAGACTATTGGCTGAATTCATACCAAATTGGATTTATAGATTGCCAGTGACCCAGAAAATATGTGATTACATTTTTTAAAAATCTTCCCATTTACTTATAATGGGTAACATATGTGTGAGGGGCGGGGTTTGTTGTGCCTGGCACCACTTGTTTAGCATTAATTTCAAGTAACTTTTAAGCCTGTATATCTAGTGTAGATAAAGCACCAAATGCACCACACAACTCCAAAGTGTAGGAAAGAAAATGTAGGTAATAAGATATTATAGATTAGATGTTGAAAGTTAAATACTGTAAAATGGAGGTTGACACATTAAGAGGAAGCATATGATGAACAAAGACACAACTAACCTCAGAGATCCTTCCTGCTTCTACAAACTGTCAAAATGTTCAAACATTTGATAAAATAAAAGCCATAAATCAAATTTTGGAATGTTTACTAAAATTAAAAAACTAAAAACCTATTCATAACTTCCACCTAGAATCTGTGTTTAGTATTTAACCAAGGAAGGAAGGTTTCAGAAATTTGTTTTTTGGGTGTAATAGTGGACGATAAATTAACGTGGAAGCCACATATTGCTTACGTAGAAAAAAAAAAATAAAGGTGTCTAAAAATATTTCTGTATTGAGTAAAGCAAAATATGTGTTGGATTATAAAGCAATGAGAATTTGATATTGTTGACTTATTCTGCCATATTTGAGTTATTGTATTGAAATATGGGCAAACACATATATGAGGAACACAAAGGCACTGTTTTTATTACAAAAAAGAGCAATAAGAATCATGTATAATGTTAATTTCAGGGAACATACGAATGAGTTGTTTATTAAATCAGGACTGTTTCAGTTTTACAGAGTTAGCTGAATTAAAGACATCGTTGATTGTGTTTAGAGCGAGAAACTGACTTCTGCTGCAAATTCGCGAGATTATTTGTTTTAGTATGACAGGATGAAGAACACAGAAGGAGGTTTAATTTTAAACAGCAAAGGGTTCGGACTAATGTGAAGAAAATGTGTGTTTGTGTTGTGGGTGTCAGAGTGTGGAGTTCTTTGGCAATGGAAGAGAAGAGCTGTACAAATATTTTTCAGTTTAACAGGTTATATAAGGAAAGAATAGAGAAGCTTTATAAAAGCATGAAATGAAATAATTTAACTTATGGATGTTGGATTTGTTTTATTTTCATTGACTATCATGTAAACTGTTTACTGTAATAGCTGTAACGGCAACCTATCTGATGGAAGCAGGTGTTTGAAGAAAGGGGCAGGTATTAGAAGTTTTCTTCATCCTGCTCCTTTACAATCATTTAGATTAGAATGAATGAATAAATGAAATGAAAATAAAATTAAAAAGAAAAAAGCTTAATTTATATAACTTGAAACATGATATAAGTTAAGCTTATATCACTTCCAATGACTTGGAACTGATATAAGCTTAACTTATATCATTTGAAACCTGGAGATGCTGTATTACTTGGAATTGTCCCGCCCACTTCAAGTTGCTGTGTCAACTTGGAGATGGCTGAGTTCCAGAGATATATATATAGATATAAATAAGGTACTTCCTGAATGGCACATTGAAAATATTCATGAGCGTAAACATAGTTTAGTGAGTGTGCATCCTTTTAAGTACAATGCAATCACAATAACTAAGGACTACAAAATAGATATACACAGAGAAGTAAATCCCAACCATGAGTGCAGAAGCAGTCACTCAACAGGTGGCAGAGACGGATGGTTTCTGGAAATAGAGTGTTAATTGTTTTGGCAGCAGGTGGTGGGAGTCAAAGTCCAGGGCATTTAGGTTAACACACACTGTATAGATCTGAAGTGATCCATAAAGTAAAGTATTTACATCAGAATAGTGTTGACATGGAAGAAAATAAACCGGACCTGGTTGACCTTGTTAAGATTAACAATAATGGAGATTAAACTATTTTCATTGTACACACAATGACAATAAAGACTATTCTATTCTATTCTATTCTATTCTATTCTATTCTATTCTATTCTATTCTATTCTACAGAGTTAGAAAACAGTAGATTGTAGGAAGAATAAATTAATTTAAAGTTGTATTTGTTCTCCTTTATAAAAATGCAGTGCCTATTACTTCTTACCTCTTAAAGACGCTGTTGCCAGGGACCTGCTGCATTTCCTGGGTGGGTCTAAGACAGGGGTGGTCCACCCACGGCTCTGGAGCTGCATGTGGCTCAGTCATCCCTCTGCTGCACAAAATAAATAATGAGTATTTAATTTATATCAATTTTATTTTAGTTCCTTAGTTTATAAAATGTAATTCTAAATTTGGTGATCTTGTAACAGTACAATAAAATATGTTTAATCTTTTGTTGCTCAATAAAAAAAATGGCAAAAGGTTTAAACGGTTTGAAGGTCTGAAATGCTGAACAGTTGATCTTGAAGATGCTGTTGTTGATGATGTTCTTGTTCAGAATTACAAACGAAGTGAGACTGAAAACCTCCCCAAACTTGTGTTTGAAACATTGAATGCCACCCCCGACACTTATGAACATGAACAAGAGGTTGAGGAGCTAAAATGATATTAAGCAGGTAAAATACATGTTTCAATTGGCTGTTATTTTGTGAAATATATTTGACATTGTTCAGTGAAACGGTCCTTTTTATTCAGGTTGACAGCTGACTGCACACTCCAGTACATGTGATAAAAGGACGACACATAGAAACAGATGGCGGTTTGGATTTGCATGTTTGTTTTGCTGCAGGTGGATAGTTTAAATTCAGCTTTTTATTTCATAAATACTGTACAAGGAGGACTCAAATAGACATTGAGTATTTCATTTGAAAGTAACCTTCAACTCAGCGTCTTTTTTTCAAAATGTTCAAAATGTTTTTATTGAATGCAGAAATAAAATTTGGTTTTCTCCACAGCAGTTCATTGATTTCATAAATGCAACATGCTATGATTTTTTAATGCACAGCATAAAGGTAAAAAAAATTATATATGCAGTGTTATGTTCGTTTTAGTTGTCATAAGGGTTTTGTGGCTACCGGTGTTTTCTTTTCTGTAAGTCTAAATGGATCTTTGAATTTTCAAGGTTTTCAACCCCTGGTGTAAGTTGTGTGCCTCTGTTAGGATGTCACATTTGTAAAATTAGAAATGTCTGGATTTGCAGGGATGAGCACCAGCTGAGAAAAGGTGTGTGCTCCTGTACAGTGCAGAGTAAGCAAATGTACATGGGAAGCAGGGAACAGGTCAGGTCAAGCAGAGTTGGACAGAAGTCTTCAAATGTTCACCTGGACCTTTGTGGCCCAAAGGGAAAGGTCAGTGTCAAAAGGACCTCATGTTTTTCCATCCATATGTTCGGCGGGCCTTGGGGGAATTTCTGCAAATCTGGCAAAAACATTCACTCACTCTGGATGATTAGATTAGATGAGATGAGATGAGATTAGATTAGATTAGAGATGCACAATAACTATCGGCACTGATAAATATCAGTTCGATATTGAAAAAAATGACGCCATTCAGATAATTCCGATCGGTGAAAATAAAGTTTTCACTGATAAATCCAGCCCATAATAATAAATCTAAATTGCTTAGATTTGGTGCATTTCATCAGTACACAGTGCACGTTGTTGCCTGGCAATTGCCATAAAAACCAAGAAGAAGAAGAAACAGAAGAAGTAGAGGTGTGGATCAATCCAGACCCAGAGGAAGATCCAGACCCGGAGGAAGATCCAGACCCAGAGAAAGATCCAGACCCAGAGGAAGATCCAGACTCATGAGGAAGATCCCAGAGGAAGATCCAGACCCAGAAGAAGATCCAGTACCAGAGGAAGATCCAGGACAATCAGGAGAAAAGGCTGTGATTTGCAGGACATCATTAAGATTGGACTGGAAGAATAGAAAAAGCTCATATTGTGTAATGAGTCCAGATTTAAGCTGCTCTAGAGTGGTACAGACACAAACCTGTGGGGACAGTTATATGATCTAGGGTTGTTTCAGTTGGGTTTAGTGTGTCTTTTAAGGTTGTGCACATATTTCCTGTACTTTCATGTTGTATGTGAAGAAAAGAGAATGAGAAATAAATGATGATGCTCATTTCAACCCTGCAAAAACCATAAAGGTAAAGGCGGCCCAAGACTTTTGCACAGGCGTATTTTGTCGATTAGTTCAGAAAGTAAAAAATATACAAATATTTTTGACTCACTACATTTAAACTAAAATGTTTCAAGTAATTGATTTTAATTCTGATTATTAACAACCTACAAAAACTCCAAATCCTAGGATATTTCACTTCAAGTTTGAGTCAGTCACTATCTGTTTCCATGTCAATCTGGCTCAGTACACATCACACAATCATGTGTCAGACTGCGGGCTTGTCGAGCAGGCACGTGCACACATAGGGCCCAAAGGGGGCTTGAGCCCCTGCCTTCTTTGCCTCGTAGAAAAAGTGCCCTTTTTACTTTCAAAAAATAAATAAATTCCTGTTCTGCATAGAAATGTAACAGAAAACGGCTGTATAAAAATGCCACGATTATCTGCCGTTCGCATTTCCTTGTAATAGCGCGTCATGGTATTGTATGTATATAGAGTCTGATGCCGCTTCTCTGTCCGCTGTCTCTCACTGAGGGGTGGGGCTTCCCCATGCTGCACGCACACACACTTGTCCGGTGAAGGAGAGAGAGAGAGAGAGAGAGAGAGAGAGTGCAAGAGAAGTACAAGCCGCGGTCAGATCTCCACTGTGTAGTTACTGCACAGATGAGACAGGACAGTGGATTGACTTCAACCTTTGTGGCTTTATCAAGCCAACCCCCCCCAACATTACTTGAATGTATTGAATCACAGAAACAGAATCATTCACTCCGCTTGATTTTACTGACAATTTACATTTGTTTCCAGATATTGAGTTTATTGTGCCTTTGCTACTGTGAATGTTTCTACAGTAGGAACAGGAAACTCAAACAGCAGTAACAGTTGGACTGGTTTATGTGGAGCCTGGACTATTTTTTTTAAAATGAAAGCTGCGTTAATGTGCACCTTGTGAAAAATATCATATTAGCCTTAGCTTGCCAGTTTAGAAGTTATGACTCGGTTTTGGGGAGTCGGGAAATTGTTCTAGTTTACTGTGTAGCTAATCTCAGGTCTCAGACTATGTTAGCTATGCTACGTCAACAACAAATCATTGAGATCAAAATGTTGACTGCAGTCCTGTAGGCATGCAGGCTGAACTACAGACTAAACAGGACTGTTTTTCTAGTATTTATTTCTATGTTTTTGTCAGTGTTCAATGTTTCATAGTTGAATGTTCATGTGTTACAATCTTTATCTTCAACAATATATAGCCTGATAATAAGCCAATGTTTTATTGCTTTTTAGAATTGCAGCTGAATCACATGTCCTCCAAACCTCAGTATTATGATACATTTTGACAATAATTTGATGACACAAGAGAAACAGCAATTGCATCACTCACAGCTACACAATACACACAGCTATGTTGCTGTTGTTATCTATGGCTACTTTATTAATTTTACATTAAGCCACATATTTTGTTATTAAGGCCTGAAAAAAATTTGGCACACACATACTGCCCTTTTGTGACTTTGAGCCGCTGCCCCTCTATAATCCTGTGCACGTCCCTGTTGTCGAGAACATACACTGTCACTGTCCCCAAGGAGAGGAAGTCCCAGAGGTTCACTGCTGAATGGACCGGCTGATACAGTCACAGAGAGCTAGACCAAAGAAAAAGGGAAAACTGTGGGAAAAGGTGTGGAAGCCACAGCCATGACAGCAGCTTTAAAGACAAACAAAGTAGAACAAAGCTGATACAAGAACTTGGGGAAGCTTCTCAAAGACTGGACTGATGCTGGAGTCAGAGCCTCAGGATTCACTGCACACACACACTTCCAGGAAACTGTCCATATGTCCATTCCGTGTGTCAAGCTCCTCCTGATCCAGAGAAGCATCTGACCTGGGCTAAGGAGAAAAAACAAACTGGACCACTGCTCAGTGACCCAAAATCTTCTTTTCAGATGAAAATAAATGTAGCTTTTCCTTTGGAAATCAAGGTCCCAGAGCAACAAGGGATGTAACAATTACCAGTATAACGATAAACCGCAGTAAAATTTCCGCCGGTTAGTATTACCATTTAAATTCTAATTATTATGATAACCGTGTTTGATTGCCGCACTTTGAAAATCACGTTGATACTGCTCATTTCCTGGAGAAGCAGTGGCACTCCAGGCATGCATGTGCAGATTGTAATGTTTGGCCTCTGAAAACATGGTGGAAGGCACCTGCATGAACAGAGCTCCAAAGTTTGGGGATAATGGGCTCCTGCAAGGACCCGGTCTGTCCGAGCCAGCGAGTGCACGGACCTGGTTCATTCGAGGGTGCGCGCGCACAGACCTGGTCCGCGCTAGTGTTAACCCCTCCACGGCCCCTGCTGCTTCAGATCCTCACCCAGCAGAGAAACCATCTCAATATAGATACTCAGGACAAACTCATCAAAGTTCAAATGGGCCCAAGCCAGTGTCCTTCAACTGTACAAAGACACATGATATGTGTAAAAATAGGACCAATGGCCCTGTAGCTTACCAGCCAAATTAAAAGCTTTGGGAAATGTATCCAGATGCCATTTATTCTCCCCCAGTTCTGTGTATTTATTATATGACAGAAATAGCCCATGTTTTGGTCATATTCCAATCAGATCTGTAAAAAATTCAAATTCCAACTTGATATCACTGATACTTAATCCACGTCCTTTCTCTTGACCAACAGGCCACAGTTTGTGAGGACAAAAGGCTGTGAGTCTGACACTGTGGTCTGCAGCACAGGGGCTTCACAGGGGACTGTCCTGGCCCCTCTCCTCCTCTCCTGTTCACCATCTACACAGCCGACTTCACATACCACACAACAAACTGCCACCTGCAAAAGTTCTCAGATGACTCAGCTATTGTCGGTCTCATCAACAATGGAGACGAAAATGAGTACCGAGAACTGAACCAGAACTTTGCGGCCTGGTGCCAGCGGAACTGCCTCCAGATTAATGCTGGAAAAACAAAGGAGCTGGTGGTGGACTTTCGCCAGCACAAGGCCTCCCCTCCCTCTCCGGTGAACATCCAGGGAACAGATATCGAGACAGTGGACTCTTACAAGTACCTGGGTGTTCACCTGAACCAGAACCTGGACTGGGCTGCCAACACCCAGGCCCTTTTCAAGAAGGGCCAAAGCAGACTCCACCTACTGCGGAGACTGAGGTCCCTCGGAGTGCAGGAAGCTCTTCTGAGGACCTTTTACGAGTCTGTAGTGGCAACGGCCATCTTCTACAGTGTGGTCTGCTGGAGCAGCAGCATCACGGCAGCAGAGAGGAAGAGACTTAACAAACTGGTGAAGAAAGCCGGTTCGGTTCTAGGCTGCAGTCTCGATCCAGTCGAGGTGGTGGGGGACAGAAGAATGACAGCGAAGCTGTCATCAATCGTGGACAATGTCTCCGACCCCCTACATGAGACTGTAAGAGCCCTGGAAAGCTCCATCCGTGACCGGCTTCTTCACCCACGCTGCACGAAGGAGAGATACCGCAGGTCCTTCCTTCCCTCTGCTGTCAGACTGCACAACCAGTCCTGCTCCCAGTAGATCACCACATATGTGGAGGAAGAACAACCCTCCCTCCATTCCATCTATGCTGTATACATTCAAATCCGTGTATATATATATATATATATATATATATATATATATATATATATATATATATATATGTATATATATACACACACACATTTATTTATTTATTTATTATAACCATTGCACTACATCATACCAAACCATATTTGCACTATCCTTTTTAAACACTTTTTTATTCAAATTTATATGACTGTTTTACATGTATGTGTATGTTTATGTGTATGTTTTATGCTGCTGATAACACTGTGAATTTCCCCACTGTGGGATCAATAAAGGAATATCTTATCTTATCTCTTATCTTATCTTATAATGGGAACATTTGTCAAAGTCGCACCAAATCCAGCATCAGATCCAGATCAAAATAATTTCAATACCTTGCGTTGACATCATCATACAGAAGCTGTATGCCAAGTTTGAAGTCAATCAGAACTGGAGTTTCGGAGAAGAAGAAAATTGAAATTTTTTCCCAATAACAGCCCATGTTAAATTTTCCGTAAGTTCCCGGATCCAGAAGAAGATCCTGATCAGCATGTGGACATTATGTTTTGGTCATCTCCCCATCAGGGCTGGACTGGAGAAATTTCAACTTGATATCATTTATATTTACTGAGTTCTTGCATCGATCCACTTCCTATCTCTTACAATGGGGAAATTTTTCAAAGTCGCACCAAATCCAGAATCAGATCCGGATCCAAATAATTTCACTACCTTTTGTTGACATCATCATAAAGAAGCTGTATACCAAGTTTGAAATCAATCGGAATTGTAGTTTTGGAGAAGTAGACGATTGAAATTTTTGTAACGGACGACAGACGACGACGGCCGCCGCATGATGACTGTCGGCCGGTAAGCTAAAAACCAAAGGAGAGGAGGCTTTATAAACTGAAGGAAATTCAACAGTAAATCCAGTGACTGACCTCCAGAGGAACTGGACCATTGTCCACTGTTGTGGTTTGTGTCACACACAAGCAGTGAACCACTGACCAGTCTGGATCAGATCACCCTAACATGTTTTGAAATCCTCATTCTTTCAGAATATTTACATTTGTTCATTAAACAGTTCAGGAAAATATGATTGTGTTTCACTTTCTGTTTGTGTACGTATAATAGTGTGTGTGTGTATATATCTATATCTATATCTATCTATCTATCTATCTATCTATCTATCTATATAGATAGATAGATAGATAGATAGATAGATAGATAGATAGATAGATAGATAGATAGATAGATAGATAGATAGATAGATATGTATATATACAGTACAGGCCAAAAGTTTGGACACACCTTCTCATTCTTTGCATTTTCTTTATTTTCATGACTATTTTCATTGTAGATTCTCACTGAAGGCATCAAAACTATGAATGAACACATGTGGAATTATGTACTTAACAAAAAGTGTGAAATAACTGAAAACATCTCTTATATTCTAGTCTCTTCAAAGTATCCACCCTTAGCTCTGATGACTGTTTTGCACACTCTTGCCATTCTCTTGATGAGCTTCCAGAGGTAGTCACCTGAAATGGTTTCCTAACAGTTTTGAAGAAGTTCCCACAGATGCTTAGCACTTGTTGGCCCTTTTGCCTTCACTCTGCGGTCCAGCTCACCCCAAACCATCTCGATCGGGTTCAGGTCCGGTGACTGTGGAAGCCAGGTCATCTGGCGCAGCACTCCATCACTCTCCTTCTTGGTCAAATATCCCTCACACAGCCTGGAGGTGTGTTTGGGGTCATTGTCCTGTTGAAACATAAATGATGGTCCAACTAAACGCAGACCGGATGGAATGGCATGTCACTGCAGGATGCTGTGGTAGCCATGCTGATTCAGGTTGCCTTTAATCTTGAATAAATCCCCAACAGCGTCACCAGCAAAGCACCCCCACACCATCACACCTCCCCCTCCATGCTTCACGGTGGGAACCAGGCATGTAGCATCCATCCGTTTACCTTTTCTGCGTCGCACAAAGACACGGCGGTTGGATCCAAAGATCTCAAATTTGGACTCATCAGACCAAAGCACAGATTTCCACTGGTCTAATGTCCATTCCTTGGGTTTCTTGGCCCAAATAAATCTCTTGTGTTTGTTGCCTCTCCTGAGCAGTGGTTTCCTAGCAGCTGTTTGACCATGAAGGCCTGATTCACGCAGTCTCCCCTTAACAGTTGTTGTAGAGATGTGTCTGCTGCTAGAGCTCTGTGTGGTATTCATCTGGTCTCTAATCTGAGCTGCTGTTAATTTGCGATTTCTGAGGCTGGTGACTCAGATGAACTTATCTTCAGCATCAGAGGTGACTCTTGGTCTTCCTTTCCTGGGGCGGTCCTCATGTGAGCCAGTTCCGTTGGAGCGCTTGATGGTTTTTGCGACTGCACTTGGGGACACATTCAAAGTTTTTGAAATTTTCTAGACTGACTGACCTTCATTTCTTAAAGTAATGATGGCCACTCGTTTGTCGTTACTTAGCTGGTTGGTTCTCGCCATAATATGTATTCTAACAGTTGTCCAATAGGGCTGTCAGCTGTGCATCAACCTGACTTCTGCACAACACAACTGATGGTCCCAACCCCATCAATAAGGCAAGAAATTCCACTAAGTAACCCTGACAAGGCACAGCTATGAAGTGGAAACCATTTCAGGTGACTACCTCTGGAAGCTCATCAAGAGAATGCCAAGGGTGTGCAAGGCAGTCATCAGAGCTAAGGGTGGCTACTTTGAAGAAACTAGAATATAAGAGATGTTTTCAGTTATTTCACACTTTTTTGTTAAGTACATAATTCCACATGTGTTCATTCATAGTTTTGATGCCTTCAGTGAGAATCTACAATGAAAATAGTCATGAAAATAAAGAAAATGCGAAGAATGAGAAGGTGTGTCCAAACTTTTGGCCTGTACTGTATATATGTATGTGTGTATATATGTATATATGTATATATATATATATATATATATATATATATATACACACACAGGGTGGGGAAGCAAAATGTACACTATTTTGAGGCAGGGATTGAAAGACAGTGTATGACCAATGAGTTTACTGAAAGTCATGAGAATTTATTTGCCACAAGAAAATGTCCATAATAGAAAATGTTTTTATTCTATGTGTCCTCCTTCTTTCTCAATAACTGCTTTCACACGCTTCCTGAAACTTGCGCAAGTGTTCCTCAAATATTGGGGTGACAACTTCTCCCATTCTTCTTTAATAGTATCTTCCAGACTTTCTGGTAATAGTTTTGCTCATAGTCATTCTCTTCTTTCCATTATAAACAGTCTTTATGGACACTCCAACTATTTCTGAAATCTCCTTTGGTGTGACGAGTGCATTCAGCAAATCACACACTCTTTGACGTTTGCTTTCCTGATTACTCATATGGGCAAAAGTTTCTGAAAAGGTATGGATAATAGTGTTAGGTATGATTATGACATCAGTATATGTTTGGTTTCAAAACAACTGACGTAGTGTCTGCTGAGAAAAAACAACTAAATGTTCAGTGTAAATTTTGCTTCCCCAACCTGTATATATATATATATATATATATATGTGTGTGTGTGTGTGTGTGTGTGTGTGTGTGTGTGTGTGTGTGTGTGTGTGTGACATTGTGAATGGTTTGATCCGGAAAATGATCAAACCAGCTCCACTATGACCTGTCCAACGACTTTTTTTCACACTCAAAAACCACTTAGGAATTGATAGAACTGATAAGGAATTGGATTGGTAAGCAGAATGGACAATGGCAATGATAATAATAAAATCCTATTAATTTCCACCCCTAGTGCAGATTCTTGATAATGACTCCCATCCTTTACGAGGTGAATTTCAGCTCCTTTCCTCTGGACAGAGGTTTTTAGTCCCAAGGTGCAGGACACAGCATTATAAAAATAGCTTTGTTCCTGTCGCCGTCACTGAGCTCAATAAGAAACAGTGACATTGCACTTTACTAACTTATTTTAGTTATTTATTCCATTTCTTTGCTCTATTTATCATTATTGTGACTTCAAATTTTTAAATTTTATGTTCTTATCCCGGTCTTTATCCCAGACTGTTTTTATCTTGTCTGAGTTTTTATTGTGTTTTATTGCATGTTGTTTTTATTTATTTGATCTTATTTATTTTATTCTTTTACTTATCCACACTGCTATACTGATGAATGGTGGAACACTGAGCACTTTTTGCCCTGTCTTTTTGTTCTGCCTGTAAAGCTCAATCAAGTACCTGTCTTACATGTTCAATGTATGTCTTGTTGTAATATCAAAGCAATCACCTGCAAAATAAATCTACCTACGGGTACAAATAAAGTAACCTTGAACCTTGATATCTCTTGTGTCAAGGTGCCATCTTTAATGCACATTTGTATGTTTGATGTTGACATGTTAATATTCTAATGTTTCTGCCAACAGAAAGTACATTGTGTGCGTTATTTTTATTTATTTTTTTTAAATATAACTTGGTTACATTATTTCAGTGTGTGTATAAGCTGTTTTTGAACATTTTGAACACATTACAACAATACTGCAATAATAATGATAACCGTGATAATTTTGGTCACAATAACCAAGATATGAAATTTTCATATCATTACATCTCTAAGTGTGACTCAGGAACTAAGCCACTTCAAGTCCAGTGTGACGTTTCCAGTCAGTGATGATTAGTCATGTCATCTGCTGCTGTCGGTCCACTATTGCTTTCAACTGTTGCTTTCAACGACCTTGTATTTATGCTCGGATTTATTTATGTTTGTCACATTGCACTTTGGATGTGGGCTGATGTCTGTGGTAAGCTGCAAATGAATTGCCCGTATGAGATAAATAAAGTTTTCTGAATCTGACCTATGTTATATCAAGTTCAAGGTCAAGGCGGCAGATTTTAGATTCCTTTATGCTTCCACTTGCTTCATTTTCCAACTCAACTTGGCGCCTGCCCACTTTGTCAAAACTACTCCTGACTCCTGGTTTCCTGACCATGGTACTACTGTGCTTGTTTGATCTGCCAGCTCACATGACCTGAACCTCATAGAGAATCTGTTTGGGATGTCCTTGAGAAGATGAGACGCCAGAACCAACAAAACAGATGAGCTGAAGACAACTATCAAAGCAACCTGGACTTCAGCAGTGCCACGGGCTGCTGCTTATTTTATTTTAATTATTTATTTATGTTTATAATACAGCTGTAAGCATCGAAATTAAACCAAAAGAGGTATTAACCCTTTCATGTATGAATTATGAGAACCTTAGTCAAGATTTTTTTCCTGAGTGTTTTTATGTTTTTATTCCTCTCTACGCACTAAAAAAAAAAAAATGCGATTGAATCTATTTTAATGATAAGGAGTTACAAAAATGTCCACTCAGCTGGACACCATGTGTTTAATTTTTGAAGCAAAGAAACATGTATTTAAAAAATCATATCAGAATGTGATAAACTGTGTGAAAGCTATGAAATAAAAACATTTTTAATGGAGCAAAAATCTGATGTTTTCTCATGTTTTACTAACGCTAGTTATTACTCATTTCATGGAGATACTATAAAAAAAACCTTTTGTTTAAGAAAACTGTTAATTACAGTCTAATAACAATTAGTATTTGATTTCCACTCAAACATGTTAGTGCAGATCAGGTTTATCAAGAACAGCAAAGTTACAGTAATGGTATGAATTGCAGTCAATCAATCAATCAAATTTTATTTATATAGCTCCAAATCATAACAAAAGTTCTCTCATGACACTTTACATATGAAGTCGATCGAAACCAGACTCTAAGCCCATTTACAGAAACCCAACTGAATCAGTGTATGAGATGATACATAAGTGTCCACTGTGTTGGCTGATATGGAACTAAAACAACAAAACCCATGAATATACAAGAGAACAGCTGGAGAAGAACTGTCCACTGTAGTAACCAGTATGCATGACAGGGTTAAATATTTCACTTTGATGTTTAATTAATCGAAAATATGTGAAAGTTTCAGTTTTCATTAAATTACTGGAAAAATAACTTTATTAAAGCATTACAATGTTTTAAGATGCTTTGTGTTTGTAACAGTCATTACCTGCAGTGATGATGATGATGATGATGATGATGATGATGATGATGATGCCAAATCTGAAGTCCTGGATAAACCATGAGGTGCAATACATACTACAAACTTGTGCTATCACCTGTAAATCACACAATTAAATCTCAGTATAAGGTCACAGAATACAGCAGACTGCTGAAGAGTATTGGACAGGCTAAGAGGCAGTGCAGACAAACTTTAGAAGGTTTTTATTATGATTCTGCAGTTGATGCAAGGCAATTGTAGAAGGTGGACAGGACATGTAGGACCTTCAGACCCTGGGACAGTTCCTCACCCTAGGCCACAAGTGTCAAACATGTGGCCCAGGGGCCAAATCTGGCCCGCCAAAGGGTCCAGTCTGGCCCCTGGGATGCAAAACTTACACTAAGACATTAATCATTTTAGTTCAGGTTCCACATTCAGACCAATTCAATCTCATAATAACCTATAAATACTCACAACTCCAAATGTTTCTCTTTGTAAATGTATTTAGACTAAAACAAAGTATAATTTTGCAAAAAAAAATCTGAATAACTTGAACAAATATGAACAAGCTGAAATGTCTTAAGAGAAGTGCATTTTTAATAATATTCCACCTGTTTCTAAATATTTTGTGTATCTGTAGATCCACTGGGATCTGTAAGTTATAATATACATGTGGAAAGGATAAACTAAAGCCTAATAGTGTTAAAATATTTTTTTTTTTTCAGTTTGTTCATATTAGTCCCTTTTTCATTGGACATCTGCGCAAAACTTCACCCATATTTACTAAATGTCGAAAAACAGAAGTGTGCAATGTCGGGTTTTCCATTAAATCACAAATGCGATGATTTATTTATTATCGCGAGGTGACACGAGAAGTCATTCCATAAACATGGCAACGAATGTAAATATGGTGTTCATTTACAGATATATTCATTACTATTATGTATTACCCCTCTATCTCGTACTAAATTAAAAAATGATTGGGTTTCCTGGCATGTCCACACATACCGCGACATGTTTCTCTTTCTTCGCTTGTAACGTACGGCAACATCCATTTGTTTTAATTCACCTGACTCTAGTTGCAAAAAAAGGTCTTTCCATTGCAGTTTTGCATGATATACCACTTGTGCTACACCCAAAAAACCACCTCCTGCCAGCGCAAAAACTTTTAATTGAAAAATTAGACTTTTGGCAAAGTTGTCATTTTTCCATTAGGTGAATTTTTATGCGCAAGATATATTTGCTCAATTTGAGAGTCAATGGAAGAGTGACTGTTGTTTGAAAGGATAGTTTGTAGATGTAAACATTTTCAATATGTAATTTTACTTTTTCTTACCGTAAAACATAAAGAAAAGTTTGGAGTTGACATTATTTATTTATCATTATGCTACTATTTTACTGGTTTAGTCCACTTCAGATCAAATTGAGCAGGATGTGGAACTGAACTAGAATGAGTTTCACAGCCCTGCCCTAGGCCATAGGACAAAGAAGACGAAAGGGGACAGAGCCTTTTCTGTTCAGATCCAAGGCTCTAGAACTGTCTGCCCCAACATGTCACATGTGCACAGTACACTGAGCACTTTCAGTCTCTTCTAAACACTTGCACTGGCTTTTAATACAAGTGTGTGACTTCAGTTTATTCTTCTGGTTGTGTTTTCAGATGCTATTTATCTTATTAATGTATATCTGTTTTGTTTTTTGTTTTTTTTATCTGTTTTAGTATATCTTGTATTTATCGCTTTTTTACTAGTTTTTAATATATCTTGCATGTGAATCTGCAGATTTGTACAGCACTTTAGGCACTTTGCGTTGTTTTAAAATATGGTATTTAAATAAACTTGACCTTGGCTGATTCACATCTTTCCAACATACAGTATCTCCCTTGCACAATTTCAGGCAACATCCCCATTTATTCAAGGCAATTCAATTTAATGCATTGTCTGTTTGATCTTGTTGTACAGTGTCCTTGGGTGTCTTGAAAGGCGCTTAAAAATAAAATTCATTATTATAATTATTATTATAATGCCAGGTAAAACGGACCCAGCCTGTGATCCAACAGTCTTAACTTAGCAGCTAGGTTATTAAAGGAGCTCAATTTCTCTTAGAGTGTATCAGAACAGTATTTTTCTTCTTTTTTTTAAAATATGAAAATCTACCTTTTACTAGTAGCACTACATTCCTGACATTGTATTCTCACTTATGCTTGAAAATTTACACTGGAAATTAGGGATTAGAACAATAGATGACAAATTTATTGATACTGCAATACTACATCAATCTGGAAGTCAGACACAATGGAAAAAAGTTAACTTTATTACAAAAAATATGTTAGAATATGGAGGAAAACTTCTTCAAATCTGGGTCCATCACATTCCCGTGCATGAGCCATGTTTAGACTTTTAACACAGCCCGCAATAATTAAGACACGTTTACTGCATGAGCGGGTTGCATGCAGCCACACTAGTCTTATATGGTCACACTCATTTTGGAGTCCCATGCACATTCCGAGAAGTTATGCATGTAGAAAAGCAAAAAATAGACTTGAAACCCATTAAGATTTTTTGGGACCCTTACACTCATAAAATGCCAGTGAAACATGAGCCATCACACAGGCTGTATAGGAGTTCTATTTAGTGATCACTAAATAGATTCAATTCATTTCACAGATTTAATTCATGAATGAAATGTTAAAAAGAAAAAGTCTGATATGAATCTAGAAAAAAGCTATCTATCTATCTATCTATCTATCTATCTATCTATCTATCTATCTATCTATCTATCTATCTATCTATCTATCTATCTATCTATCTATCTATCTATCTATCTATCTATCTATCTATCTATCTATCTATCTATCTATCTATCTATCTATCACTACTTAAGTGTTATCTTTTACTTTCTAAAATATCTTCACTTGTACCATACTTTAGCCTGTATATTTATATATTTTATGGAGTTTTTATTGTGTTTATAGTTCCATGCATATTGTAGGCTATAAATGGTTTTACCCTTTTTGAAGCTATCCACTGTATTATTCCTCTGCACATATTAGGGATGCAAGTGTCTTTACCCTTCTACCAATTAGTGGTAAAGTACAGACACTAGAGCATTGTCAAAAGTTACTGATATTATTATGATAAAGTGTGAATGTGTGAGTGAATGAATAATGAACCCACTGTACGCGCTTTGAGTATGCATTCATTGAAAAGTGCTATATAAATCTAATCCATTATTGTTATTATTATTATTATTATTATTGTTATTATCAAACATATCTTACATTACATTTATTTACCCAAATTAATGACATTGACAGGATAACTAACAGTGTCATGAAAGCACAACTCAAAAACTTTTGATCTTCATCCAAAACTATTTTTAAAGAAAGAACATGACCTTGAGTGACTGACTGAAATCCAGACATGTGTTGTTGTAAAAGTGAGAACACATGTTTTATGTGATGTCTGGCTTTGACCTTTTTTTTTAAAGACCACATTTGGCACAGGTCCCATATTTAACTTAAGCTGACTAAGCACACCAGTTTCAATATAAGCTGCCCAGACGGCCACAACAGAGACTGGCCCCTTGAAGACAGCTGGTAAGCTCATCGTCTATTATCTACTGAACACTATATCTACTATGTCTACAGAATTATTTTTCACAATGGAGTAACAATCAATATAAGTGTTACCTGATGCTAATGGGTTTTTTTTTTGGTTTTCCTTTGTTTCCAACAGGACTGTAGATAATACCATACTTATAACAGGGAGAGGGTCAGGTATGAACACAGTTTGATGAGAAAAACACTTTCTTTAAGAACACAGTTTAAATAAGCTATTTTTCTTTTTGTTTCTTTTTTTAAACCAAAAATTATTATGATAATGCAGAAACATGAGATTTAATTAAACTCAATCTGTATATACTTGTAGAATGTGCATTTAAAACTGCACTTTTCAATAACATTATTGGAATGAATTCAAAATGATGACACAAGAATATTCTTACTCTAACTGTCTCACAGAAAAAATCCGCCACCATGAGTACGGATGCGGAGATGGCCGTTTATGGCAAAGCTGCCATTTACCTCCGTAAGCCAGAGAAGGAGAGAGTTGAGGCTCAGAACAAGCCTTTTGATGCCAAGTCTGCCTGCTATGTAGCTGATGCCAAAGAGCTGTACGTGAAGGGAACTATTCTGAAGAGGGATGGTGGTAAAGTTACCGTCAAGCTGCTGGAGGGTGAAGAGGTAAGTATCTTACAGTAAAATTAAAAGGGCACTGAATTTGATTTGTTCTTACTGTGACTAATGTTCTCTGACAGGAGAGAACAGTTAAAGAAGATGACGTCTCTCCAATGAACCCTCCCAAGTTCGACAAAATTGAGGACATGGCCATGATGACCCACCTCAATGAAGCCTCTGTGCTTTATAACCTCAAAGAGCGTTATGCAGCATGGATGATCTACGTAAGACCATCTCGGTGAATAAGTAAATGGATTCAAAGGGGCCGTACTGGAAAACTCAACTGGACTTGAATTCTGTGTTTCAGACCTACTCTGGCTTGTTCTGTGTCACTGTGAACCCCTACAAGTGGCTCCCAGTGTACGACGCTGAAGTTGTCAGTGCCTACAGAGGCAAGAAGCGTATGGAGGCTCCACCCCACATCTTCTCTGTCTCTGACAATGCTTTCCAGTACATGCTGACAGATAGGGAGAACCAGTCGGTCTTGATCACGTGAGTGACACATTTGCTAACTTTTTTCAGACACTGTAAAATATTGTGTTCAAATTCTTACAAACCTTTTTTTCATGCCCAGTGGAGAGTCTGGTGCTGGAAAGACTGTGAACACGAAACGTGTCATCCAGTACTTTGCAACAATCTCAACATCTCCACAGAAGGCCAAGGACGCAACACCAGGAAAGATGCAGGTATGTCATTACAGCTAAATCCCAGGTTTATTTATTTACTTATGATAAGATGAAGGAGCAGTTGTCTAATAAGAATTCTGAACCAATTTACAGGGCTCACTGGAGGATCAGATTATTGCAGCCAACCCTCTGCTGGAAGCCTATGGTAATGCCAAAACTGTGAGGAACGACAACTCCTCTCGTTTTGTAAGTATGAAGGACTTCAAGATGGTAGAGAATGTTCTTTAATAGTGTTTAAATAATAATAATAATAATAATAATAATAATAACAATAATAATAATAATAATAACAATAATAATAGTAATAATAATAATAATAATAATATAATAAATGTTACTTTTATCCAAACAGGGTAAATTCATCAGAATCCATTTCGGCACCACTGGTAAACTGGCCAGTGCTGATATTGAGACTTGTAAGTACAACATTTTTATTGTGGTTTTCAATAGAAATTCTCAATAAAAACTGGCTTAAATCTGGCTAAACTGTAACATATGAAATCTGCAGATCTGCTGGAGAAGTCTAGAGTGACATTCCAGCTTCCTGATGAGAGAGGCTACCATATCTTCTACCAGATGATGACCAACCACAAGCCTGAGCTGATTGGTGAGCACACTCAGTCACTGTAATGTTTCAAAAGAAGTCGTATTTGGTAGAATTACTGACTGAAATTACAAACGTTCCTTGGTTGTCAGATATGGCACTCATCACAACAAACCCCTACGACTTCCCCATGATCAGCATGGGTCAAATCACTGTGGCCAGTATTGATGACAAAGTTGAGCTGGAAGCCACTGATGTGAGTCATCCATTTTGTCAAAGTTGCTCTTTACTGTGTGATTCAATGGTCCTTATCCTTGGTATGAAAACCTCTTTTGAACACAGAATGCTATTGATATCCTGGGCTTCACTGGTGAGGAGAAGGTCGGCATCTACAAACTGACTGGTGCTGTTATTCACCATGGTAACATGAAGTTCAAGCAGAAGCAGCGTGAGGAGCAGGCTGAGCCAGATGGCACAGAGGGTGAGTCCAAATGATTATGCATTACAACATTTGTGGGTAAAATTCATATGACATTCAATTTTTTTGCTATGTATTAGAACTAACATTCATTACTACACACTACATTCAGATGCTGACAAGGTTGCTTACCTGCTGGGCCTGAACTCTGCTGACATGCTGAAGGCTTTGTGCTATCCCAGAGTCAAGGTCGGAAATGAGTTTGTTACTAAGGGACAGACTGTTCCTCAGGTAAGAAACACCTTGTATGTAAACAAGTCATGTTGGATATATGGGAAGAACATGCACACTGTGCCCAAACAAGAGATGTATTATATCCCATGATCACTAAATATCTATGATATGTTTTTCAGGTGCTGAACTCTGTGACTGCTCTGGCCAAGTCTATTTATGAAAGGATGTTCTTGTGGATGGTCATTCGTATCAACCAGATGTTGGACACTAAACAAGCCAGGAACTTCTTCATTGGTGTCTTGGATATTGCTGGATTTGAGATTTTTGACGTAAGTTTCCGTCCTTACAAGTCGGCATCAGTGTCTCTTATAACTTGTGTGAAATTTTATTTGTTGATTTCCTTCTACAGTTCAACACCTTGGAGCAGCTGTGCATCAACTTCACCAATGAGAAGCTGCAGCAGTTCTTCAACCACCACATGTTCGTCCTGGAGCAAGAGGAGTACAAGAAGGAGGGTATTATCTGGGAGTTCATTGACTTCGGTATGGACTTGGCTGCCTGTATTGAGCTGATTGAAAAGGTAGGTATTTAGTTCCTGACCATAGATGACTGTTGTTAGTATGAAATCATCCACTAAACACTGGTTTATTTATATACGGGTTTTCTTTGTATTTTTATCCAGCCCATGGGCATCTTCTCCATCCTTGAAGAGGAGTGCATGTTCCCCAAGGCTACAGACACATCCTTCAAGAACAAGCTGTATGACCAGCATCTTGGCAAATGCAAAGCATTTGAGAAGCCAAAGCCTGCCAAGGGCAAGGTTGAGGCCCACTTCTCACTGGTGCACTATGCTGGTACTGTGGACTACAACATCGCTGGCTGGCTGGACAAGAACAAGGACCCACTGAACGAGTCTGTTCTGCAGCTTTACCAGAAGTCTGCTATGAAACTGCTGGCTGTGCTGTATCCCCCTGTTGTTGAGGGTATGATATTAAGTTGAGAAAAAATAAACAAATGCTCAATGATGTCTGTGTTTATTTGTAATCAACTTCATGTGTTTGAAAAATGTTTTATCCCACTAATACCTTGTGTACATTTTAATTACCCACTAAAACAGAGAGCGGTGGCGGCGGCAAGAAGGGAGGAAAGAAGAAGGGTGGTTCCATGCAGACTGTGTCTTCACAGTTCAGGGTGAGCTGTAACAGACATATTAATTCTCAGTTGACATTGAAGTGATATTAGCTCCTTTTCATGACAAATGGTCTTAACTTGGGTTCACAGGAGAACTTGGGCAAACTGATGACCAACTTGAGGAGCACCCATCCTCACTTTGTGCGTTGCCTGATTCCCAACGAGTCCAAGACTCCAGGTACAGAGACAGAGACTTTTAGGAGTCTAATGGATGAGAATGAGAATAATTGGAATAGTTTTAAGGGGATTCATTTTGTTTCAGGTTTGATGGAGAACTTCCTGGTCATCCACCAGCTCAGGTGTAACGGTGTGCTGGAGGGTATCAGAATCTGCAGAAAAGGTTTCCCCAGCAGAATCCTCTACGGTGACTTCAAGCAGAGGTAACATGCGCTCTGTCAGTTACTCAAAATACAGATCCACTCTTCTGCTTAAATTCACTAACAACCTGATCTCTCACAACAAGATACAAGGTACTGAATGCCAGTGTCATCCCAGAGGGTCAGTTCATTGACAACAAGAAGGCTGCAGAGAAGTTGCTGGGATCAATTGATGTTGATCATGACCAGTACAGATTTGGACACACCAAGGTAATCAGAAAGAATGCATATCGTATAATATATTTAATTAACAGACATGGATAGGTCTGGACTGTGGTGCAGATCTAGAGAAATGAAGGCATCATATGACCTTTTCATATTTTTCAATTTGTTTACTAGCCCAAAAAACTCAAATTACTTCAAAATTACGTGAGAATAATTAATGATACATGGGTATATGGTCATTGTTAAAATACCATCATTTGTCAGTGTTTTTATTATTTGTGTTGTTCCATACAAAAACCTCTGAATCTCATATGTCATTTTATAGTTCTGACATACAGTTTCTTAAAGGTCCCGTATTATGCAAATCTGACTTTGTGACAGTTTTCTTATAGTAGTGTGTGTTGCAGTAGCCTCATTATGAGGTTGGAATTTGAAAACTGTCTGTTTCCTCCCTGCCTTGCTACACCACAGTTTGTCAAAATGCCTGCTCAAACGAACGAGTTTGAGTTGGCTCCGTTTATGACGACATAAGCGGATTTAACTCCTCCCCCTGACTGTGCCCCCACCCTGGCAAAGCGAGCCCCGCCCTGGCATAGTACCTCTTGGACAACAAACATGGCGAAGGCGAGACACGCAAGTTGTGGTGTTGTTGGCTGCACACACCAACACGAAAGTTTATTTTTGCTCCCCACTTCCGAGCCTCTCCGTAAAAAGTGTCTGGATTCTATCTGTGATGGTCATGTACCAAACAACATTCCCAAACGCTTGTATGTGTGTGCCCGGCATTTCACGGACGAGTGTTTTTCGAACATGGGCCCATACAGCTCCGGCTTAGCACAAAGACTCCGAATCAAGAAGGACGCAGTACCAACGCTTCGTGACCCAAGTACAAGTGTGGGAGATGTAAGTTCTGATCATTTGTTTGTATCTTTACTGCATAACCCTACATTATGGATAAGCTGGTGGGTGTTGATGTGTACGTTTAACGGTAGCATGGCAGCTAACATAGCTCGGTTACTGCTGCTAACGTTTGCGTCCCCGTTAACATGCAAGAGCTGATAATATCCAGAGACATTCAACAGAACTACTGTGAACACGGGCCTTTTGTGGTTGGCATCAGTAGAGTTAGCCTCAAGCTTGTTAGCAGCTGCCTGCATTAGTGGCGGCAGGCGTCTTTCCGTGTCAGGTCCACGAACCCGACACAACACCGCCGTTTTCCGTCGGGGCTCAATCACGTCTCAAGGCAAAGAAAGCCAGTGTTTGGAAAGACGTTCTGTCTGAGACATGTGTATTGTAGACGAGAGAGCCATGGCTTCAGTCAACATTAGCGCGTAGTACCGCTAGCGGAAGCCGCATCCTCTCCCAGAGAGGGGAGGGGGAGTGGGCGTGGACAGATGCATTCATTTGCGTACCCGGAAGCAGGCCCAGAAAAAGCCTGTTTTGAGGAGGGCAGTGAGAGGGACTTTTTCGACCGCTGAAACTCCGAACAAAGGATGATTTTGGGGCGAACAAACTTATATAATATGTTTTTGGGCTTCTGAGACCTATATGACGTGACTGAAAAATAGCATAATACGGGACCTTTAAATGAACATGGGAATAGGATGAAGTTTCAAAATATGGAGAAAATCCTTGGAAAGTTTTCTTAATTATTGGAAACGTGGAACTATTTACACAAATACTAAGTGGAAACATTCATAGATATCACGTAATACATGTACAGATATTAAATTATCTTGATATGGGTTATTAAAAAGGATGTCCTACTCGAAATGTTCATTTTAATGCAGATCAGTTAAGTAGTCTTAACAGCATGCTATTGCCCAAATGTTTTTCCTCTTGTGTCCTCTATCATTCTGAATTTCTACTGTCATATGAAAGCTTGAACCAAAGAAAATTTCCTATTCAATCAGGTGTTCTTCAAAGCTGGCCTGCTGGGTACCCTTGAGGAGATGAGAGATGAAAAACTTGCAGCTCTGGTCACCATGACTCAGGCTCTCTGCCGTGCTTTCCTCATGAGGAGAGAGTTTGTGAAAATGATGGAGAGAAGGTAAGTTTAAAAAATTGAATTAAAAATTACTTACTATAAAAATCATATAACCAAATGCACCATAACATGAACTTCTTTTCTATAGGGATGCCATCTTCACCATCCAGTACAATGTCCGCTCATTCATGAATGTCAAACACTGGCCATGGATGAAGGTGTACTACAAGATCAAGCCTCTTCTGAAGAGTGCTGAAACTGAGAAGGAGCTGGCCCAGATGAAAGAGAACTATGAAAAGATGACAACAGACTTGGCTGCTGCTCTGGCCAAGAAGAAGGAACTGGAAGAGAAGATGGTGTCTCTTATTCAGGAGAAGAACGATCTGCAGCTGCAAGTAGCATCTGTAAGTGCACCATGGAAGACCATGTCTTTCTTGCATGATTTCTCTACAGTGTTGCAATGCTGACATGTATATTTAACATGATTTAGGAATCTGAGAATCTCAATGATGCTGAGGAGAGGTGTGAGGGACTCATTAAGAGTAAGATTCAGCTGGAGGCCAAACTCAAAGAGACAACTGAGAGACTGGAGGATGAAGAGGAAATCAATGCTGAGCTTACTGCCAAGAAGAGGAAGTTGGAAGATGAATGCTCTGAGCTCAAGAAGGACATTGATGACCTGGAGCTCACCTTGGCTAAAGTGGAGAAGGAGAAACATGCCACTGAGAACAAGGTTTGAACATACTCATCTACAGACTGAGAACATACAGGAAAAGGACAAAAACCACCATGTCATGACAATGCTGCTCTTCCAAACACAGGTGAAGAACCTGACTGAGGAGATGGCCTCTCAAGATGAGAGTATTGCCAAGCTGACCAAGGAGAAGAAAGCCCTCCAGGAGGCTCATCAGCAAACTCTTGATGACCTGCAGGCTGAGGAGGACAAAGTCAACACTCTGACCAAGGCCAAGACCAAGCTTGAGCAGCAAGTCGATGATGTAAGTATCAAATTCACTTCAAACTGGAACAAAGACATTCTTTTAGGACTTGATAGTTAAACATTTGTTCATCTGTGCAGCTTGAGGGATCACTGGAACAAGAGAAGAAGCTGCGCATGGACCTGGAGAGAGCCAAGAGGAAGCTTGAGGGTGACCTGAAACTGGCTCAGGAGTCCATCATGGATCTTGAGAATGATAAGCAGCAGTCAGAGGAGAAACTGAAGAAGTAATGAAACTACTACTATACTAACGGTTCATTGCTATTATTTCTATTTAGGGAACACCATCTTGAAGATTCCAGGTCTATATCTGGGAAGTTTTATCACAGCTGTTGCCTTTGCTCATTTTCACAGGAAAGACTTTGAAATCAGCCAGCTCCTCAGCAAGATTGAGGATGAACAGTCAATGGGGGCTCAGCTTCAGAAGAAGATCAAGGAGCTTCAGGTGACGTATATGATGTGTTATACAAAGTTCTAGTCTACTGCATAGACGAGGTGTTTTTGAAAGCAAAACTGTTTCCTGTTAATCATCCTTCATCTACAGGCCCGTATTGAGGAGCTGGAGGAGGAGATCGAGGCTGAGCGTGCTGCTCGTGCCAAGGTTGAGAAGCAGAGAGCTGACCTCTCCAGGGAACTTGAGGAGATCAGTGAGAGGTTGGAGGAGGCTGGTGGTGCCACTGCTGCTCAGATTGAAATGAACAAGAAGCGCGAGGCTGAATTCCAGAAGCTCCGTCGTGATCTTGAGGAGTCCACCCTTCAGCATGAGGCCACTGCTGCTGCTCTGCGCAAGAAGCAGGCCGACAGCGTTGCCGAGCTGGGAGAGCAGATCGACAACCTCCAGCGTGTCAAGCAGAAGCTGGAGAAGGAAAAGAGTGAATACAAGATGGAGATTGATGACCTCTCAAGCAACATGGAGGCTGTTGCCAAAGCAAAGGTACATAATGCGTCAAATTGTTTTAAGTTGAAATGTTTTGCACAAAACTAAATGAGTGACGTCAGTTATGCTAACCCCTTTCACTCTTCAGGGAAATCTGGAAAAGATGTGCCGTACTCTTGAGGACCAACTTAGTGAACTGAAGACCAAGAATGATGAAAACGTTCGTCAAAACAATGACCTGGGTGCACAGAAAGCACGTCTCCTGACAGAAAATGGTACAGTGAAGTTATCTGTCAATATAGAATACAGATATTCTATAACTGATCAGAAACTGATGGATCATGATATCTTTAACCCAAGGTGAATTTGGCCGTCAAATTGAGGAGAAAGAAGCTCTGGTATCTCAGCTGACCAGAGGCAAACAGGCCTTCACACAGCAGATTGAGGAGCTCAAGAGACAGATTGAGGAGGAAGTTAAGGTAAACAAACATGAACAAATGGATGCTAATAGCATGCTCCAGTGTTATTCATCATTTTAAGCACTTAACACTTTTTCTTTTCACAGGCAAAGAATGCTCTTGCCCATGCAGTTCAGTCAGCCCGCCATGACTGCGATCTGCTGAGGGAGCAGTTTGAGGAGGAGCAGGAGGCCAAGGCGGAGCTGCAGCGTGGAATGTCTAAGGCAAATGGTGAGGTGGCTCAGTGGAGATCTAAGTATGAAACTGATGCTATCCAGCGCACTGAGGAGCTTGAGGAAGCCAAGTGAGTAAAATTTGACCACTCAATGGCTTGTTCAGAAGATTACCACAAAACTGTGAACTGCAGAATAATACTATTTTTTAAAAGTATGAAAATGATAAGCCTCTAAAATAATAAACCTCCTTTTATTTCTGATGACAAGTGAATATTCACCTACATCAAATTGCATGTTAACAGGAAAAAGCTTGCCCAGCGCCTTCAGGAGGCTGAGGAACAGATTGAGGCAGTGAATTCCAAGTGTGCTTCTCTGGAGAAAACCAAACAGAGGCTCCAGAGTGAAGTGGAGGACCTCATGATTGATGTGGAGAGAGCTAATGGCCTGGCCGCCAACCTGGACAAGAAGCAGAGGAACTTTGACAAGGTACAAGAAATTTATTTTTGCTTTTGGCCAGACTATATAAACAATCAGAAACATATGTGTTCCCATTGTTCAATACTTGGAGTAAAGTATTCAACTATGTAATTCAGGTGTTGGCAGAGTGGAAGCAGAAGCATGAGGAGGGTCAGGCAGAGCTGGAGGGAGCTCAGAAGGAGGCTCGTACTCTTGGCACTGAGCTCTTCAAGATGAAGAACTCCTATGAGGAAGCTCTGGATCAGCTGGAGACTATGAAGCGTGAAAACAAGAACCTGCAGCGTGAGTTTGGAACACATTATTGAACAGTTTGATAGCGTAATACACATAAGGGGATATTTTTTTGTTTGTATTGAATTCTAATATTGTGACGCATTCAAACACATTTCTTTGCAGAGGAGATCTCAGATCTGACTGAACAGATTGGTGAGACTGGGAAGAGCATCCATGAACTGGAGAAGGCCAAGAAGCAGGTGGAGACTGAGAAGTCTGAGATCCAGACAGCTCTTGAGGAAGCTGAGGTGAGATTTATTAACTTGGACAACTATACGATATAGACAACTTTGTACTATAAAGCTATGAAAATTTACATCTTATGCCTCGATTTGTTTAGGGAACTCTGGAACATGAAGAGTCTAAGATCCTGCGTGTCCAGTTGGAGCTCAACCAGATTAAGGGTGAGGTGGACAGGAAGCTGGCAGAGAAAGATGAAGAGATGGAGCAGATCAAGAGGAACAGCCAGAGGGTGATTGACTCCATGCAGAGCACTCTGGACTCTGAGGTCAGGAGCAGGAATGATGCCCTGAGAATCAAGAAGAAGATGGAGGGAGACCTCAACGAGATGGAGATTCAGTTGAGCCACGCCAATCGCCAGGCTGCCGAGTCCCAGAAGCAGCTGAGGAATGTGCAGGCACAGCTCAAGGTATAATGACAATCAATGTGGTTATGAAGACTTGGATTAATGAAGTCACATTCTTATATGTACATAAACCTCTTTACTTGCTTTCAACCAGGATGCCCAACTGCACCTTGATGATGCTGTCAGAGCACAGGATGACCTCAAGGAACAAGCTGCCATGGTGGATCGTAGAAATGGTCTCATGGTTTCAGAAATTGAGGAGCTGAGGGCTGCTCTGGAGCAGACAGAGAGAGGCCGCAAGGTCGCTGAACAGGAGCTGGTTGATGCCAGTGAGCGTGTTGGACTTCTGCACTCTCAGGTATAATGTGACAGCAATTTTTACATGTTGACTATATTAATGTAACAAGACTATATCAGATATGTGACTTACACCAACTATATTTTCAATACTCAACAGAACACCAGCCTGCTGAACACCAAGAAGAAGCTTGAGGCTGACCTGGTTCAGATCCAGAGTGAAGTAGATGACACCGTTCAGGAAGCCAGGAATGCTGAGGATAAGGCCAAGAAGGCCATCACTGATGTATGTTCTAATTGTTTACTGTCAGAGTACTCTCAAGTTTCCATTACATCTTTGAAAATAAAACTAAAAACCATACATTTAATCCTGTGTAGGCCGCCATGATGGCTGAGGAGCTGAAGAAGGAGCAGGACACTAGCGCTCATCTGGAGAGGATGAAGAAGAACCTGGAGGTTGCTGTGAAGGACCTGCAGCACCGTCTGGATGAGGCTGAGAACTTGGCCATGAAGGGTGGCAAGAAGCAGCTGCAGAAACTGGAATCCAGGGTAAGAAAATCTGATGAGCATTTGCCCAAATGTTACGACAAAAACTACTATCGTTACAACATGTTTCTACATTTTCCGACTTTTTAAGGTCCGTGAGCTGGAGACAGAGATTGAGGCTGAACAGAGACGTGGAGCAGATGCTGTTAAGGGTGTCCGCAAATACGAGAGGAGAGTCAAGGAGCTCACCTACCAGGTATGTGTTCCAGTTCACTTGCAAAAATCAATGTTGTATCCCTACCATTCACAATTTGTAAACACAGAAACCTGTTGTCCTACAGACTGAGGAGGATAAGAAAAATATGGCTAGGCTCCAGGATCTGGTTGACAAGTTGCAGTTGAAGGTGAAGGCCTACAAGAGGCAGGCTGAGGAAGCGGTGAGTGCAAAGTGTACTTGCCATAAGATTCTGAAACAAAACAATAACTTTCATTGTAGACTTACAGTTGTACTGAAATATTAAACACATTCTAATTTATATTACAGGAGGAGCAGGCCAATGTTCATCTGTCCAAGTGCAGGAAGATTCAGCATGAGCTGGAGGAAGCTGAGGAACGTGCTGACATTGCTGAGTCCCAGGTCAACAAGCTGAGAGCCAAGAGCCGGGACTCTGGCAAGGTAAATGGGTGGTAATGTTATCAGTGCCACTAAAAATCAAACATGTGTATTCCATAATTTGAAGGTGATATGTGACTGATTAGCCATTATCTGATCACTTTTAATATTGGTAAAAATCCTCTCAAACTGAACTCCTTTCAAGTCATTCTCATGTGTGCATTCTATTTGATGAATATACTTCCTTACATGTGTTTCACTTTTCCATTTACAGGGAAAAGATGCAGCTGAGTAACTCCCTTGACTGATGACCTGTTTCTAATCATATAATATGATGTGAAGCAATAATAAACAATTTTTTTTTAATCCTCAGTATTTGTCGTTTTTATTATTGTCTTTGCCATGTGATTGAATGACTAAGATGAAGATTATTTGTAATAAATATGACGAAAACTTTATGGCAGGCTACAAACCAGGAATATGCATAAAAAACTGATTAACTGATGAGTCAAAATTGAAAACAATAATAATGGATTAGATTTATATAGCGCTTTTCTATGAATGCATACTCAAAGCGCGCCCAAAGGATCCATTATTCATTCACTCTCACATTCTCCCTCTGGTGGTGGTAAACTACATCTGTAGCCACAGCAGCCCTGGGGCAGGCTGACAGAAGTGTGGCTGACAATTTGCGCCGACGGCGCAGACGGCCCCTCCGACCACCACCAAACATTCATACACCAATGTGAGTGGCAGCACTGGAGGCAAGGAGGGTGCAGTGTCTTGCCCAAGGACACAACAGAACATGACTGGGACAGAGCAGGATTCAAACTGCCAACCCTTCGGTTATTGGACGACCCGCTCTACCATCTGAGCCATGGCCGTCCCATGTAGTGAACTTCTTTTTTGAGGCTAATTTTCATTAAGAATGGAAGCAGATTTAGGCTTCTCTACATCGCATTGCTGTTGCCTTAGTGCTGCATATTGTTTGTCTGGAAAAAGTGTTGAAAATGCTCTAAAAGATTCAGCGGTATACTTTTCTTTCTTTCAAACTGGCATGATCATTCAACTTCCAAAAGAGGTTAAAATTCCATTTCTACCACAAATTCTGTTAAAGTGATTTCATGTAAGGATCAGAAGTGTTTTAAAGTCATGATTTATCAAAAGATTATCAGCTGAAAATCTTTTGCCAGAACATGTCCTCTTTTCACATACTTTCCACAGCATCTGGGGGGTTAAAAGCTACTTTTATACAAAGATCCCGGAAAAAAGGTCAGATGGTGATCCCACCTTTTTTCCTCCATTGTCTGACTTCCACAGCCAAAGGAGTAAAAGAGGTGAGACGGGCTGGACTTTTACCCAGCGGACCTGCGTTCCCCAGTCAAAGGAACAGTGACGCAGCGCAGCGTATAGTAGAAAGTGTCACGTCCACGTCGGAAATACCCCGAGCATAGCGGTGTTGCTAACCTCTCCAGAGCTGGCCTGTCTTTCACCATTCCACAAATGTTAGCATGGATCGAGTCCTCTGCCCGTAGTGACAACAGCTGATAGATCTGGACATCTCCCCAGTTCCACATTTGTCTGGTGGCGTTGACATGTTTGTTTACTGTACACAGCCCACGATCATTTTTAAATCCCCCCTGCGCAGGGGTCGCACACGCAATGCATCATCAAAACGACACTTTGGTTGCTGAATGAGAGGTGTTCCTTTTCCATAGCATTCCTGAATCCTGATTCCACCTTTATCAAGGCTCTGTTACTTCCTCCAGAGGCGTTACAAAGCTCTGATAAAGGTAGGACCAAATGATCCCACCATTTCGTTTACACAGACGTCGTTGCAAAGTAAAGGTGAAATATTCCCCATAACAGACGTGCTGTGTAGAGGGGGCTACACATTAGCCAAAATTTCAGTTTTTCATTATTTTCACAGAACAAACTCTTTAAAACCGAATGTTTGTCGATGACA
Source organism: Sphaeramia orbicularis (assembly GCF_902148855.1). Taxonomy (NCBI): domain Eukaryota; kingdom Metazoa; phylum Chordata; class Actinopteri; order Kurtiformes; family Apogonidae; genus Sphaeramia; species Sphaeramia orbicularis. The sequence goes on from NC_043962.1 coordinate 2,880,921, forward strand.
CATTGGTGTAAGCACACTTTTGATGACTGTAATGTTCATGCAAATGGACAAATTCTAAAACCTGCTGAAAGTAAAGACTGCTCTTCTAGTGATATACGGGACATTAAGGTAGTTAAGGACACTGAGCCACAGCAGCCTGTGGGATGTGGGGGATGGGCAGACAAGCAGTAGGAGAGAGTGAGATGGACCTGTCCATAGACGCACTATAGGAACAGAGGGTTTGGGCTATTTTTTTTTTCATGTTTTATTTTTACTGTAGTTTGCTGTGTTGTCAGGATTTGCCTTTATTACCTCCACCAAGGAGGTTATGTTGTTGTCGGCGCTGGTTTGTCTGTCTGTTTGTGTGCAAAAAAACTCAAAAAGTTATGGATGGATTTGGATGAAAATTTAAGGAAATGTTGACACTGGAACAGGAAAAAATTACTAAATTTTGGTGGTGATCGGGGGTGGGGGGAGTGGGGAGTGGGGGGGCCACTGATCTGCCTTGGCGGAGGTCTGCGCTCTCCGAGTGCTTCTAGTTTTTGCTGTGTTTTACCGAGTTCTGCTATGTTTTTCTGCCCTCTTTTATTTTATGTTTTCCTGTCATTTGTTAAAAATTTTCTTTGATTCCGAAAATGTTGAGGAGTTTGACAAGAAAGAAAACACAACCAGATTCAAGGACTGAGGAAATACATCAAAATCCAAGATTGTTTACTCTCCCTATTTCACTCTCTCTATTTTCCTTCATCACTGCGGCCTGTTTTTAGTCTTCTGTTGTTGCTCTTTGGGATAAATCTGATCTTTAATGTTTAGGATGTCCTCTGATGAAGGGCAATTGACAGTAATGAAGGTTTGTGTGTTCCTTCGGACAACAAGTCTGCAAGTCTACAAGGACTGGAGAGATGGAAGAGAGACAGAAAGCAAGCATGGGAAGGCAGCCATGCACTGTCTGCAAGAGAAGCACTCCTTGGAAGAGTCATCAATGCAGTGGAGGGATTTGTTTACAGCCTGAGAGGAACTGCTTTGCGGGGTTCAACCAAAAAACAGCTGGACTGATTTTGGAAAAAAAAAAAAAAAAAAGAGAGAGAGAGAGAGAGAGAGAGAGAGAGAGAGAGAGAGAGAGAGAGAGAGAGAGAGAGACTCAAAACAAACACCACTGTGCCAAAATTCAAATACTTGTTGTTCAGTGTCTAACAGTTCAGTGTTCAAGTTGAATATCCTAAATCTTGTATTGATGTACATTTTGAGTGCCTTATGTAGTAAAATCCTGTAACAATTCAATTCTGCTTTTTGTCTTTTTCTATTATTCTACCATTTTGACACACACAGTAGAGCAAAATAACTGCCAGATCTTGAAAGTAAAGGGAGTCCTGAAAAAAAGGAAGACAAGCACATACGGCAGCTTTTATAACACTTCTACAGCAAAAACCAAAAAATAATTCCGAGCAGCCCATTTCACTGAAATACTTTCTCAGGGGTTATAGGTGCATTGCAAAGAATACTACACTACGTACATACCATGTGATCATTAAGTATGTATGTCATTTAGGGATCTCAAGCCAGAGCCAAGTGTCCTCGTTCTTGGAAATCAAAATATGGTCACCCTAGAATAGACAAGATGGTAAAGGACCATGTTTAGATTACTTAGATGAACATGGGGAAAGTGATTAATGAGATTTGGAATACTGGCATTGGTTAATCTCAGATAAATGTCTTTGAGAGCCTTTATGTAAATCTATTAGCTTTCGTAGCTCAATTACTTGGGATTACAGAATCACACCATGAAGGTTTGTATTTAGAAAAACATACACATAGAAAAAAATCAGTCTTATACATTAGAATGGAAAAATTTCATCCTTTGCAAAACTAATGATTAGTGTTGTTGTAATATTGAATTTAATATTTTTTGGTATTTTGCATACTACTTCACTGGAAATAGAGACAGACAGACAGACAGACAGACAGACAGACAGACAGACAGACAGACAGACAGATAGATAGATAGATAGATAGATAGATAGATAGATAGATAGATAGATAGATAGATAGATAGATAGAGTACTTCCATGCATTTTTGAAATAGTATACTTTAGCTAATACTTCCCAACGTACATATACAGAATGTCAAAGAGCCTAAAATAAAACTTAACCCAACTACTACTGATGCAACACTAGAGAACTGGCCATGTTAAGTGAAACCTGAAACTTCAAAAGTGTGTACATGCAAATATGTTTCATTGATACTTGCTTCTGATGTCAGGCTTACCACATTTGACAAGTCAACCGTATATAGCTTGTGCTGCATAAGCATATCACATTCAATATAAGGGGTCCAGGAGCAGAGGAGTGTGTGTGAGTCCTGTGAGTTGCTGCCTGTGGTATGACAACTTGTATATTTCCTAGACCATTTGCTCTTTATGTATTTAATTGTTAATTACATTGACTGAAGTGTTTCTTACCTACTGGGCACTAATTAATAATATCTTTTGAACAGGATCTACTCATTTTGTTAAAGAGAGGGGGTCAGGTATGGACATGTGAAGTCTTTTCAATGTTATCTTCATGTATCATAGAATTCATCTTAATTTCATTGACTAAGCTTTAACAACATCTACAGAAGAAAACCTTGATCTAACAAACCCTATTTTTGGAATAATCTAACAGACATAATCCGCCACCATGAGCACGGACGCGGAGATGGCCGTTTATGGCAAGGCTGCCATTTACCTCCGTAAGCCAGAGAAGGAGAGAATTGAGGCTCAAAACAAACCTTTTGATGCCAAGTCTGCCTGCTACGTGCCTGATGCAAAGGAGCTGTACCTGAAGGCAACTGTTATCAAGAGGGATGGTGGCAAAGCCACTGTCAAGCTTCTGATAAATGAAGAGGTAAGTATCTTACAGTAAAATTAACAGGACACTGAAGTTTATTTGTTACCTCTGCCAAGGAGGTCATGTTTTCATCGGCGTTTGTCTGTTTGTTAGCAAGATAACTCAAAAAGTTATGGAAGGATTTTGATGAAATTTTCAGAAAATGTTGATACTGGCACAAGGAACAAATGATTAAATTTTGGTGGTGATGGAGGGGGGGGGGACTGATCTGCCTTGGTGGAGGTCTGTGCTTTCCGAGTGCGTTTCTACTTCTTACTGTGACTAATGTTCTCTGACAGGAGAGAACAGTTAAAGACGATGAGGTCTCTCCAATGAACCCTCCCAAGTTCGACAAAATTGAGGACATGGCCATGATGACCCACCTCAATGAAGCCTCTGTGCTTTATAACCTCAAAGAGCGTTATGCAGCATGGATGATCTATGTAAGACCATCTCGGTGAATAAGTAAATGGATTCAAAGGGGCAGTACTGGAAAACTCAACTGGACTTGAATTCTGTGTTTCAGACCTACTCTGGCTTGTTCTGCGTCACTGTGAACCCCTACAAGTGGCTCCCAGTGTACGATGCTGAAGTTGTCAGTGCCTACAGAGGCAAGAAGCGTATGGAGGCTCCACCCCACATCTTCTCTGTCTCTGACAACGCTTTCCAGAACATGCTGACAGATAGGGAGAACCAGTCTGTCTTGATCACGTGAGTAACACATTTGCTAACTTTTTTCAGACAATGTAAAATGTTGCGTTCAAATTCTTACAAACCTCTTTTTCATGCCCAGTGGAGAGTCTGGTGCTGGAAAGACTGTGAACACAAAACGTGTCATCCAGTACTTTGCAACAATCTCAACATCTCCACAGAAGGCCAAGGACGCAACACCAGGAAAGATGCAGGTATGTCATTACAGCTAAATCCCAGGTTTATTTATTTATTTATGATAAGATGAAGGAGCAGTTGTCTAATAAGAATTCTGAACCAATTTACAGGGCTCACTGGAGGATCAGATTATTGCAGCCAACCCTCTGCTGGAGGCCTATGGTAATGCCAAAACTGTGAGGAACGACAACTCCTCTCGTTTTGTAAGTATGAAGGACTTCAAGATGGTGGAGAATGTTTAATAGTGTTTCTACTGCAATGACATAATAAATGTTACTTTTATCCAAACAGGGTAAATTCATCAGAATCCATTTCGGCACCACTGGTAAACTGGCCAGTGCTGATATTGAGACTTGTAAGTACAACATTTTTATTGTGGTTTTCAATAGAAATTCTCAATAAAAAAATGGCTTAAATCTGGCTAAACTGTAACATATGAAATCTGCAGATCTGCTGGAGAAGTCTAGAGTGACATTCCAGCTTCCTGATGAGAGAGGCTACCATATCTTCTACCAGATGATGACCAACCACAAGCCTGAGCTGATTGGTGAGCACACTCAGTCACTGTATGATTTTATCAGAAGTCCTCTTCAGAAGAATAATATAATAAAATTCCATACCTCTATTAATTTTCAGAAATGGCACTCATCACAACAAACCCCTACGACTTCCCCATGATCAGCATGGGTCAAATCACTGTGGCCAGTATTGATGACAAAGTTGAGCTGGAAGCCACTGATGTGAGTCATCCATTTTGTCAAAGTCCCTCTTTACTGTGTGATTCAATGGTCCTTATCCTTGGTATGAAAACCTCTTTTGAACACAGAATGCTATTGATATCCTGGGCTTCACTGGTGAGGAGAAGATCGGCATCTACAAACTGACTGGTGCTGTTATTCACCATGGTAACATGAAGTTCAAGCAGAAGCAGCGTGAGGAGCAGGCTGAGCCAGATGGCACAGAGGGTGAGTCCAAATGATTATGCATTACAACATTTGTGGGTAAAATTCATGACATTCAATTTTTTTGCTATGTATTAGAACTAACATTCATTACTACACACTACATTCAGATGCTGACAAGGTTGCTTACCTGCTGGGCCTGAACTCTGCTGACATGCTGAAGGCTTTGTGCTATCCCAGAGTCAAGGTCGGAAATGAGTTTGTCACTAAGGGACAGACTGTTCCTCAGGTAAGAAACACCTTGTATGTAAACAAGTCATGTTGCATATATGGGAAGAACATGCACACTGTGCCCAAACAAGAGTTGCATTGCATCCCATGATCACCAAATATCTATGATATGTTTTTCAGGTGCTGAACTCTGTGACTGCTCTGGCCAAGTCTATTTATGAAAGGATGTTCTTGTGGATGGTCGTCCGTATCAACCAGATGTTGGACACTAAACAAGCCAGGAACTTCTTCATTGGTGTCTTGGATATTGCTGGATTTGAGATCTTTGACGTAAGTTTCCGTCCTTACAAGTCGGAATCAGTGTCTCTTATACCTTGTGTGAAATTTTATTGGTTAATTTCCTTCTACAGTTCAACACCTTGGAGCAGCTGTGCATCAACTTCACCAATGAGAAGCTGCAGCAGTTCTTCAACCACCACATGTTCGTCCTGGAGCAAGAGGAGTACAAGAAGGAGGGTATTATCTGGGAGTTCATTGACTTCGGTATGGACTTGGCTGCCTGTATTGAGCTGATTGAAAAGGTAGGTATTTAGTTTCTGACCATAGATGACTGTTGTTTGTATGAAATCATCCACTAAACACTGGTTTATTTATATACGAGTTTTCTTTGTATTTTTATCCAGCCCATGGGCATCTTCTCCATCCTTGAAGAGGAGTGCATGTTCCCCAAGGCTACAGACACATCCTTCAAGAACAAGCTGTATGACCAGCATCTTGGCAAATGCAAAGCATTTGAGAAGCCAAAGCCTGCCAAGGGCAAGGCTGAGGCCCACTTCTCACTGGTGCACTATGCTGGTACTGTGGACTACAACATCATTGGCTGGCTGGACAAGAACAAGGACCCACTGAACGAGTCTGTTCTGCAGCTTTACCAGAAGTCTGCTATGAAACTGCTGGCTGTGCTGTATCCCCCTGTTGTTGAGGGTATGATATTAAGTAGAGAAAAGTTAAACAAATGCTCAATGATGTCTGTGTTTATTTTTAATCAACTTCATATGTTTGAAAAATGTTTTATCCCACTAATACCTTGTGTACATTTTAATTACCCACTAAAACAGAGAGCGGTGGCGGCGGCAAGAAGGGAGGAAAGAAGAAGGGTGGTTCCATGCAGACTGTGTCTTCACAGTTCAGGGTGAGCTGTAACAGACATATTAATTCTCAGTTGAGATTGTAGTGGGATTTGCTCCTTTTCATGACAAATGGTCTTAACTTGGGTTCACAGGAGAACTTGGGCAAACTGATGACCAACTTGAGGAGCACCCATCCTCACTTTGTGCGTTGCCTGATCCCCAACGAGTCCAAGACTCCAGGTACAGAGACAGAGACTTTTAGGAGTCTAATGGATGAGGATGAGAATAATTGGAATAGTTTTAAGGGGATTCATTTTGTTTCAGGTTTGATGGAGAACTTCCTGGTCATCCACCAGCTCAGGTGTAACGGTGTGCTGGAGGGTATCAGAATCTGCAGAAAAGGTTTCCCCAGCAGAATCCTCTACGGTGACTTCAAACAGAGGTAACATGCGCTCTTTCAGTTACTCAAAATACAGGTCCACTCTTCTGCTTAAATTCACTAACAACCTGATCTCTCACAACAAGATACAAGGTACTGAATGCCAGTGTCATCCCAGAGGGTCAGTTCATGGACAACAAGAAAGCCTCAGAGAAACTGCTGGGATCAATTGATGTGGATCATGACCAGTACAGATTTGGACACACCAAGGTAATCAGAAAGAATCTGTTGTATTCAGTATATTTACCAAACTTGGTTGGACTGACTGACCAGACTTGTGTTATGTGCAATTACACCACTCTGTTGCACAGCATTTACTGTCACTTCCACATGAACTGTCAAAAGGAATACTAAACACAAACACATTTTTTCCTATTGAATCAGGTGTTCTTCAAAGCTGGTCTGCTAGGTACCCTTGAGGAGATGAGAGATGACAAACTTGCAGCTCTGGTCACCATGACTCAGGCTCTCTGCCGTGCTTACCTCATGAGGAGAGAGTTTGTGAAGATGACGGAGAGAAGGTAGGTTTAAAAAATTGAATTAAAAATTATTTACTATAAAAATCATATAACCAAATGCGCCATAACATGAACTTCTTTTCGATAGGGATGCCATCTTCACCATCCAGTACAATGTCCGCTCATTCATGAATGTCAAACACTGGCCATGGATGAAGGTGTACTACAAGATCAAGCCTCTTCTGAAGAGTGCTGAAACTGAGAAGGAGCTGGCCCAGATGAAAGAGAACTATGAAAAGATGACAACAGACTTGGCTGCTGCTCTGGCCAAGAAGAAGGAACTGGAAGAGAAGATGGTGTCTCTTATTCAGGAGAAGAACGATCTGCAGCTGCAAGTAGCATCTGTAAGTGCACCATGGAAGACCACGTCTTTCTTGCATGATTTCTCTACAGTGTTGCAATGCTGACATGTATATTTAACATGACTTAGGAATCTGAGAATCTCAATGATGCTGAAGAGAGGTGTGAGGGACTCATTAAGAGTAAGATTCAGCTGGAGGCCAAACTCAAAGAGACAACTGAGAGACTGGAGGATGAAGAGGAAATCAATGCTGAGCTTACTGCCAAGAAGAGGAAGTTGGAAGATGAATGCTCTGAGCTCAAGAAGGACATTGATGACCTGGAGCTCACCTTGGCTAAAGTGGAGAAGGAGAAACATGCCACTGAGAACAAGGTTTGAACATACACATCTACAGACTGAGAATATACAGGAAAAGGACAAGAATCACCATGTCATGACAATGCTGCTCTTCCAAACACAGGTGAAGAACCTTACTGAGGAGATGGCCTCTCAAGATGAGAGTATTGCCAAGCTGACCAAGGAGAAGAAAGCCCTCCAGGAGGCTCATCAGCAAACTCTTGATGACCTGCAGGCTGAGGAGGACAAAGTCAACACTCTGACCAAGGCCAAGACCAAGCTTGAGCAGCAAGTCGATGATGTAAGTATCAAATTCACTTCAAACTGGAACAAAGACATTCTTTTAGGACTTGATAGTTAAACATTTGTTCATCTGTGCAGCTTGAGGGATCACTGGAACAAGAGAAGAAGCTGCGCATGGACCTGGAGAGAGCCAAGAGGAAGCTTGAGGGTGACCTTAAACTGGCTCAGGAGTCCATCATGGATCTTGAGAATGACAAGCAGCAGTCAGAGGAGAAACTGAAGAAGTAATGAAACTACTACTATACTAACGGTTCATTGCTATTATTTCTATTTAGGGAACACCATCTTGAAGATTCCAGGTCTATATCTGGGAAGTTTTATCACAGCTGTTGCCTTTGCTCATTTTCACAGGAAAGACTTTGAAATCAGCCAGCTCCTCAGCAAGATTGAGGATGAACAGTCAATGGGGGCTCAGCTTCAGAAGAAGATCAAGGAGCTTCAGGTGACGTATATGATGTGTTATACAAAGTTCTAGTCTATTGCATAGACGAGGTGTTTTTGAAAGCAAAACTGTTTCCTGTTAATCATCCTTCATCTACAGGCCCGTATTGAGGAGCTGGAGGAGGAGATCGAGGCTGAGCGTGCTGCTCGTGCCAAGGTTGAGAAGCAGAGAGCTGACCTCTCCAGGGAACTTGAGGAGATCAGTGAGAGGTTGGAGGAGGCTGGTGGTGCCACTGCTGCTCAGATTGAAATGAACAAGAAGCGCGAGGCTGAATTCCAGAAGCTCCGTCGTGATCTTGAGGAGTCCACCCTTCAGCATGAGGCCACTGCTGCTGCTCTGCGCAAGAAGCAGGCCGACAGCGTTGCCGAGCTGGGAGAGCAGATCGACAACCTCCAGCGTGTCAAGCAGAAGCTGGAGAAGGAAAAGAGTGAATACAAGATGGAGATTGATGACCTCTCAAGCAACATGGAGGCTGTTGCCAAAGCAAAGGTACATAATGTGTCAAATTGTTTTAAGTTGAAATGTTTTGCACAAAACAATGAGTGAAAAAATGACTGAAGTCAGTTATGCTAACCCCTTTCACTCTTCAGGGAAATCTGGAAAAGATGTGCCGTACTCTTGAGGACCAACTTAGTGAACTGAAGACCAAGAATGATGAAAACGTCCGTCAAAACAATGACCTGGGTGCACAGAAAGCACGTCTCCTGACAGAAAATGGTACAGTGAAGTTATCTGTCAATATAGAATACAGATATTCTATAACTGATCAGAAACTGATGGATCATGATATCTTTAACCCAAGGCGAATTTGGCCGTCAAATTGAGGAGAAAGAAGCTCTGGTATCTCAGCTGACCAGAGGCAAACAGGCCTTCACACAGCAGATTGAGGAGCTCAAGAGACAGATTGAGGAGGAAGTTAAGGTAAACAAACATGAACAAATGGATGCTAATACCATGCTCCAGTGTTATTCATCATTTTAAGCACTTAACACTTTTTCTTTTCACAGGCAAAGAATGCTCTTGCCCATGCAGTTCAGTCAGCCCGCCATGACTGCGATCTGCTGAGGGAGCAGTTTGAGGAGGAGCAGGAGGCCAAGGCTGAGCTGCAGCGTGGAATGTCTAAGGCAAACGGTGAGGTGGCTCAGTGGAGATCTAAGTATGAAACTGATGCTATCCAGCGCACTGAGGAGCTTGAGGAAGCCAAGTGAGTAAAATTTGAATGGCATGTTGAGAAGACAACCATTACACTGTGAACTATAGAACTGTAGCATTTAAGCAAATATCAAAATTATAAGCCTCTTAAACAATGAACCTCCTTTAATTTTTAATAAGTTAACATACACTTAACAATAAACTGCATGTTTTTAACAGGAAAAAGCTTGCCCAGCGCCTTCAGGAGGCTGAGGAACAGATTGAGGCAGTGAATTCCAAGTGTGCTTCTCTGGAGAAAACCAAACAGAGGCTCCAGAGTGAAGTGGAGGACCTCATGATTGATGTGGAGAGAGCTAATGCCCTGGCTGCCAACCTGGACAAGAAGCAGAGGAACTTTGACAAGGTACAAGAAATTTATTTTTGCTTTTGGCCAGGCTATATAAACAATCAGAAACACATGTGTTCCCATTGTTCAATACTTGGAGTAAAGTATTCAACTATGTAATTCAGGTGTTGGCAGAGTGGAAGCAGAAGTATGAGGAGGGTCAGGCAGAGCTTGAGGGAGCTCAGAAGGAGGCTCGTACTCTTGGCACTGAGCTCTTCAAGATGAAGAACTCCTATGAGGAAGCTCTGGATCAGCTGGAGACTATGAAGCGTGAAAACAAGAACCTGCAGCGTGAGTTTGGAAAACATTATTGAACAGTTTCACAGCGTAATACACATGAGGGGATAATTTTTTGTTTGTGTTGAATTCTAATATTGTGACGCATTCAAACACATTTCTTTGTAGAGGAGATCTCAGATCTGACTGAACAGATTGGTGAGACTGGCAAAAGCATCCATGAACTGGAGAAGGCCAAGAAGCAGGTGGAGACTGAGAAGTCTGAGATCCAGACAGCTCTTGAGGAAGCTGAGGTAAGATTTATTAATTGGACAACTATACGATATAGACAACTTTGTACTATGAAGCTATGAAAATTTACATCTTATGCCTCGATTTGTTTAGGGAACTCTGGAACATGAAGAGTCTAAGATCCTGCGTGTCCAGTTGGAGCTCAACCAGATTAAGGGTGAGGTGGACAGGAAGCTGGCAGAGAAAGATGAAGAGATGGAGCAGATCAAGAGGAACAGCCAGAGGGTGATTGACTCCATGCAGGGCACTCTGGACTCTGAGGTCAGGAGCAGGAATGATGCCCTGAGAATCAAGAAGAAGATGGAGGGAGACCTCAACGAGATGGAGATTCAGTTGAGCCACGCCAATCGCCAGGCTGCTGAGTCCCAGAAGCAGCTGAGGAATGTGCAGGCACAGCTCAAGGTATAATGACAATCAATGTGGTTATGAAGACTTGGATTAATGAAGTCACATTCTTATATGTACATAAACCTCTTTACTTGTTTTCAACCAGGATGCCCAACTGCACCTTGATGATGCTGTCAGAGCACAGGATGACCTCAAGGAACAAGCTGCCATGGTGGATCGTAGAAATGGTCTCATGGTTTCAGAAATTGAGGAGCTGAGGGCTGCTCTGGAGCAGACAGAGAGAGGCCGCAAGGTCGCTGAACAGGAGCTGGTTGATGCCAGTGAGCGTGTTGGACTTCTGCACTCTCAGGTATAATGTGACAGCAATTTTTACATGTTGACTATATTAATGTAACAAGACTATATTAGATATATGACATACACCAACCATATTTTCAATACTCAACAGAACACCAGCCTGCTGAACACCAAGAAGAAGCTTGAGGCTGACCTGGTTCAGATCCAGAGTGAAGTAGATGACACCGTTCAGGAAGCCAGGAATGCTGAAGAGAAGGCCAAGAAGGCCATCACTGATGTATGTTCTAATTGTTTACTGTCAGAGTACTTTCAAGTTTTCATTGCATCTTTGAAAATAAAACTAAAAACCATACATTTAATCCTGTGTAGGCCGCCATGATGGCTGAGGAGCTGAAGAAGGAGCAGGATACTAGCGCTCATCTGGAGAGGATGAAGAAGAACCTGGAGGTTGCTGTGAAGGACCTGCAGCACCGTCTGGATGAGGCTGAGAACTTGGCCATGAAGGGTGGCAAGAAGCAGCTGCAGAAACTGGAATCCAGGGTAAGAAAATCTAATGAGCATTTGCCCAAATGTTACGACAAAAAAAATTACTATCATTACAACATGTTCCTACATTGTCCTACTTTTTAAGGTTCGTGAGCTGGAGACAGAGATTGAGGCTGAACAGAGACGTGGAGCAGATGCTGTTAAGGGTGTCCGCAAATACGAGAGGAGAGTCAAGGAGCTCACCTACCAGGTATGTGTTCCAGTTCACTTGCAAAAATCAATGTTGTATCCCTACCATTCACAATTTGTAAACACAGAAACCTGTTGTCCTACAGACTGAGGAGGATAAGAAAAATATGGCTAGGCTCCAGGATCTGGTTGACAAGTTGCAGTTGAAGGTGAAGGCCTACAAGAGGCAGGCTGAGGAAGCGGTGAGTGCAAAGTGTACTTGCTATAAGATTCTGAAACAAAACAATAACTTTCATTGTAGACTTACAGTTGTACTGTAACATTAAACACAATCTAATTTATATTACAGGAGGAGCAGGCCAATGTTCATCTGTCCAAGTGCAGGAAGATTCAGCATGAGCTGGAGGAAGCTGAGGAACGTGCTGACATTGCTGAGTCCCAGGTCAACAAGCTGAGAGCCAAGAGCCGGGACTCTGGCAAGGTAAATGGGTGGTAATGTTATCAGTGCCACTAAAAATCAAACATGTGTATTCCATAATTTGAAGGTGATATGTGACTGATTAGCCATTATCTGATCACTTTTAATATTGATAAAAATCCTCTCAAACTGAACTACTGTCAAGTCATTCTCATGTGTGCATTCTATTTGATGAATATACTTCCTTACATGTGTTTCACTTTTTCATTTACAGGGAAAAGATGCAGCTGAGTAACTCCCTTGACTGATGACCTGTTTCTAATCATATAATATGATGTGAAGCAACAGTAAAGTATTTTTTTAATCCTCAATATTTGTCTTTGTTTTTATTATTGACTTTTCCATGTGATTGAATGACTAAGATGAAGATTATTTGTAATAAATATGATCAAAATTTTATGGCAGGCTACAAACCAGGAATATCAACAAATAACTGATTAACTGATGAGTAAATTGAAAATGTAGTGTACTTCCTTTTTGAGGCTAATTGTCATTAAGAATGGAAGGAGATTTGGGCTTGTTGTTGCCTTAGTGCTGCATATTGTTTGTCTGAAAAAGTGTTGAAAATGCTCTAAAAGAGTCAGCGGTATACTTTTCTTTCTTTCAAACTGGCATGATCATTCAACTTCCAAAAGAGGTTAAAATTCCATTTCTACCACAAATTCTGTTAAAGTGATTTCATGTAAGGATCAGAAGTGTTTTAAAGTCATGATTTATCAAAGATTATCAGATGAAAATCTTTTGCCAGAACATGTCCTCTTTTCACATACTTTCCACAGCATCTGGGGGGTTAAAAGCTACTTTTATACAAAGATCCCGGAAAAAAGGTCAGATGGTGATCCCACCTTTTTTCCTCCATTGTCTGACTTCCACAGCCAAAGGAGTAAAAGAGGTGAGACGGGCTGGACTTTTACCCAGCGGACCTGCGTTCCCCAGTCAAAGGAACAGTGACGCAGCGCAGCGTATAGTAGAAAGTGTCACGTCCACGTCGGAAATACCCCGAGCATAGCGGTGTTGCTAACCTCTCCAGAGCTGGCCTGTCTTTCACCGCACCACAAATGTTAGCATGGATCGAGTCCTCTGCCTGAAGTGACAACAGCTGATAGATCTGGACATCTCCCCAGTTCCACATTTGTCTGGTGGCGTTGACATGTTTGTTTACTGTACACAGCCCATGGTCATTTTTAAATCCCCCCTGCGCAGGGGTCGCACATGCAATACATCATCAAAACGACACCTTGGTTGCTGAATGAGAAGTGTTCCTTTTCCATAGTTTTCCTGAATCCTGATTCCACCTTTATCAGGGCTCTGTGACTTCCTCCAGAGGCGTTACAAAGCTCTGATAAAGGTAGGACCAAATGATCCCACCATTTCGTTTACACAGACATTGTTACAAAATAAAAAGGTGAAATATTCCCCATAACAGACGTACTGTGTAGAGGGGGCTACAAATTAGCCAAAATTTGAGTTTTTCATTGTTTTTCACAGAACAAACTCTTTAAAACCGAATGTTTGTCGATGACACATTGATGTAAGCACACGTTTGATGACTGTACTGTTCATGTAATTGGAAAAATTCATAAACCTGCTGAAAGGAAAGATATACGGGACATTATGTTAGTCAAGTACACTGAGCCACAGTGGCCTGTGGGATGTGGAGGATGGGCAGACGAGCAGCAGGAGAGAGAGTGAGACGGACCTGTCCATAGACGCACTATAGGAACAGAGGGTTTGGGCTATTTTCTTTGTCATGTTTTGTTTTTACTGTAGTTTGCTGTGTTGTCAGGATTTGCCTTTGTTTTTGCTGTGTTTTACCGAGTTTTGCTATGTTTTTCTGCCCTCTCTTTTTTTCATGTTTTCCTGTCATTTGTTAAAAATTTTCTTTGATTCCGAAAATGTTGAGGAGTTTGACAAGAAAGAAAACACAACCAGATTCAAGGACTGAGGAAATACATCAAAATCCAAGATTGTTTACTGTCCCTATTTCACTCTCTCTATTTTGCTTCATCACTATGGCCAGTTTTTAGTCTTCTGTTGTTGTTCTTTGGGATAAATCTGATCTTTAATGTTTAGGATGTCCTCTGATGAAGGGCAATTGACAGTAATGAAGGTTTGTGTGTTCCTTCGGACAACAAGTCTGCAAGTCTACAAGGACTGGAGAGATGGAAGAGAGACAGAAAGCAAGCATGGGAAGGCAGCCATGCACTGTCTGCAAGAGAAGCACTCCTTGGAAGAGTCATCAATGCAGTGGAGGGATTTGTTTACAGCCTGAGAGGAACTGCTTTGTGGGGTTCAACCAAAAAACAGCTGGACTGATTTTGGAAAAAAAAAAAGAGAGAGAGAGAGAGACTCAAAACAAACACCACTGTGCCAAAATTCAAATACTTGTTGTTCAGTATCTAACAGTTCAGTGTTCAAGTTGAATATCCTAAATCTTGTATTGATGTACATTTTGAGTGCCTTATGTAGTAAAATCCTGTAACAATTCAATTCTGCTTTTTGTCTTTTTCTATTATTCTACCATTTTGACACACACAGTAGAGCAAAATAACTGCCAGATCTTGAAAGTAAAGGGAGTCCTGAAAAAAAGGAAGACAAGCACATACGGCAGCTTTTATAACACTTCTACAGCAAAAACCAAAAAATAATTCCGAGCAGCCCATTTCACTGAAATACTTTCTCAGGGGTTATAGGTGCATTGCAAAGAATACTACACTACGTACATACCATGTGATCATTTAAGTATGTATGTCATTTAGGGATCTCAAGCCAGAGCCAAGTGTCCTCGTTTTTGGAAATCAAAATATGGTCACCCTAGAATAGACAAGATGGTAAAGGACCATGTTTAGATTACTTAGATGGACATGGAGAAAGTGATTAATGAGATTTGAAATATCTGCATTGGTTAATCTCAGATAAATGTCTTTCAGAGCCTTTATGTAAATGTATTAGCTTTTCTCAATTACTTGGGATTACAGAATCACACCATTAAGGTTTGTATTTAGCAAAACATACACATAGAACACAATCAGTCTTATACATTAGAATGGAAAAATTCCATCCTTTTGCAAAACTAATGATTAATGTTGTTGTAATATTGAATTTAATATTTTTTTTGGTATTTTGCATACTACTTCACTGGAAATAGAGACGGACGGACGGACGGACGGACGGACGGACGGACAGACAGACAGACAGACAGACAGACAGACAGACAGACAGACAGAAAGATAGATAGATAGCACTGGTCTACAAGGAAAATGCTTCCAGAATAAAAGTAATGAAATTTTACCACATGAGAGTCACTGATAAAGAAAAATCAAGTAAAAAATGCTGGTTGGTTGAACTTTCCAAGAAACAGCCTTAGGTCAAAATGTGAAATTCAAGAATTAACCAGAGAATGGGTTTGACCAAAAAGGAATATTTGTCTCAGAGCTAAAAGATCTACTTCAAAACACTGTCTGCACGTTATAATACATTCACTTCACAGGTTCTATTTAGTGGAAGATTTATAAAACTATTATATAAATGTACATAAACCAATATATATGTGTAATAACACTTAATCATATACATTGAAAATATCAGCAACATGAGCACTTTTGTCATTTATTTTCCAAATAATCTTATTAAAATACGTAACATTTAGCACATTTAATCTCTGAAGCAAATCATTTCTAAGAAATTGTAGACCAGTGTAGTTAGATAGATAGATAGATAGATAGATAGATAGATAGATAGATAGATAGATAGATAGATAGATAGATAGATAGATAGATAGATAGATAGATAGATAGATAGATAGATAGATAGAGTACATCCATGCATTTTTGAAATAGTATACTTTAGCTAATACTTCCCAACGTACATATACAGAATGTCAAAGAGCCTAAAATAAAACTTAACCCAACTACTACTGATGCAACACTAGAGAACTGGCCATGTTATGTGACACCTGAAACTTCACATGTGTGTACATGCAAATATGTTTCATTGATACTTGCTTCTGATGTCAGGCTTACCACATTTGGCAAGTCAACTGTATATAGCTTGTGCTGCATAAGCATATCACACTCAATATAAGGGGTCCAGGAGGAGAGGAGGGTGTGCTCTGAGTCCTGTGAGTTACTGCCTGTGGTATGACAACTTGTATATTTCCTAGACCATTTGCTCTTTATGTATTTAATTGTTAATTACATTGATTGAAGTGTTTCTTACCTACTGGGCACTAATTAATAATATCTTTTGAACAGGATCTACTCATTTTGTTAAAGAGAGGGGGTCAGGTATGGACATGTGAAGTCTTTTCAATGTTATCTTCATGTATCATAGAATTCATCTTAATTTCATTGACTAAGCTTTAACAACATCTACAGAAGAAAACCTTGATCTAACAAACCCTATTTTTGGAATAATCTAACAGACATAATCCGCCACCATGAGCACGGACGCGGAGATGGCCGTTTATGGCAAGGCTGCCATTTACCTCCGTAAGCCAGAGAAGGAGAGAATTGAGGCTCAAAACAAACCTTTGATGCCAAGTCTGCCTGCTACGTGCCTGATGCAAAGGAGCTGTACCTGAAGGCAACTGTTATCAAGAGGGATGGTGGCAAAGCCACTGTCAAGCTTCTGATAAATGAAGAGGTAAGTATCTTACAGTAAAATTAACAGGACACTGAAGTTTATTTGTTACCTCTGCCAAGGAGGTCATGTTTTCATCGGCGTTTGTCTGTTTGTTAGCAAGATAACTCAAAAAGTTATGGAAGGATTTTGATGAAATTTTCAGAAAATGTTGATACTGGCACAAGGAACAAATGATTAAATTTTGGTGGTGATGGAGGGGGGGGGGACTGATCTGCCTTGGTGGAGGTCTGTGCTTTCTGAGTGCGTTTCTACTTCTTACTGTGACTAATGTTCTCTGACAGGAGAGAACAGTTAAAGACGATGAGGTCTCTCCAATGAACCCTCCCAAGTTCGACAAAATTGAGGACATGGCCATGATGACCCACCTCAATGAAGCCTCTGTGCTTTATAACCTCAAAGAGCGTTATGCAGCATGGATGATCTATGTAAGACCATCTCGGTGAATAAGTACATGGATTCAAAGGGGCAGTACTGGAAAACTCAACTGGACTTGAATTCTGTGTTTCAGACCTACTCTGGCTTGTTCTGCGTCACTGTGAACCCCTACAAGTGGCTCCCAGTGTACGATGCTGAAGTTGTCAGTGCCTACAGAGGCAAGAAGCGTATGGAGGCTCCACCCCACATCTTCTCTGTCTCTGACAACGCTTTCCAGAACATGCTGACAGATAGGGAGAACCAGTCTGTCTTGATCACGTGAGTAACACATTTGCTAACTTTTTTCAGACAATGTAAAATGTTGCGTTCAAATTCTTACAAACCTCTTTTTCATGCCCAGTGGAGAGTCTGGTGCTGGAAAGACTGTGAACACAAAACGTGTCATCCAGTACTTTGCAACAATCTCAACATCTCCACAGAAGGCCAAGGACGCAACACCAGGAAAGATGCAGGTATGTCATTACAGCTAAATCCCAGGTTTATTTATTTATTTATGATAAGATGAAGGAGCAGTTGTCTAATAAGAATTCTGAACCAATTTACAGGGCTCACTGGAGGATCAGATTATTGCAGCCAACCCTCTGCTGGAGGCCTATGGTAATGCCAAAACTGTGAGGAACGACAACTCCTCTCGTTTTGTAAGTATGAAGGACTTCAAGATGGTGGAGAATGTTTAATAGTGTTTCTACTGCAATGACATAATAAATGTTACTTTTATCCAAACAGGGTAAATTCATCAGAATCCATTTCGGCACCACTGGTAAACTGGCCAGTGCTGATATTGAGACTTGTAAGTACAACATTTTTATTATGGTTTTCAATAGAAATTCTCAATAAAAAAAATGGCTTAAATCTGGCTAAACTGTAACATATGAAATCTGCAGATCTGCTGGAGAAGTCTAGAGTGACATTCCAGCTTCCTGATGAGAGAGGCTACCATATCTTCTACCAGATGATGACCAACCACAAGCCTGAGCTGATTGGTGAGCACACTCAGTCACTGTATGATTTTATCAGAAGTCCTCTTCAGAAGAATAATATAATAAAATTCCATACCTCTATTAATTTTCAGAAATGGCACTCATCACAACAAACCCCTACGACTTCCCCATGATCAGCATGGGTCAAATCACTGTGGCCAGTATTGATGACAAAGTTGAGCTGGAAGCCACTGATGTGAGTCATCCATTTTGTCAAAGTCCCTCTTTACTGTGTGATTCAATGGTCCTTATCCTTGGTATGAAAACCTCTTTTGAACACAGAATGCTATTGATATCCTGGGCTTCACTGGTGAGGAGAAGATCGGCATCTACAAACTGACTGGTGCTGTTATTCACCATGGTAACATGAAGTTCAAGCAGAAGCAGCGTGAGGAGCAGGCTGAGCCAGATGGCACAGAGGGTGAGTCCAAATGATTATGCATTACAACATTTGTGGGTAAAATTCATGACATTCAATTTTTTTGCTATGTATTAGAACTAACATTCATTACTACACACTACATTCAGATGCTGACAAGGTTGCTTACCTGCTGGGCCTGAACTCTGCTGACATGCTGAAGGCTTTGTGCTATCCCAGAGTCAAGGTCGGAAATGAGTTTGTCACTAAGGGACAGACTGTTCCTCAGGTAAGAAACACCTTGTATGTAAACAAGTCATGTTGCATATATGGGAAGAACATGCACACTGTGCCCAAACAAGAGTTGCATTGCATCCCATGATCACCAAATATCTATGATATGTTTTTCAGGTGCTGAACTCTGTGACTGCTCTGGCCAAGTCTATTTATGAAAGGATGTTCTTGTGGATGGTCGTCCGTATCAACCAGATGTTGGACACTAAACAAGCCAGGAACTTCTTCATTGGTGTCTTGGATATTGCTGGATTTGAGATCTTTGACGTAAGTTTCCGTCCTTACAAGTCGGAATCAGTGTCTCTTATACCTTGTGTGAAATTTTATTGGTTAATTTCCTTCTACAGTTCAACACCTTGGAGCAGCTGTGCATCAACTTCACCAATGAGAAGCTGCAGCAGTTCTTCAACCACCACATGTTCGTCCTGGAGCAAGAGGAGTACAAGAAGGAGGGTATTATCTGGGAGTTCATTGACTTCGGTATGGACTTGGCTGCCTGTATTGAGCTGATTGAAAAGGTAGGTATTTAGTTTCTGACCATAGATGACTGTTGTTTGTATGAAATCATCCACTAAACACTGGTTTATTTATATACGAGTTTTCTTTGTATTTTTATCCAGCCCATGGGCATCTTCTCCATCCTTGAAGAGGAGTGCATGTTCCCCAAGGCTACAGACACATCCTTCAAGAACAAGCTGTATGACCAGCATCTTGGCAAATGCAAAGCATTTGAGAAGCCAAAGCCTGCCAAGGGCAAGGCTGAGGCCCACTTCTCACTGGTGCACTATGCTGGTACTGTGGACTACAACATCATTGGCTGGCTGGACAAGAACAAGGACCCACTGAACGAGTCTGTTCTGCAGCTTTACCAGAAGTCTGCTATGAAACTGCTGGCTGTGCTGTATCCCCCTGTTGTTGAGGGTATGATATTAAGTAGAGAAAAGTTAAACAAATGCTCAATGATGTCTGTGTTTATTTTAATCAACTTCATATGTTTGAAAAATGTTTTATCCCACTAATACCTTGTGTACATTTTAATTACCCACTAAAACAGAGAGCGGTGGCGGCGGCAAGAAGGGAGGAAAGAAGAAGGGTGGTTCCATGCAGACTGTGTCTTCACAGTTCAGGGTGAGCTGTAACAGACATATTAATTCTCAGTTGAGATTGTAGTGGGATTTGCTCCTTTTCATGACAAATGGTCTTAACTTGGGTTCACAGGAGAACTTGGGCAAACTGATGACCAACTTGAGGAGCACCCATCCTCACTTTGTGCGTTGCCTGATCCCCAACGAGTCCAAGACTCCAGGTACAGAGACAGAGACTTTTAGGAGTCTAATGGATGAGGATGAGAATAATTGGAATAGTTTTAAGGGGATTCATTTTGTTTCAGGTTTGATGGAGAACTTCCTGGTCATC
This sequence comes from Sphaeramia orbicularis, assembly GCF_902148855.1. Classification (NCBI taxonomy): domain Eukaryota; kingdom Metazoa; phylum Chordata; class Actinopteri; order Kurtiformes; family Apogonidae; genus Sphaeramia; species Sphaeramia orbicularis. The sequence continues at coordinate 2,901,248 of NC_043962.1, forward strand.
CACCAGCTCAGGTGTAACGGTGTGCTGGAGGGTATCAGAATCTGCAGAAAAGGTTTCCCCAGCAGAATCCTCTACGGTGACTTCAAACAGAGGTAACATGCGCTCTTTCAGTTACTCAAAATACAGGTCCACTCTTCTGCTTAAATTCACTAACAACCTGATCTCTCACAACAAGATACAAGGTACTGAATGCCAGTGTCATCCCAGAGGGTCAGTTCATGGACAACAAGAAAGCCTCAGAGAAACTGCTGGGATCAATTGATGTGGATCATGACCAGTACAGATTTGGACACACCAAGGTAATCAGAAAGAATCTGTTGTATTCAGTATATTTACCAAACTTGGTTGGACTGACTGACCAGACTTGTGTTATGTGCAATTACACCACTCTGTTGCACAGCATTTACTGTCACTTCCACATGAACTGTCAAAAGGAATACTAAACACAAACACATTTTTTCCTATTGAATCAGGTGTTCTTCAAAGCTGGTCTGCTAGGTACCCTTGAGGAGATGAGAGATGACAAACTTGCAGCTCTGGTCACCATGACTCAGGCTCTCTGCCGTGCTTACCTCATGAGGAGAGAGTTTGTGAAGATGACGGAGAGAAGGTAGGTTTAAAAAATTGAATTAAAAATTATTTACTATAAAAATCATATAACCAAATGCGCCATAACATGAACTTCTTTTCGATAGGGATGCCATCTTCACCATCCAGTACAATGTCCGCTCATTCATGAATGTCAAACACTGGCCATGGATGAAGGTGTACTACAAGATCAAGCCTCTTCTGAAGAGTGCTGAAACTGAGAAGGAGCTGGCCCAGATGAAAGAGAACTATGAAAAGATGACAACAGACTTGGCTGCTGCTCTGGCCAAGAAGAAGGAACTGGAAGAGAAGATGGTGTCTCTTATTCAGGAGAAGAACGATCTGCAGCTGCAAGTAGCATCTGTAAGTGCACCATGGAAGACCACGTCTTTCTTGCATGATTTCTCTACAGTGTTGCAATGCTGACATGTATATTTAACATGACTTAGGAATCTGAGAATCTCAATGATGCTGAGGAGAGGTGTGAGGGACTCATTAAGAGTAAGATTCAGCTGGAGGCCAAACTCAAAGAGACTACTGAGAGACTGGAGGATGAAGAGGAAATCAATGCTGAGCTTACTGCCAAGAAGGAAGTTGGAAGATGAATGCTCTGAGCTCAAGAAGGACATTGATGACCTGGAGCTCACCTTGGCTAAAGTGGAGAAGGAGAAACATGCCACTGAGAACAAGGTTTGAACATACACATCTACAGACTGAGAACATACAGGAAAAGGACAAGAATCACCATGTCATGACAATGCTGCTCTTCCAAACACAGGTGAAGAACCTGACTGAGGAGATGGCCTCTCAGGATGAGAGTATTGCCAAGCTGACCAAGGAGAAGAAAGCCCTCCAGGAGGCTCATCAGCAAACTCTTGATGACCTGCAGGCTGAGGAGGACAAAGTCAACACTCTGACCAAGGCCAAGACCAAGCTTGAGCAGCAAGTCGATGATGTAAGTATCAAATTCACTTCAAACTGGAACAAAGACATTCTTTTAGGACTTGATAGTTAAACATTTGTTCATCTGTGCAGCTTGAGGGATCACTGGAACAAGAGAAGAAGCTCCGCATGGACCTGGAGAGAGCCAAGAGGAAGCTTGAGGGTGACCTGAAACTGGCTCAGGAGTCCATCATGGATCTTGAGAATGACAAGCAGCAGTCAGAGGAGAAACTGAAGAAGTAATGAAACTACTACTATACTAACTGTTCATTGCTATTATTTCTATTTAGGGAACACCATCTTGAAGATTCCAGGTCTATATCTGGGAAGTTTTATCACAGCTGTTGCCTTTGCTCATTTTCACAGGAAAGACTTTGAAATCAGCCAGCTCCTCAGCAAGATTGAGGATGAACAGTCAATGGGGGCTCAGCTTCAGAAGAAGATCAAGGAGCTTCAGGTGACGTATATGATGTGTTATACAAAGTTCTAGTCTATTGCATAGACGAGGTGTTTTTGAAAGCAAAACTGTTTCCTGTTAATCATCCTTCATCTACAGGCCCGTATTGAGGAGCTGGAGGAGGAGATCGAGGCTGAGCGTGCTGCTCGTGCCAAGGTTGAGAAGCAGAGAGCTGACCTCTCCAGGGAACTTGAGGAGATCAGTGAGAGGTTGGAGGAGGCTGGTGGTGCCACTGCTGCTCAGATTGAAATGAACAAGAAGCGCGAGGCTGAATTCCAGAAGCTCCGTCGTGATCTTGAGGAGTCCACCCTTCAGCATGAGGCCACTGCTGCTGCTCTGCGCAAGAAGCAGGCCGACAGCGTTGCCGAGCTGGGAGAGCAGATCGACAACCTCCAGCGTGTCAAGCAGAAGCTGGAGAAGGAAAAGAGTGAATACAAGATGGAGATTGATGACCTCTCAAGCAACATGGAGGCTGTTGCCAAAGCAAAGGTACATAATGTGTCAAATTGTTTTAAGTTGAAATGTTTTGCACAAAACAATGAGTGAAAAAATGACTGAAGTCAGTTATGCTAACCCCTTTCACTCTTCAGGGAAATCTGGAAAAGATGTGCCGTACTCTTGAGGACCAACTTAGTGAACTGAAGACCAAGAATGATGAAAACGTCCGTCAAAACAATGACCTGGGTGCACAGAAAGCACGTCTCCTGACAGAAAATGGTACAGTGAAGTTATCTGTCAATATAGAATACAGATATTCTATAACTGATCAGAAACTGATGGATCATGATATCTTTAACCCAAGGCGAATTTGGCCGTCAAATTGAGGAGAAAGAAGCTCTGGTATCTCAGCTGACCAGAGGCAAACAGGCCTTCACACAGCAGATTGAGGAGCTCAAGAGACAGATTGAGGAGGAAGTTAAGGTAAACAAACATGAACAAATGGATGCTAATACCATGCTCCAGTGTTATTCATCATTTTAAGCACTTAACACTTTTTCTTTTCACAGGCAAAGAATGCTCTTGCCCATGCAGTTCAGTCAGCCCGCCATGACTGCGATCTGCTGAGGGAGCAGTTTGAGGAGGAGCAGGAGGCCAAGGCTGAGCTGCAGCGTGGAATGTCTAAGGCAAACGGTGAGGTGGCTCAGTGGAGATCTAAGTATGAAACTGATGCTATCCAGCGCACTGAGGAGCTTGAGGAAGCCAAGTGAGTAAAATTTGAATGGCATGTTGAGAAGACAACCATTACACTGTGAACTATAGAACTGTAGCATTTAAGCAAATATCAAAATTATAAGCCTCTTAAACAATGAACCTCCTTTAATTTTTAATAAGTTAACATACACTTAACAATAAACTGCATGTTTTTAACAGGAAAAAGCTTGCCCAGCGCCTTCAGGAGGCTGAGGAACAGATTGAGGCAGTGAATTCCAAGTGTGCTTCTCTGGAGAAAACCAAACAGAGGCTCCAGAGTGAAGTGGAGGACCTCATGATTGATGTGGAGAGAGCTAATGCCCTGGCTGCCAACCTGGACAAGAAGCAGAGGAACTTTGACAAGGTACAAGAAATTTATTTTTGCTTTTGGCCAGGCTATATAAACAATCAGAAACATATGTGTTCCCATTGTTCAATACTTGGAGTAAAGTATTCAACTATGTAATTCAGGTGTTGGCAGAGTGGAAGCAGAAGTATGAGGAGGGTCAGGCAGAGCTTGAGGGAGCTCAGAAGGAGGCTCGTACTCTTGGCACTGAGCTCTTCAAGATGAAGAACTCCTATGAGGAAGCTCTGGATCAGCTGGAGACTATGAAGCGTGAAAACAAGAACCTGCAGCGTGAGTTTGGAACATATTATTGAACAGTTTGACAGCGTAATACATATAAGGGGATAATTTTTTGTTTGTGTTGAATTCTAATATTGTGAAAAATTCAAACACATTTTTTTGCAGAGGAGATCTCAGATCTGACTGAACAGATTGGTGAGACTGGCAAGAGCATCCATGAACTGGAGAAGGCCAAGAAGCAGGTGGAGACTGAGAAGTCTGAGATCCAGACAGCTCTTGAGGAAGCTGAGGTGAGATTTATTAACTTGGACAACTATACGATATAGACAACTTTGTACTATAAAGCTTTCAAAATTAACATCTTATGCCTCGATTTGTTTAGGGAACTCTGGAACATGAAGAGTCTAAGATCCTGCGTGTCCAGTTGGAGCTCAACCAGATTAAGGGTGAGGTGGACAGGAAGCTGGCTGAGAAAGATGAAGAGATGGAGCAGATCAAGAGGAACAGCCAGAGGGTGATTGACTCCATGCAGAGCACTCTGGACTCTGAGGTCAGGAGCAGGAATGATGCCCTGAGAATCAAGAAGAAGATGGAGGGAGACCTCAACGAGATGGAGATTCAGTTGAGCCACGCCAATCGCCAGGCTGCTGAGTCCCAGAAGCAGCTGAGGAATGTGCAGGCACAGCTCAAGGTATAATGACAATCAATGTGGTTATGAAGACTTGGATTAATGAAGTCACATTCTTATATGTACATAAACCTCTTTACTTGTTTTCAACCAGGATGCCCAACTGCACCTTGATGATGCTGTCAGAGCACAGGATGACCTCAAGGAACAAGCTGCCATGGTGGATCGTAGAAATGGTCTCATGGTTTCAGAAATTGAGGAGCTGAGGGCTGCTCTGGAGCAGACAGAGAGAGGCCGCAAGGTCGCTGAACAGGAGCTGGTTGATGCCAGTGAGCGTGTTGGACTTCTGCACTCTCAGGTATAATGTGACAGCAATTTTTACATGTAGACTATATTAATGTAACAAGACTATATCAGATATGTGACTTACACCAACTATATTTTCAATACTCAACAGAACACCAGCCTGCTGAACACCAAGAAGAAGCTTGAGGCTGACCTGGTTCAGATCCAGAGTGAAGTAGATGACACCGTTCAGGAAGCCAGGAATGCTGAAGAGAAGGCCAAGAAGGCCATCACTGATGTATGTTCTAATTGTTTACTGTCAGAGTACTCTCAAGTTTCCATTACATCTTTGAAAATAAAACTAAAAACCATACATTTAATCCTGTGTAGGCCGCCATGATGGCTGAGGAGCTGAAGAAGGAGCAGGACACTAGCGCTCATCTGGAGAGGATGAAGAAGAATCTGGAGGTTGCTGTGAAGGACCTGCAGCACCGTCTGGATGAGGCTGAGAACTTGGCCATGAAGGGTGGCAAGAAGCAGCTGCAGAAACTGGAATCCAGGGTAAGAAAATCTGATGAGCATTTGCCCAAATGTTACGACAAAAAAAAATTACTATCGTTACAACATGTTTCTACATTTTCCGACTTTTTAAGGTCCGTGAGCTGGAGACAGAGATTGAGGCTGAACAGAGACGTGGAGCAGATGCTGTTAAGGGTGTCCGCAAATACGAGAGGAGAGTCAAGGAGCTCACCTACCAGGTATGTGTTCCAGTTCACTTGTACAAAATCAGTGTTGTATCCCTACCATTCACAATTTGTAAACACAGAAACCTGTTGTCCTACAGACTGAGGAGGATAAGAAAAATATGACTAGGCTCCAGGATCTGGTTGACAAGTTGCAGTTGAAGGTGAAGGCCTACAAGAGGCAGGCTGAGGAAGCGGTGAGTGCAAAGTGTACTTGCCATAAGATTCTGAAACAAAACAATAACTTTCATTGTAGACTTACAGTTGTACTGAAATATTAAACACATTCTAATTTATATTACAGGAGGAGCAGGCCAATGTTCATCTGTCCAAGTGCAGGAAGATTCAGCATGAGCTGGAGGAAGCTGAGGAACGTGCTGACATTGCTGAGTCCCAGGTCAACAAGCTGAGAGCCAAGAGCCGGGACTCTGGCAAGGTAAATGTTTGTAAATGGCAACAGGAATATTAAAATCATATAAAATGCTCAAATATATACATTACGAAATAATTTGGAGGACATATTAGTAAGCAATTACTGAAAAGTTGTTATTTTGGTCCATATATTCTTAGAATTATATACTAATCCCCTAATGGATGCATATGTATGGATCCACTGACGTGATTTTATTTGTTCATGTATTTACAGGGAAAAGAGGCAGCTGAGTAACTCCCCGTGACTGGTGGCGTATTTGCAATCATACAATATGATGCGAAGCAACAATAAAATATTTTGTTATCTTAAATTTTTGTCTATTATTTCAGTGTTCTTTTCTGTGAAGTAAAAATACACAGCTAGGATTGTTCAAAATAAAATGGATCCACACTTCATGCTATGACACAAATGGACTGCACTTATATATAGCTCATTTTCTACACCTTCATTGTAATGTCTCTATTAGCTTACAAGACATAAAAGATAAGGCGAAAACATGTGGTTGCTTTCCGTGTCTTTTTACTACTCAACAGAGTAAATCCACAATACATGGCCACTACACATCCCAGAAACCCTTGCGCAGCTGTCTCTTAAAGAGACAATACCATAACTGTATTCCATACATTACATCTCCCCTTTTCCAAGATAAATTTAAATTCCATAGCACCAAATAAATTTATTTCTGTACCTCTGACTCAACATCACAATAATTTCACATAGATTAAATTTGAAATAGTCCAAATACATGAGGCACTGCAACAAATACCATTTTTCGAATTTATCAGTCCATCCATCATCCCCCCTTAACGGGAAAAAAAAAATACACATTTTAATGTTACTCACAACAACTCTGCAGAACCAAATGACAAAAGTGTCGCAGAAAATCAACAGTGAGGAAAAAACCCTGTGTAGATCAAACACATATTAGGCATCAAACCTTGAACTACAGTCTACTTCGCTACAGGTCGAGTTTAGCTGCTGGTTTGCTCACTCTGCCATAGCGCGTCACCCTGGACCCTGACGTAAGAGTCTCTGGTGTAGAAGCTGCGAGCTCCTCATTGGTCATGTCAGAGTCCTCAGTCTTTGAGTTTGCAACAGCCTTTTCTGGTGTGGCCCTGGGAGGTATGGCCAGCAGGTGGCGCCGGTTCCTTCTGTAACGCTCACCTTGTGCAGTCTCCACTAAGTATGATCTGGGAGTGGAGCTGGCACTCTGAACTACGGCTGGCGTTGTCCACTGTTTCTGTCCATCCAGTTTTGTGAGCACAGGGTCCCCTGGGCTCAGTGATGGTAGGCACTGCACTCCATTTCTGGGGTTGTAGAAGTGCGCCTGCTTCTGTTTGGCTGAGGCATCGGCCTGTTGGATTTTGTCCATATCTGGCCAGCATGGTTTCAGATTGTCTTGTAGTATAGGTAGAGTGGTTCTGAGTTTCCTGCCCATTAACAGTTCAGCGGGGCTGGCTCCAGTGGAAGAGTTGGGGGTAGCCCTGTATGTCATGAGGGCCAAAAGGGGGTCGTCCTGTCTCAGAATAGTCTTTGCAATTTGAACAGCTCGCTCCGCATGTCCGTTGCTTTGAGGGAAGTGTGGAGATGACGTGACATGGGCAAAGTCATACTCCCTACTAAAGTCCTTCATCTCTGCAGAGGTTGGCTGAGGTCCATTGTCACTGACTAACACCTCTGGGATACCATAACGTGCAAAAGTGGCCTTAAGCCTAGAAACAACCTGGCTGCTTGTAGTTGTGGGTAAATGTAGTATTTCTAAAAATCTCGAAAAGTAGTCAGATACTACTAAGTAATTCTGCTTCTTAAACTCACATAGGTCCACTGCTATTTTCTGCCATGGTCTGGATGGAAGTACACTAGAAAGTAAGGGTTCTTTTTTCTGTGTGTGTCTGTTTTCTGTGCAATATTGACACTGCTGTACTTTAAAAGACATGTCCTGTCTCATTTTGGGCCACCATACAGACTGTAAAGCTCTTTCTCTGCACTTGGTTAGACCTTGGTGCCCATCATGGATTCTGTCAAGGATCATCTCTCTCATGTTTGCAGGTATCACAATATGGCTCCCTCTCACAATCAGGCCGTCTAGCTCAGATAACTCTCCTCTCACATTATAGAAGTCTCTGACTGACTCTGGAACATTGTCTATATACTCTGGCCACCCAGATCTGATAAAGCTACAAACAGTCTATAGTCGTGGATCATTAGCAGTGTTCTCTCTGATCTCACTGATCCTCTGCGTTGTGGCTGGTACCTGACTTAACACTGTATTTATGTGTGCTGCTACCTCCTCGTGGGAAGTCTCATCTCCGTAACGCTGCTCTGGACCCCTAGACAGAGCATCAGCTACTGCTAGAGTTTTGCCTGGTGCATACTCCGCAAATGCATTAAAGCGCATGAGTCTCATTAACAGTCTCTGGCACCTGATGGGAACGTTGTCCAGGTCCTTGCTGTTAATCAAGGGTACGAGAGGCTTGTGGTCAGTCACCAGTCTAAAGCTGTCAAGTCCGAACAGGTACTTTTCAAACCTTTCACATGCCCAGACGCTGGCCAGGCACTCTTTTCGATTTGAGCGTACCTGGTCTCTGTGTCACTGAGACGTCTGGATGCATAAGCCACAGGTTTCCATTGGTCCCCATCCTGCTGGAGTAGAACAGCTCCCAGTCCGTAACTGCTTCCATCTGCTGAAACTACAGTAGGTTTGTTAGCATCATAAAAAACAAGAACAGGGGCTGTGACCAACAAAGCTTTGAGTTTCTGAAAAGCTGTGTGCTGGGCGGGCTCCCATACCCACTCTAGATCCTTCTTGAGCAGAGTGTAGAGCGGTTGGCCTACAGTAGACAGTTCTGGAACATATTTAGCCAAATAATTCACCATCCCTAAGAACCTTTTAAGTTCTGTGACGTCGTTTGGTTGAGGGAAGTTCTCAATTCCTGTGACCTTGTTTGGGTCTGGGCGGACGCCGTCCTTGTCGATAACGTGTCCGAGAAAGCGAATCTGATCCTGACGAAATCTGCACTTGCGCTCATTTAACTTGAGCCCTGCTGCCTCAATGACTTTGAGTGCTTTTGTCAAGCGCTGGTCATGGATCTCCTCATTTTCTCCATGAATCAAAATATCATCCATGTACACTTCAGTCCCCTCAAGTCCTGCCAGAGTCTCTGTCATTTTCCTCTGGAAAATCTCTGGTGCACTCGTGATTCCGAATGGGAGGCGTCGGAAGGCATACCTCCCAAACAGAGTAATGAACGTTGTGAGCTTCTGACTGTCCTTGTGTAGTGGTATCTGATAAAAACCACTGGCTGCATCTAGAGATGTAAACACTCTGGATCCCACCAGTCTGGGTAGGATTTCCTCAACAGTAGGCAGGACATACTTTTCACGTTTAACAGCGCGGTTAAGTCTCCTGAGATCTGCACAACAGCGGACCTCTTGTCGGTTGGGTTTGAGTACTGGCACCATGGCTGCACACCACTCCGTCGGCTGGGTCACCTTTTCAATGATGCCTTCACTTTCCATTCGCTGCAGCTCCTTCTACACGAGAGGGAGAAGAGGTAAGGGGACCCGTCTAGCTGCATGCACCGCGTATGGCTGAGCATCCTCCTGTAGTATTATCTTTATTGGGTCAGTGTTCAGCAGTCCACTCGAGCCAAAAACTGTGTTGACCTCATTCACTCTTTTCACAAGGCCCATATCCACTGCGTCATGGCGCCCCAGTAAGCAGCTGACTTTACCTTCCATAACGTAAACATTAAACGTGTAGTCCTTCTCTTTGTACTTAGTGGTAGTGTGGAACAGTCCCATGCATGTAAGATCCCCCCCTGGACTCACAAACCTTGTGTTGGGTGTTTGCAGTTCGACTGCTGGCTTCATCATGTTGTATGTGCTTTTATTGATGACTGTAACATCTGCACCAGTGTCTATTTTAAATGTTGTTGTTACCTTATTTATGTCCAAATCCACTGACCATTTGTCTTTTCTTGCCAGTTCATTGCCAATTTCTCCAAGGAAGTATGTCTGCTCTGCATCTTCAGTAATTTCTCTAACAGCTTTGGAGTGACACACTCGCTCCCAGTGTCCTTGTTTCTGACACTTGTTGCACTTGCTTTTAAGAGCCGGGCATTTTTTCATGTCTGAATACTCGGGCTTACCGCATCTCCGGCAGCCCTCCGTTTTGTGTGTCCACTGTCGGCTGTTGGCACCCTGGCGCTGTCTCTGACGCCCCGGTCCGTCCGTGTGTGGTCCACTCTGTCGCCGCACCACATTCACCGCCATGGCCTCCGGCGCGCTGGACTGGAGACTGACGTGCTTGTTAATCTCCTCCGCCTGGCGGACTTGCTCAATCACCTCCGGTAAAGTTAGGTCTGCTTTGAGTTGGAACTTTCGGGACAGCTCTTTATCTTGAATGCCCACGACGAGGCGATCTCTGATGTGCTCGTCCCGCTTGTTGCCGAACTCACAATGTTCCGCCAGTTCGTACAAAACACGGATATACTGCTCTGCCGTTTCCCCGGGCTGCTGGCTGCGCTGATAGAAATATGCCCGCTCATGTATTACGTTGCGGCGCGGAATAAAGTACTCGTCAAACTTCATAAGCACCACATCATAGTTTTTCTTTTCATCTTCGTTTGCAAAGCTGAACGAGCTAAATATCTTTTCAGCCTCGCTCCCCATTGAATAGATGAGCGAACTCACTTGAATGTCGCCACTGTCTTTGCTGAGCTTCGTTGCGAGCCTGTACCGGGAAAATCTCTGTTTCCATTCGGTCCAGTCGGCAGGACGGTCAAACTTAAACTCGCTCGGTGGATTAAACTTCGCCATTCCGGTGATGTCCTCGTTGCATGAGGGCCACTTCTGACACCATGTAATGTCTCTATTAGCTTACAAGACATAAAAGATATGGCGAAAACATGTGGTTGCTTTTCCGTGTCTTTTTACTACTCAACAGAGTAAATCCACAATACATGGCCACTACACATCCCAGAAACCCTTGCGCAGCTGTCTCTTAAAGAGACAATACCATAACTGTATTCCATACATTACATTCATGGTGCCCAAAGCACTTTACAAAGTCTCACATTCACCCATTCATGCACACACTCATACACCAGTGAACGGCTGTTGCCATGCAAGGTGCTGCCAGGCCCTACTGGGAGCAGTTTAGGGTTCAGTGTCCTGGTAAGACACAAGGTTGTATAACAATTCTACAAATTAATTTTCATACACGGATCAGAATTGTTTAAAGGTCATCATTAGGCCCTTTCCCACCACAGGAACTTTTGCAGGAACTTTCTGTATTACCCTTAACTTTCAAAGTTCCTGGTGCGTTTCCACCGAAAATTACCCTGGTAACTGACCCTCCCCCAGCCCCGAATTTACCCCAAAGAAGTTCCTGGTAGAGAAGTAGTACTTTTCAGATTACCGGGAACTTTAAGGGGTGGAGCTGTGTGCTGGAGAAGGCTGATTGGTGGACTAGACTGGCAGCATTTCCGCATTCTGTTCACCACCAATATTTAACTCATTTAATTTCCACAAGCTTTGTATTTTGATAATTCGGAAAATGGACCAAAAGAGAAGCTACAACAAGCGGACGACGACGAGGAAATTCAGACGGACTTTGAATCGCCGACACGAAACGAGCGAGTAAAAGCTGTTGGAGCCAAATGTAAGACACAAGCCTAAAAGAAATATGAGAAAAGAAGAAGAAATTTATGCAGGATTAAAAGAAACTAAAGGACCACAACGGTCACAGTGGATCCAACTGTCGAACAAGCCAATGGTATGTATATGACACAAATATTCCCTGTTTAGTTCATTCCATGCTGTAACAGTAGTCAGTGGCATCAGCTGTTTTAGACAACAGTGAAGTCCGGTTAACCTAATGCTAATGCTAACTGGTCAACAGTCTGACACTAAACCTAAATCAGAGAACAGGATGCATTCATGTTGTCGCCGTGAGCTGAACACTGATTTATTCTGTATGTTTTATGGTTTCCACCTGAAATGGACCGGACGGACTCGCCTCTTTTTCTGAACCTGCGGTTCGTTTGTGTCCTCGTCCATCATCTACTGCTGTTTACAACGGCCCAGGTAAGAGATTTGACATGTCTCATCACACTGGTAGGAATCTGTCATCATGTGTTCTGTTACTCATTTTAGCATTTTTATTACTCTTCCATTAGGAAGGCAAAAAAGGGACCAGGACCATGGAGTTCCAGACCGGCTGTCCTGGACCAGCTGGACCACACACTGGTCCAAAAGCCTGAACCTTTCACACATTTATTTCCCTTTTAATCTCAAGGCACCTTTGTTTTGTTTCAATTTTTAATTAAAAAAAAAAAATCTAACCAAATCCTGTCTGTTCATTTACAAGGCATCAAAATATGAGTATAAGTACTTTTATCAGTAATATGCAGTCAAATTAAATGCAGGCATTTGAGTAAATGTGTGTGACTTTAGGGTTGAACCTGGACTATATCTATAAAACAACAGAGATGAAACAGAACCATCCATCACACATAAAGTTAGATGCGATTTAGTTTAAGGAATGAGGAGTTGAAAATACATGTTCTACCATTTTTAAATACAAATTAAGGATCTGTAATGATGGTTAACTTCATTTAAAATGTATTCCAGATGGCTTAAGTGATTCAACAACCAGTAAAATGTTAAACCCAAACTGTCCACTTCCGTACTGTGTCATTTTATTGAACTAGAGGTTAGTTTGTGAATGGACATGAAGTGGACTACAGTTTCTATTACTGCTCCCTCATACATCATCAACCTGATTTGAATGAATTACCCTGAACTTTTGGGTGCAGTGGAAACGCAGTTACCAGGAACTTTTTTACCCCAAAAAGTTCCTGGTAAATACGTTCCTGGTATGTGATTAGAAAAAAATTATTTTAATGAATTTTGAAATAGGAGAAACATATGATGCTCGTGTCAACAGTAAAAGAGGTTGGGAGATCATACAGGATGACACACCACTGCATTTACATACCTAACATGAAAATGGAGAAAGTGAAGAATGAAGAGGCATAATGTATTTGGTATAACTCATCCTGATCTGAAAATAAATCTGCATCATTAGGTGTCTTAATCCAAGATTAAATGTGGGTGAGAATTCATCACTGGAAGCCAATATTTAAGTCACATAACTTGACTCATATGTCATTGCAGAATCACACATGTATTTACATATTATTTTTATATATTTAAATTGATATAAACTTAAATATGTAATGTTGTTAATACAAACTTCAACATACACTGAGAACGCAGCAAGCCAATCCATTCTTAAAATAGTATATCTAAATAATTCACAACATACATATACAGAATGTCGAAGAACCTAAAACAAAATTTTACCCAACCACTAATGAAGCAACACTGGAGACCTAGCCAAATTAACTGAAACCTGACACTTCACATGTATACACATTAGGGGTGCAACAGTACAGGTATCCCATGGTTTGGTCCGTACTTCGGTTCTTGGGTCACAGTTTCAGTTCAGTTTTGGTATGTGTTTTGTGCGTAAAGACAACAGTTTTTTTTCTCCCAGAATTATATTTTTATTTTGCTTGTCAGCAAACTGAATTTCACAGTAGGAAAAAATTCTATCACTGTACTGAATAAAATAACACTTTCTGTACAGACCAATAGAACCCATTGTTATCCCTTGACAACTTGTATATAGTCGTATAAAACAGGAATGTGCATACATAGGGTAGAATTAAACGAAATGCCGGCGGGTAGCAGGTTAGGAAATTAAAAAAATAAAAAAAAGACTCATGGTTGAAAATAATTTGCAGGACATTTAATGATGATGATCATCTAATTTCACCATGGTTCATCCACAGCCAGTTTGTTTTATTTTGAAGAGAGCTTCATCTCTGTTTACATCCACCCACAGATGGCAATGAGCAGCACATATTAGAGCAGTGTTTTTCAACCTTGGGGTCCAGACCCCATGTGGGTCGCCTGGAATTCAAATGGGGTCGCCTGAAATTTCTAGTAATTGATTTTTAAAAAAAAACCCTTACCAATAAAAAATATATGGTGAGTTGACAGAGACAGTCACATACATAAAAGACATGTGTCAAATGTTCATTGTGGTCGGTGTCAGATTCTGCAGCTCTTTCATAATTCATAGTTTCAGTTCTTGTTTGTTCAGTATTAATTGTCAGCCTTGTAAATCCAAGCTGGACTTACTGTCCATATCCTGACCAAGGAAAATCAAATACTCCCTTTGTGCAGTAATCTACACCTGGATTTACTGCCTCTGTCCACAATTATATACATTATATAGACTAAATGTCCTCTAAAATTAACCTGTATTTGAAACATAGGATAGAAAACTATTAGAGGATCAAAACCACATTAATTTTGGCAAAAAAAAAGAAACAGTCTGAGTTTGAATGTCTGGGGTCGCCAGAAATTTGTGATGTTAAAATGGGGTCACAAGCCAAAAAAGGTTGGGAACCACTGTATTAGAGATTTATTGATGGCGTAAGTTTTACTCAAAAATAAAGCCCTTAAAAGTGAGTTAATGTGTAGACAATGGGTTTAATTACGGGTCGAGCTGTGGGTCTAATGTACACAGATATGGACAGGTGCAAGTCTGCAGGCAGACTGTCTCTTTCCACTATCTCGCACTGAGTGGTAGGGCTTCCCCGTGCTGCACCTTACATGCATGTCCAGAGAGAGAGACAGAGAGAGACAGAGAGAGAGAGAGAAAGAGAGAGAGAGAGAAAGAGAGAGAGATAGAGAGAGAGAGAGAGAGATGGGCAGGCGCACACACAGTGGCCTGAAAAGCAGTATATAAAGCACCAATGCAAAATCAATTGCAAAACCAAAATCCCGTGGTCCATAAGGGTAGATTGTCCCTTGCAGGGTGGACTGAATGGTACACAGTTTTCTCAAATACCGTTGCATCCCTAATATTTATGCAAATATTTTTCATTGATACATGCTTCTGTCAGACTAACCATATTTGGCAAGTCAACCCTATTACAGGACTAATCTGTATTTGACCTGCTCATTAGAATGGAAATATTAAATCTTTCACACAACTAATGATTAGTGTTTTTGTAATACTGAATTTTATTAATTTTTTTGTATTTTGCATACTGCTTCACTGGTAATGGAGAAAGACCAACAGACAGCCAGACAGACAACAAGACAGATAGATAGATAGACAGACAGACAGAAAGACAAAAAGATAGATAGATAGATAGATAGATAGATAGATAGATAGATAGACAGACAGACAGACAGACAGACAGACAGACAGACAGACAGACAGACAGACAGACAGACAGACAGACAGACAGACAGACAGACAGACAGACAGACAGACAGACAGACAGATAGATAGATAGATAGATAGATAGATAGATAGATAGATAGATAGATAGATAGATAGATAGATAGATAGATAGATAGAGTGCATATATACATATGCACAGAGTAAAGTATACCCATGCATTTTTGAAATAGTACACTTTAATACTTCCAAATGTACATATACAGAATGTCAAAGAGCCTAAAATAAAACTTAACCCAACTACTACTGAAGCAACACTTAAGACCTGGCCATAATAAGTGAAACCTGAAACTTCACATGTATGTACATGCAAATAAATTTTTATTGATACTTGCTTCTGATGTCAGGCTTACCACATTTGGCAAGTCAAGCGTATATAGCTTGTGCTGCATAAGCATATCACACTCAATATAAGGGGTCCAGGAGGAGAGGAGTGTGTGTGAGTCCTGTGAGTTGCTGCCTGTGGTATGACACCTTGTATATTTCCTAGATCACTTGAAAAATTCTCTTTATGTATTGAATTATTAATTACATTGATTGAAGTGTTTCTTACCAACTGGGCACTAATTAATAATATCTTTTGAACAGGATCTACTCATTTTGTTAAAGAGAGGGGGTCAGGTATGGACATGTGAAGTCTTTTCAATGTTATTTTCATGTATCATCGAATTCATCTCAATTTCATTGACTAAGCTTTAACAACATCCACAGTAGAAAACCTTGATCCAACAAACCCTATTTTTGGAATAATCTAACAGACATAATCCGCCACCATGAGCACGGACGCGGAGATGGCCGTTTATGGCAAGGCTGCCATTTACCTCCGTAAGCCAGAGAAGGAGAGAATTGAGGCTCAAAACAAACCTTTTGATGCCAAGTCTGCCTGCTACGTGCCTGATGCAAAGGAGCTGTACCTGAAGGCAACTGTTATCAAGAGGGATGGTGGCAAAGCCACTGTCAAGCTTCTGTTAAATGAAGAGGTAAGTATCTTACAGTAAAATTAACAGGACACTGAAGTTCAGTTGTTACCTCTGCCAAGGAGGTCATGTTTTCATCGGGGTTTGTCTGTTTGTTAGCAAGATAACTCAAAAAGCTAAGGAAGGATTTTGATGAAATTTTCAGAAAATATTGATACTGGCACAAGGAACAAATGATTGAATTTTGGTGGTGATGGGGGGGGGGGGGACTGATCTGCCTTGGTGGAGGTCTGTACTTTCTGAGTGTGTTTCTAGTTCTTACTGTGACTAATGTTCTCTGACAGGAGAGAACAGTTAAAGACGATGAGGTCTCTCCAATGAACCCTCCCAAGTTCGACAAAATTGAGGACATGGCCATGATGACCCACCTCAATGAAGCCTCTGTGCTTTATAACCTCAAAGAGCGTTATGCAGCATGGATGATCTACGTAAGACCATCTCAGTGAATAAGTAAATGGATTCAAAGGGGCCGTACTGGAAAACTCAACTGGACTTGAATTCTGTGTTTCAGACCTACTCTGGCTTGTTCTGCGTCACTGTGAACCCCTACAAGTGGCTCCCAGTGTACGACGCTGAAGTTGTCAGTGCCTACAGAGGCAAGAAGCGTATGGAGGCTCCACCCCACATCTTCTCTGTCTCTGACAACGCTTTCCAGTACATGCTGACAGATAGGGAGAACCAGTCGGTCTTGATCACGTGAGTGACACATTTGCTAACTTTCTTCAGACAATGTAAAATATTGTGTTCAAATTCTTACAAACCTCTTTTTCATGCCCAGTGGAGAGTCTGGTGCTGGAAAGACTGTGAACACAAAACGTGTCATCCAGTACTTTGCAACAATCTCAACATCTCCACAGAAGGCCAAGGACGCAACACCAGGAAAGATGCAGGTATGTCATTACAGCTAAATCCCAGGTTTATTTATTTACTTATGATAAGATGAAGGAGCAGTTGTCTAATAAAAATTCTGAACCAATTTACAGGGCTCACTGGAGGATCAGATTATTGCAGCCAACCCTCTGCTGGAGGCCTATGGCAATGCCAAAACTGTGAGGAACGACAACTCCTCTCGTTTTGTAAGTATGAAGGACTTCAAGATGGTAGAGAATGTTCTTTAATAGTGTTTCTATTGCAATGACATACTGAATGTTACTGTTATCCAAACAGGGTAAATTCATCAGAATCCATTTCGGCACCACTGGTAAACTGGCCAGTGCTGATATTGAGACTTGTAAGTACAACATTTTTATTGTGGTTTTCAATAGAAATTCTCAATAAAAACTGGCTTAAATCTGGCTAAACTGTAACATATGAAATCTGCAGATCTGCTGGAGAAGTCTAGAGTGACATTCCAGCTTCCTGATGAGAGAGGCTACCATATCTTCTACCAGATGATGACCAACCACAAGCCTGAGCTGATTGGTGAGCACACTCAGTCACTGTATGATTTTATCAGAAGTCCTCTTCTCAGAGGACTAATATAATAAAATTTCATACCTCTATTAATTTTCAGAAATGTCACTCATCACAACGAACCCCTACGACTTCCCCATGATCAGCATGGGTCAAATCACTGTGGCCAGTATTGATGACAAAGTTGAGCTGGAAGCCACTGATGTGAGTCATCCATTTTGTCAAAGTCCCTCTTTACTGTATGATTCAATGGTCCTTATCCTTGGTATGAAAACCTCTTTTGAACACAGAATGCTATTGATATCCTGGGCTTCACTGGTGAGGAGAAGGTCGGCATCTACAAACTGACTGGTGCTGTTATTCACCACGGTAACATGAAGTTCAAGCAGAAGCAGCGTGAGGAGCAGGCTGAGCCAGATGGCACAGAGGGTGAGTCCAAATGATTATGCATTACAACATTTGTGGGTAAAATTCATATGACATTCAATTTTTTTGCTATGTATTAGAACTAACATTCATTACTACACACTACATGCAGATGCTGACAAGGTTGCTTACCTGCTGGGCCTGAACTCTGCTGACATGCTGAAGGCTTTGTGCTATCCCAGAGTCAAGGTCGGAAATGAGTTTGTTACTAAGGGACAGACTGTTCCTCAGGTAAGAAACATCAAAATAAAAAAAGGTTGAATATTTGAGTGCTAATTATGCTTAAGCAGTAGTTTCAAAAGACCAAAAACAACATCTACTATGATATGTTTTTCAGGTGCTGAACTCTGTGACTGCTCTGGCCAAGTCTATTTATGAAAGGATGTTCTTGTGGATGGTCATCCGTATCAACCAGATGTTGGACACTAAACAAGCCAGGAACTTCTTCATTGGTGTCTTGGATATTGCTGGATTTGAGATCTTTGACGTAAGTTTCCGTCCATACAAGTCAGCATCAGTGTCTCTTTTACCTTGTGTGAAACTGTATATGTTAATTTCCTTCTACAGTTCAACACCTTGGAGCAGCTGTGCATCAACTTCACCAATGAGAAGCTGCAGCAGTTCTTCAACCACCACATGTTCGTCCTGGAGCAAGAGGAGTACAAGAAGGAGGGTATTATCTGGGAGTTCATTGACTTCGGTATGGACTTGGCTGCCTGTATTGAGCTGATTGAAAAGGTAGGTATTTAGTTCCTGGCCTTAGATGACTGTTGTTAGTATGAAATCATCCACTAAACGCTGGTTTGTTTATATACGAGTTTTCTTTGTATTTTTATCCAGCCCATGGGCATCTTCTCCATCCTTGAAGAGGAGTGTATGTTCCCCAAGGCTACAGACACATCCTTCAAGAACAAGCTGTATGACCAGCATCTTGGCAAATGCAAAGCATTTGAGAAGCCAAAGCCTGCCAAGGGCAAGGCTGAGGCCCACTTCTCACTGGTGCACTATGCTGGTACTGTGGACTACAACATCGCTGGCTGGCTGGACAAGAACAAGGACCCACTGAACGAGTCTGTTCTGCAGCTTTACCAGAAGTCTGCTATGAAACTGCTGGCTGTGCTGTATCCCCTGTTGTTGAGGGTATGATATTAAGTAGAGAAAAGTTCAACAAATGCTCAATGATGTCTGTGTTTATTTTTAATCAACTTCATGTGTTTGAAAAATGTTTTATCCCACTAATACCTTGTGTTCACTTTAAATGCCCACTAAAACAGAGAGCGGTGGCGGCGGCAAGAAGGGAGGAAAGAAGAAGGGTGGTTCCATGCAGACTGTGTCTTCACAGTTCAGGGTGAGCTGTAACAGACATATTAATTCTCAGTTGAGATTGTAGTGGGATTTGCTCCTTTTCATGACAAATGGTCTTAACTTGGGTTCACAGGAGAACTTGGGCAAACTGATGACCAACTTGAGGAGCACCCATCCTCACTTTGTGCGTTGCCTGATTCCCAACGAGTCCAAGACTCCAGGTACAGAGACAGAGACTTTTAGGAGTCTAATGGATGAGGATGACAATAATCGGAATAGTTTTAAGGGGATTTTTTTTTTTCAGGTTTGATGGAGAACTTCCTGGTCATCCACCAGCTCAGGTGTAACGGTGTGCTGGAGGGTATCAGAATCTGCAGAAAAGGTTTCCCCAGCAGAATCCTCTACGGTGACTTCAAACAGAGGTAACATGCGCTCTTTCAGTTACTCAAAATACAGGTCCACTCTTCTGCTTAAATTCACTAACAACCTGATCTCTCACAACAAGATACAAGGTACTGAATGCCAGTGTCATCCCAGAGGGTCAGTTCATGGACAACAAGAAAGCCTCAGAGAAACTGCTGGGATCAATTGATGTGGATCATGACCAGTACAGATTTGGACACACCAAGGTAATCAGAAAGAATCTGTTGTATTCAGTATATTTATCAAACTTGGTTGGATTGACTGACCAGACTTGTGTTATGTGCAATTACACCATTCTGTTGCACAGCATTTACTGTCACTTCCACATGAACTGTCAAAAGGAATACTAAACACAAACATATTTTTTCCAATTCAATCAGGTGTTCTTCAAAGCTGGTCTGCTAGGTACCCTTGAGGAGATGAGAGATGAAAAACTTGCATCTCTGGTCACCATGACTCAGGCTCTCTGCCGTGCTTACCTCATGAGGAGAGAGTTTGTGAAGATGATGGAGAGAAGGTAGGTTTAAAAAATTGAATTAAAAATTATTTACTATAAAAATCATATAACCAAATGAACCATAACATGAACTTCTTTTCGATAGGGATGCCATCTTCACCATCCAGTACAATGTCCGCTCATTCATGAATGTCAAACACTGGCCATGGATGAAGGTGTACTACAAGATCAAGCCTCTTCTGAAGAGTGCTGAAACTGAGAAGGAGCTGGCCCAGATGAAAGAGAACTATGAAAAGATGACAACAGACTTGGCTGCTGCTCTGGCCAAGAAGAAGGAACTGGAAGAGAAGATGGTGTCTCTTATTCAGGAGAAGAACGATCTGCAGCTGCAAGTAGCATCTGTAAGTCCACCATGGAAGACCACGTCTTTCTTGCATGATTTCTCTACAGTGTTGCAATGCTGACATGTATATTTAACATGACTTAGGAATCTGAGAATCTCAATGATGCTGAGGAGAGGTGTGAGGGACTCATTAAGAGTAAGATTCAGCTGGAGGCCAAACTCAAAGAGACTACTGAGAGACTGGAGGATGAAGAGGAAATCAATGCTGAGCTTACTGCCAAGAAGAGGAAGTTGGAAGATGAATGCTCTGAGCTCAAGAAGGACATTGATGACCTGGAGCTCACCTTGGCTAAAGTGGAGAAGGAGAAACATGCCACTGAGAACAAGGTTTGAACATACTCATCTACAGACTGAGAACATACAGGAAAAGGACAAGAATCACCATGTCATGACAGTGCTGCTCTTCCAAACACAGGTGAAGAACCTGACTGAGGAGATGGCCTCTCAGGATGAGAGTATTGCCAAGCTGACCAAGGAGAAGAAAGCCCTCCAGGAGGCTCATCAGCAAACTCTTGATGACCTGCAGGCTGAGGAGGACAAAGTCAACACTCTGACCAAGGCCAAGACCAAGCTTGAGCAGCAAGTCGATGATGTAAGTATCAAATTCACTTCAAACTGGAACAAAGACATTCTTTTAGGACTTGATAGTTAAACATTTGTTCATCTGTGCAGCTTGAGGGATCATTGGAACAAGAGAAGAAGCTGCGCATGGACCTGGAGAGAGCCAAGAGGAAGCTTGAGGGTGACCTGAAACTGGCTCAGGAGTCCATCATGGATCTTGAGAATGACAAGCAGCAGTCAGAGGAGAAACTGAAGAAGTAATGAAACTACTACTATGCTAACTGTTCATTGCTATTATTTCTATTTAGGGAACACCATCTTGAAGATTCCAGGTCTATATCTGGGAAGTTTTATCACAGCTGTTGCCTTTGCTCATTTTCACAGGAAAGACTTTGAAATCAGCCAGCTCCTCAGCAAGATTGAGGATGAACAGTCAATGGGGGCTCAGCTTCAGAAAAAGATCAAGGAGCTTCAGGTGACGTATATGATGTGTTATACAAAGTTCTAGTCTACTGCATAGACGAGGTGTTTTTGAAAGCAAAACTGTTTCCTGTTAATCATCCTTCATCTACAGGCCCGTATTGAGGAGCTGGAGGAGGAGATCGAGGCTGAGCGTGCTGCTCGTGCCAAGGTTGAGAAGCAGAGAGCTGACCTCTCCAGGGAACTTGAGGAGATCAGTGAGAGGTTGGAGGAGGCTGGTGGTGCCACTGCTGCTCAGATTGAAATGAACAAGAAACGCGAGGCTGAATTCCAGAAGCTCCGTCGTGATCTTGAGGAGTCCACCCTTCAGCATGAGGCCACTGCTGCTGCTCTGCGCAAGAAGCAGGCCGACAGCGTTGCCGAGCTGGGAGAGCAGATCGACAACCTCCAGCGTGTCAAGCAGAAGCTGGAGAAGGAAAAGAGTGAATACAAGATGGAGATTGATGACCTCTCAAGCAACATGGAGGCTGTTGCCAAAGCAAAGGTACATAATGCGTCAAATTGTTTTAAGTTGAAATGTTTTGCACAAAACTAAATGAGTGAAGTCGGTTATGCTAACCCCTTTCACTCTTCAGGGAAATCTGGAAAAGATGTGCCGTACTCTTGAGGACCAACTTAGTGAACTGAAGACCAAGAATGATGAAAACGTCCGTCAAAACAATGACCTGGGTGCACAGAAAGCACGTCTCCTGACAGAAAATGGTACAGTGAAGTTATCTGTCAATATAGAATACAGATATTCTATAACTGATCAGAAACTGATGGATCATGATATCTTTAACCCAAGGCGAATTTGGCCGTCAAATTGAGGAGAAAGAAGCTCTGGTATCTCAGCTGACCAGAGGCAAACAGGCCTTCACACAGCAGATTGAGGAGCTCAAGAGACAGATTGAGGAGGAAGTTAAGGTAAACAAACATGAACAAATAGATGCTAATACCATGCTCAAGTGTTATTCATCATTTTAAGCACTTAACACTTTTTCTTTTCACAGGCAAAGAATGCTCTTGCCCATGCAGTTCAGTCAGCCCGCCATGACTGCGATCTGCTGAGGGAGCAGTTTGAGGAGGAGCAGGAGGCCAAGGCTGAGCTGCAGCGTGGAATGTCTAAGGCAAATGGTGAGGTGGCTCAGTGGAGATCTAAGTATGAAACTGATGCTATCCAGCGCACTGAGGAGCTTGAGGAAGCCAAGTGAGTAAAATTTGAATGGCACGTTGAGAAGACAACCATTACACTGTGAGCTATAGAACTGTAGCATTTAAGCAAATATCAAAATTATAAGCCTTTTAAACCATGAACCTTCTTTAATTTTTAATTATAAGTTAACATACACTTAACAATAAACTGCATGTTTTTAACAGGAAAAAGCTTGCCCAGCGCCTTCAGGAGGCTGAGGAACAGATTGAGGCAGTGAATTCCAAGTGTGCTTCTCTGGAGAAAACCAAACAGAGGCTCCAGAGTGAAGTGGAGGACCTCATGATTGATGTGGAGAGAGCTAATGGCCTGGCTGCCAACCTGGACAAGAAGCAGAGGAACTTTGACAAGGTACAAGAAATTTATTTTTGCTTTTGGCCAGGCTATATAAACAATCAGAAACACATGTGTTCCCATTGTTCAATACTTGGAGTAAAGTATTCAACTATGTAATTCAGGTGTTGGCAGAGTGGAAGCAGAAGTATGAGGAGGGTCAGGCAGAGCTTGAGGGAGCTCAGAAGGAGGCTCGTACTCTTGGCACTGAGCTCTTCAAGATGAAGAACTCCTATGAGGAAGCTCTGGATCAGCTGGAGACTATGAAGCGTGAAAACAAGAACCTGCAGCGTGAGTTTGGAACACATTATTGAACAGTTTGATAGCGTAATACACATAAGGGGATATTTTTTTGTTTGTGTTGAATTCTAATATTGTGACACATTCAAACACATTTCTTTGTAGAGGAGATCTCAGATCTGACTGAACAGATTGGTGAGACTGGCAAAAGCATCCATGAACTGGAGAAGGCCAAGAAGCAGGTGGAGACTGAGAAGTCTGAGATCCAGACAGCTCTTGAGGAAGCTGAGGTGAGATTTATTAACTTGGACAACTATACGATATAAACAACTTTGTACTATGAAGCTATGAAAATTTACATCTTATTCCTTGATATGTTTAGGGAACTCTGGAACATGAAGAATCTAAGATCCTGCGTGTCCAGTTGGAGCTCAACCAGATTAAGGGTGAGGTGGACAGGAAGCTGGCTGAGAAAGATGAAGAGATGGAGCAGATCAAGAGGAACAGCCAGAGGGTGATTGACTCCATGCAGGGCACTCTGGACTCTGAGGTCAGGAGCAGGAATGATGCCCTGAGACTCAAGAAGAAGATGGAGGGAGACCTCAACGAGATGGAGATTCAGTTGAGCCACGCCAATCGCCAGGCTGCTGAGTCCCAGAAGCAGCTGAGGAATGTGCAGGCACAGCTCAAGGTATAATGACAATCAATGTGGTTATGAAGACTTGGATTAATGAAGTCACATTCTTATATATACATAAACCTCTTTACTTGTTTTCAACCAGGATGCCCAACTGCACCTTGATGATGCTGTCAGAGCACAGGATGACCTCAAGGAACAAGCTGCCATGGTGGATCGTAGAAATGGCCTCATGGTTTCAGAAATTGAGGAGCTGAGGGCTGCTCTGGAGCAGACAGAGAGAGGCCGCAAGGTCGCTGAACAGGAGCTGGTTGATGCCAGTGAGCGTGTTGGACTTCTGCACTCTCAGGTATAATGTGACAGTAATTTTTACATGTAGACTATTTTAATGTAACAAGACTATATCAGATATGTGACTTACACCAACTATATTTACAATACTCAACAGAACACCAGCCTGCTGAACACCAAGAAGAAGCTTGAGGCTGACCTGGTTCAGATCCAGAGTGAAGTAGATGACACCGTTCAAGAAGCCAGGAATGCTGAAGAGAAGGCCAAGAAGGCCATCACTGATGTATGTTCTAATTGTTTACTGTCAGAGTACTTTCAAGTTTTCATTGCATCTCTGAAAATAAAACTAAAAACCATACATTTAATCCTGTGTAGGCCGCCATGATGGCTGAGGAGCTGAAGAAGGAGCAGGACACTAGCGCTCATCTGGAGAGGATGAAGAAGAATCTGGAGGTTGCTGTGAAGGACCTGCAGCACCGTCTGGATGAGGCTGAGAATTTGGCCATGAAGGGTGGCAAGAAGCAGCTGCAGAAACTGGAATCCAGGGTAAGAAAATCTGATGAGCATTTGCCCAAATGTTACGACAAAAAAATTACTATCGTCACAAAATGTTTCAACATTTTCCTACTTTTTAAGGTCCGTGAGCTGGAGACAGAGATTGAGGCTGAACAGAGACGTGGAGCAGATGCTGTTAAGGGTGTCCGCAAATACGAGAGGAGAGTCAAGGAGCTCACCTACCAGGTATGTGTTCCAGTTCACTTGCAAAAATCAACGTTGTATCCCTACCATTCACAATTTGTAAACACAGAAACCTGTTGTCCTACAGACTGAGGAGGATAAGAAAATATGGCTAGGCTCCAGGATCTGGTTGACAAATTGCAGTTGAAGGTGAAGGCCTACAAGAGGCAGGCTGAGGAAGCGGTGAGTGCAAAGTGTACTTGCCATAAGATTCTGAAACAAAACAATAACTTTCATTGTAGACTTACAGTTGTACTGTAATATTAAATACATTCTGATTTATATTACAGGAGGAGCAGGCCAATGTTCATCTGTCCAAGTGCAGGAAGATTCAGCATGAGCTGGAGGAAGCTGAGGAACGTGCTGACATTGCTGAATCCCAGGTCAACAAGCTGAGAGCCAAGAGCCGGGACTCTGGCAAGGTCAGTATCAAATTTTGTTACATGGGTATACAGAGTCAAGTAGTAATAAGTAGGCCACTATGTAATACAAATGCAAAATGAAACATTCACTGAAAGAAATGTATATGTGTTTTGTCTGTTTTAGGCAAAGGATGCTGAGTAAAACCCAGCAGGCGACTGGCTGATTCAAGTGATGGAATATGTCAAATACACTGGAAAATAAAACTTCACTTGATGCATTGTAATGTCTTCGTACTGCTGTCTTATTTTCTAAATATTATTGCATCATATAATATCATATATTATTATTACAGATGGGAGTGGGGTGAGGTTGTTTATTTTCTATTGCTGGCAACCATTGCGAATGTGAATAACCTGAACACATATGAACCTGAAATGTTGTATAACATACAAGCACATACAAGCTAGATGGACTGACTGCGGGGGGTAATTACTATGTGTGAATAATACCACAGAGACTCAAATAAGTTCAGATTATGCTTATAAAACGATTAATGCATATATTTTAACAGATATTGAATAATAACCATAATATTATATGAGATAGTTTGTATTTGGTTACGTTACCAAGCAGTTCATGAAATCAATAAAATGTAATATAATGTAATATAATATAAAATAAAATAATATAATATAATATAATATAATATAATATAATATAATATAATTAAGCCCAAAATGAAAGTACAGATTGACAACCTCAGTCGTTTAACAATAAAAAAACATGCAATATCTATTTCTGAAACAAAACAAGTCCATGTGTGGAAATTAAAGTCTTGGGTTCGTCTCCAGAGTTAGGGCACAACAATGTTCATGTCCATATAAGGAACAGTCCAACATTCAACAAAAAAGTGGTACACAAAGTGGTAGCGAGGGAGTAAGGGGACAGTACAGTGTCCTACCACATGATGGCCTGAGGGCAGGGAATGGATGTAGTTTGTCCTCCTACCAGAGGGTGGGGTTAGGGTAGCTCGCCAGACAGTAGTTCGTCCTCAAAGGGGGGAAAAAACCTGATCTAAATGAGGACAAAAATACAAATTAGAATCACATTTTCACAAAATATAGCTTGGACTAGCTTAAACGCTTTATAGTGTTTGTACCATTAGCAAATAAAATAAAATAAAATAAAATAAAATATAATTCCCATTAATCAATTCAAATTGCAATAACCAACTCACAGACATGGTGGTGCAGTAGATAGCACTCGAGCTTCATAGGAAGAAGGTAGATTCCAGCACCAGTTAATGGGGGTGGGAGTTTGCATGTTCACCCCATGTCTGCGTGGGTTCTCTCTGGGTTCTCTGGCTCCTCCCACCATCCAAAGACATGACTTAGAATATCTTTTTTGCACAACAAAGATATTCTAATTCATGCACTGATAGGTTAGTCTGAATTGCCCATAGGTGTGTATGTGACAGTGGTTGGTTGTTTGTCTCTCTGTCAGTCCTGCCATGAACTGGTCATATGTCCAGGGTGAACCCGCCTTCACCCATAAAGGCGGCCATACACTGTGCGATTATTTCGATCGTTGCACGCAGCTCCATCTCAAACTGTGCGAATCAGTCGTACAGTCAGACTCACGATTCCTGTTCTCACACTCCACATACCGAAGCTCGTACGCGACCTGACTGCTCACACTGTAGGACCATACACCACAGGACGCACGACACGTTTGAGTGTTGTATCCGGAAATACAACGTTAAAATAGCAAGGAATCCGTAAAAGTGCATAGACGATTGTGTATTGGCGTGAGTCACGAAATGGTAGTGCTAAACAAAAACCAACGAGCTGCTTTGGTAATATGTGCCATTATCTGTGAGGAATCAAAAAAGAAGAAAAGACAACGATGTGTTTGGTGCAGGAATTGGTTGGCCAGACGTGGACAGTATGGGCTGTCATCCTATAGCAGGAACTAGAGGTAAGCTGCAACAGCTAAACTGCACTAGGCCAATAGCCAGCTACTGTTAGCTTGTACGCTACTGTAAGCGTCTGTGTTCGCACATGCACAGTGTGAGAATTTGAGGCACATAGGCTCGTGGCACTGCTTTGACAGTACGATACACTCACGAAGAGCGAGCAGGATTTCAAACAGCTCCGTTTTCCTTGAGAACACACGATTGCTGGTCGTGAGGTGGTCGTGAGGTGCTAATCGCTTCTCTTTACCCCATGTACACTGCACGAAGCACGACACACGATTAGAGGCACATCGGGCCGATCCCAGAAAGAGTCGCACGAGTGAGAAATCGTCTCTAAACTCGCACAGTGTAAGGCCGCCTTAAGTAGCTGGTGTAGACTCCAGACCCCCGTAACCCTACTGAGGATAAAGCTGGTTCAGGAATAATGGAGACATTACTATTGGGAGGAAATCTATTTTCAAGAACAATTGGGTTGATAAAGGTATTATACAGGGTGTATCAAAAAAAAGTAGACTGTCCATAAAGTGCCCACCAAATTTACAAGTGAATGTTTTCATGAAAGGTCTTTGTTTGCCTATGTTGATATGGACGTCCTGCATCTGTCCATACCAAAATTTATTACATAACTGCATGCATGACTTCACACGGGCCCTTTTTAAGAGGGGGTAAAAAAACGTTTTCCTCCAAAAAATTAAAGGGTTAAAATTGGTTGAAAAGCCTTAAACTGTGGTGCAATGCGTGATTCTTTGGTTTTCTCTGCTGCGGTACCCGGATTAACCTTTTGTTTCCTGTCAAATGTACACATACACTGGGGTGAATGCTTTTCACGGGGTCAACGCCAACTCAATTTTGACTACCAGCGAAGGGATGATCGGCACAAATTGACGGCCTGGATCGGTCTTGTTGGAAGTGGTTCAATTGTTGGACCATACTTTTTTCGCAACAACATTAACGGCGATGATTATCTCCGAATGTTGAATGAACACGTTGTTCGTTCTCTCCGTGCAATGCCACGTTTTCATCTTCAGCAGAATGGTCAACTGGCACGTGCTTGGTGGGCACAAGATGGTGCTCCCCCACACCGGAGAAGAACGGTAACGGATCAGCTTGCAGAGCTTTTTGGTGACCGTGTCATTGCCTTGAACCGCCCAGTGGAATGGCCCCACCAGGTCTCCTGACCTGACGCCCCTTGACTTTTTCCTCTGGGGACATTTGAAATCCAAAGTGTATGAGACACCACCACGTGACCTTGATGACACTGAACAGCGCATCAGAGCCGAAGTGGACATCCTGCGGCGAGACAGAGGAATGATCAGGCGAGCAGTGCAGGACATGATAAGGAGAGCACAAGTGTGCATCCAAAGAGATGGAGGTCATGTCGAGGACTAAGTGGACAAAAACAGGGTAAGTAAGTGACTTACTCCTCGTAATGTGCACCTAATTAACCTTCTTTGGGATGCAGTTGGGTAGTCATTACTTGCTAACCATGGTGTTACTTTCAAACACATTCCGATTCATACCCATTGCTCAAGTTTACCCGACAAGAAACAAAGGGTTAATCCGGGTACCGCAGTGGAGAAAACCAAAGAATCACGCATTGCACCACAGTTTAAGGCTTTTCAACCAATTTTAACCCTTTAATTTTTTGGAGGAAAAATTTTTTTTACCCCCTCTTAAAAAGGGCCCGTGTGAAGTCATGCATGCATTTATGTAATAAATTTTGGTATGGACAGATGCAGGACGTCCATATCAACATAGGCAAACAAAGACATTTCATGAAAACATTCACTTGTAAATTTGGTGGGCACTTTTTGGACAGTCTACTTTTTTTTGATACACCCTGTATATGTATGTGATCTCTTTGATGCCAATGGACTATTGCTCAGTTACGATAGATTTCTTCATACTAAAGCATTTTCTGTAACAAGCAAGGAATTCAATTCAGTGATGAAGGCTGTCCCTAACGGACTAATCCATTTAATGAAGAGTCACCTGCAATTTCAAGAAGGTTTGAGATTGAACCTCTTTTGATGATAAATGGTATTGATGTGAGGGATGCTAAATGCAACAATAAGCATATATGTAACGTATTCTGCGCTAAGAGGAGAATTGCTCCCAGAGGGAAGGCTTTCTGGAATAATTTATTTCTTGACATCAATTGGCAGAAGGCATGGCTGTTACCATATAGATTTTGTATTAACGATAAATTCAAAGAAATACATGTTAAAATTTTCCACAATATACGGGGTGTCCCATAAGTCTCCATACATAGGAAAAATAAACATTTCTTGACATAAACCATTTTTATTTATATAATATGCCCTATATGACTGCCATTTTGTCGGGAACACATTTCAATGCATGTCCTCCACTGCTGAAGAACTATAAAGAAGATATATAAAGAAATACATGTTAGAACCATATGTATTATGTCTCCTATGTATGGAGACTTATGGGACACCCTGTATATATATCAAACTCATATCTCTCTAAGTTTTTAAACGTTGAAAATAAGTGCACTTTCTGTGACAATGAATCAGAAAAAATAAAACATTTATTTTATTAGTGTGTTCATTCTAGTGAGTTCTGGTCTCGATTAGAAAGTTACATTCTGTGCAAAATTAAAATAAGTGTGAAGACAGAATGTAAAAATATTATCACTTATTTTGATCACAATAATGACAAAATTGAATTTTTTCTTAATTTATTATTTTGTTCGGGAAATTTCATATACACAAAAGTAGAGTGTCCAAAGCAACCTCCTGTTTTATTCGTTTTAATTGTGAATTTAAGAAATACATCAAAGCACTGAGATATTAAGATTCAATACAGAGCATAAAAACTGTCAAGCTATACGATATGTGGTTTAAAAAGGAATAGAGTGAATGTTATTTTTACTTAATTGGAATTTCTTTATTTTATTTATTTTTCTTATGTTGATTTATGTCTTTTCGTTATTTATTCGACTGTTGAGAGCATAAGTCTGTCATTTTTTTTGTACACTTCAATTGGTGTTTGCGCACTGTCTGTGCCTTTATGGACAATGAATATGTTGTTGTGCAATGTTTGTGTCTTTTTGTACATTGAATGTTTGAATAAAGCATTTTGGGAAAAAAAATTATTTAAAAAAAAATAATAAAATAAAGCTGGTTCAGAAAATGGATGAATGAGTAGTTGTATTTTATCATGGCTTATCTTAGTGACAACGAAATATTTCATTTACAAAATTAAGTACACTCTCCAAAAAATGGTGTGGATCAGCGCCTTTCACTGCCCTAATGTCCCTCATTTCACTGGAAAGACCAAAGCCTTTTCTTCCAGCGGGATTTGAAACTTTTCTGTTTGCACGAACAATGACAGTGACAGACATCAAAATTACGCTTGTGCCATACATACACATTTATAGAGTTTTTAACTGTGAAAAACAATGAAAACCTACGACGACGAATTAGGGCCACATAAGAAAATAAAAACGCTTGTCACTACGAGAATAAAGTCGTTATTTAACGAGAATAAAGTTGTTATTTAACGAGAACAAAGTCGTTATATTTCGAGAATAAAGTCATTATTTAACGAGAATAAAGTCTTTATATTTCGAGAATAAAGTCATTATATTATGAGCAGTCGTACCCACTCATCGATGTAGAACTGTGAACATTTAGTGCAGTTCTTTCATTTGGGGGTTCGGTACACAGGCCAAACACTGAGTCTGTCCATCAACACATTCTCAGTCTGAGGACTGTGAAGTGAGTCTGCACACATTTGGGTTTGTCGTAAGAACCGAGCTGATTTGTAATAAATTTCCTCTTTAGTTTAGCAGAAACTGCTGCAGTGTTCATCTGCAGGGCTATCAGTGGAAACACCAGAACTAAACACACAGGGGCTGTAGTTTCTGAACAAACTGTGAGGAGACTAGTCCAAGTTTTTGAGTCCAACAGAAGAGAAAGTTGCTGCTTCACTTGTTGCCTTCGCTGTAAAACCGGAAACTGTTGAATTTTCAAAATATTACCACTTTAATCTAATAAAAGTACGACTTGATTCTCGTTAAACAATGACTTTATTCTCGTTAAATTAGTTTTTTTAACACTGCTACTTTATTCTCGTTAATTAACGACTTTATTCTCGTTAAATAATGAGTTTTTAAACTACGACTTTATTCTCGGGTTTATTTTCTTATGTGACCCTAATATGCCGGCGTAAAAACCGGACATTTTCACTAATTTATTAAAACCGCCGGACACTCCGGACATGAAAAGAGGACATGTCCAGGTAGAAGAGGACGTTTGGTCACCCTCCTAAAACCTTAAATAACATGAACTTTCTTTGACCATTTCTGTACTCAGATGCCTTTCCATAGTATGTAGTGTAACTGAACTCAGACAACAAAGAGTTAGCTTAGCACAGTACGGAGGAAAATTATTAACTCACCAGAGAGAGTTAATTTATTATCACTAAATCCTCAGCAGAAGTCCTTAGAACCCGCTTTGGGTGAATGTTGTTCATAAAATACCGTATAAAAAATATTTTAACGTTTTTCTGCCTACACTGGATAGTTTCTGTCGGATTGCCTAGCTTGCTAATGCTATATGCTGTCTTTTCCCCGCGCAGTGGCGCTGTTCCTCTCTGTCCTGTTTTATCACTGTAGTGCGCCGCTGCTGCCACCTGCAGGATGACAGCAGCTACTGCAGGTGACAGATGTCATACACTGTCCACGTTTAAATGAGTGACAGAAAACACAGTGATGGCCAAATTTACCTATACAGACACAGTGCTACTTTTGTAATAGTTCCCACATTAGTTTTTCTCCATTTCTACCTTTCTTAATTGATTTATCACCACAATATCTTTTTATATTATAATCTGTATTTTGCTTTTTTTTTTTTTTTTGGTGTAAGTCGTGTATTTTCCCATATTTAACTCACAAATCATGTAGATGTTCATGAGAACTCTGAGTAAATTAAAAGTTAAGTATGCAGAGAAAAATAAAGACTAAAAACAGCTCAAGGTTCAAGGTTACTTTATTTGTAGCCGTGGGTAGATTTGTTTTACAGACAAGGTGATTGCTTTTGGCATTACAGTAAGACAAACATTGAACCTGTTCGGCAGGTACTTGATCGAACGTCCAGACAGAACAAAAAGTGCTCAGTGTTCCACCATTCATTACAGTGTCTTTTTCAGTCCAATCTGTCATTAACTGAACATAAACTCAGTGTGTCCATCCACTGGCATTGATCCAACTCCATGGGTGTTACTGGGGAATCAATGATGTAGAAGATGACGGTGTAACTACGGAGCCTCTGAACGTCCAAATATGGTCATATCTGATGACTATGAAAAGATGAAGAACTGTGTTTTACACCAATTATTTACATATATTAATAGGATTAGTGGATCCACAGGTATTAAACAGTTTAGATCAGTAGGTTTGTGTCAGCAGTGGCTGTTCTGGTCTCTATGGGTTAATTTCAACACCTGACAGATGTGCAAATATCAACCTCTTTTGCCCATTTCACTGTGACAGTGAAAATAGTAAAATAGGTATGTTTTTTGGTAAAGAAAATGACCTAAATCTCCTTCTGATGATTATTGACTATGGTTTATTGACTATGGTGAATGGAGCATAATGATGAATGTGTAGATATTTCATTTATTTTATAGGTATTTTAATATCCAATTAAAACCAAAAAAAAAGGTGAAGCCTCTAAAATATGCCAAGTGTTCTAATAATTCTGACCAGTGCTGTATAAATTAAAACAAAACAAACATCAGGTTTGCTAACAATGTCACATCGTGATCACCTCACATTAAAATTTTGGGATTTTACTGTCATTGAGACAGGCAGTGGGACAGTGACTGACATTCAGGTCAGAAACTCTAAACCAGGGGTGTCCAACTCACTTTAGTTCAGGGGCCACAAACAGCCTAATACAGGCATGTCCAAAGTCTGGCCCGGGGGCCAATCATGGCCCGCGGTCAGATTTTATACGGCCCACAGCTTGGGTTTTATATTATATTCTTTATGGCCTGCTTGGACTGTTGAACCGAGTACATAAATCATAAAAGGTTCAAATGCAGTTCCTCCTTTCACCTCATGGCGGCAGCACCACTCTAACGCTATCAGGCTCTGTGACTTTGCCGTGAACCTTTTTCGGTAATTTCTGACCATGGTGCCTGTAAATAAAAGAAGGAAAGTTGACAGTGAGGGCCGCCGCTTCCAGGAGAAATGGGAATTACAATTTTTTTCACTGAAAATTGAGGCGATTTTGTTTGCCGAATTTGTCAAGAGACTGTTGTCTTGTTTAAGGAATTCAATGTAAAGACACACTAGCAGATAAAACATGCTAACGCATACGACAAGCTAGCAGGGAGTGAGCGTTCTGAAAAAGTGAAGCACATTCCAGCTGCTTTAAACTCCCAACAGTGACTCTTCATGTGAACCTGAGTTCAGTGAATTCACCACCAAGGCAGGATACCAAGTTGCCAGGTTAGTTGCCTCTAACTGCTGGTGTTATGTACTTATAGATGTGACACAAAATATTACTTTCTGAATGATTTTGTGAAAGACAAGAGTAAGAGTCATATGTTTTCATCTTAAACGTTAACAGACTTTGCATTACTGAGTAATATATGAGTAATGAGTACTCATATAAGTCATGTTTAAAATGAATGTGGGGTTAAGATTTTTATCAACTTGGAAGTTTAAGATACTCCATACAGTTTGTTCTATGTTATCTGACTCCAGATGTGAAAGGAAGGCAGAATTGTCTTTTTGTTTTTTTTTTGTTTTTTTTTAACTTGTTCACACCTGAGTGGCTTAGATTTGGTTACACTGCCATTTTAAAAAATGATATTGTGACAATGAAAATAAAATTGTTGTAGAACAGCGCATTTATATGTAATTTTTACTGTTTAAAAAATGTCTGAAGGGACCACTGGCCCCTGGCAATGTCCACATTATCAGATCTGGCCCTCTTGAAAAAAAATTTTGGACACCCCTGGCCTAATATGATGTAAAGTGCACCGGACTAGTAAAATAATATAAATAATAGGATAAGAACTGATCAATAATATCAGCTCCAAAGTTTTGTCTATGTTTTCCGTAATGAAACTGTTTACATCTATGAACTGTACTTGAACATAACATGAACAAATGTGAACAACCTGAAAATTCTTAAGAAAAACAAGTGTAATGTTAACAATATTACGCCTTGGTTTATCATTTATACATGTGCATCACAACTGACAGGTCACAGTGGATCTACAAATACACACAACATTTAGTAACAGGCAGAATATTGTTAAAATTCCACATACTTCTCTTGAGACATTTCAGGTTATTCACATTTTTGTAAAAGGTTAGTCTGCAAATGTAAACATTTTTGTATTATTTTACTTTTTTTACACTAAAACAAAGAGGAAATTGTATGTTTTTCATTATCTATAGGCTATTATGATAGTATTTTACTGGTCTGACCTAAAATGATTTTAACACCATTGATTGTTAATTTCTTTAGTGTAATTTTTGCATTTCACAACTTGGAAGAGACCCCGGGGGTACTGGACATTTTTTTGGAAAAGTACATTAAATAAGTCATGTACTGAATACAAAATAAATAATGAGAATGAATGCTGAAATATAAAACACAATAAATACATTCATATAATAGTTGTACTGCCCATCATCTTGTTGAAGCTTTGGTAACATTTGAAGAACATTAATATTTCATATTATTCAAAATGAGTTGGAGTAGATGAGAAATCACTTTTGGTTGATGAAAGGTTCGTTTATTTTTCTTATCAATGAAAGAGGACACTTCTTAGTTTATATTTTGCACAAAATGTACTTTGAAAAATGTGGGTTTTTCTATATATTACAGTTAAATATATGGTTGTTTAAAAAGTTTTGAAAACATAAACAGACACCTTTGGCACAGGAACAGATTTAGCCTAATTTTTTTAATCAGAAATGCTGAAGCGAGAGTTGGGGGTACTTGGATAAAAAAAATTTAAAAAAAAAAAAGTCTATTTCAGGGGGTATTTCACTGTAAAAAGTTTTGAGAACCACTGTGTTAGTAGGGATCGACTCCACAACAGAGGTTGTCCTGTGATGTGTTACCAGTGAAGTGGAATTTTATTGGTTAATTTCCTTTTCCCTGTCAACTATAACAACTTTTAATAAGGAATGAATCACTCCATCTTAACCCTACAGAGGATTTAGTTCTGGAATGTTCAGGATGAGAATGTGGCTGTATGAACTTCCACCCCCAGATGGCAGCAGAGGACAGCGCATTCAGACATGTCGAATCAAACGACCTTAGAGCATTAAACCAACATTTGGAATGGTCTATGCAGAGCAGTTTTGTAAATGTAAATTATTTATTTAGTTAGTACAAATCCAGTTCCATATTAGTCACACAGATGCCATCAGTTAATGTTCTTATAAATATCATGTGTACATTCTTGGTAAATACTTAATGCAGCATCAGAACAGATGTGACAAAGCCTACTATGACTGAACGATGGTGCAAAACTACTAATTTTAACATAAATAGTGTGTATTACACACACTGTAGCCAAAAAATAAATAAATACAGAAAGAAAAGTCCCCTCCTGGATTGAACTCTGCAAACAGATTAAACTCTCTCTTTCTCTGACTCCATGAGGAAATTTAAAGTATTTTTTACTGTTGTTGTTTTTAAGTTTGTGGATACTGCAGGAACCTGTACATTTCTCTATGGGATGAATAAAGTATCTATCTATCTATCTATCTATCTATCTATCTATCTATCTATCTATCTATCTATCTATCTATCTATCTATCTATCTATCTATCTATCTATCTATCTATCTATCTATCTATCTATCTATCTATCTATCGTTCTATCTATCGTTCTATCTATCGTTCTATCGTTCTATCGTTCTATCGTTCTATCTATCGTTCTATCGTTCTATCGTTCTATCGTTCTATCTATCGTTCTATCTATCGTTCTATCGTTCTAACATTCTATCATTCTATCTATCTATCGTTCTATCTATCATTCTATCTATCGTTCTATCTATCGTTCTATCCTTCTATCTATCATTCTATCTATCGTTCTA
The DNA here is from genome assembly GCF_902148855.1 of Sphaeramia orbicularis. NCBI lineage: Eukaryota > Metazoa > Chordata > Actinopteri > Kurtiformes > Apogonidae > Sphaeramia > Sphaeramia orbicularis. The sequence goes on from NC_043962.1 coordinate 2,937,742, forward strand.
TCTATCGTTCTATCCTTCTATCTATCATTCTATCTATCGTTCTATCTATCGTTCTATCGTTCTATCTATCGTTCTATTGTTCTATCATTCTATTATTCTATCTATCTATTGTTCTAGAGCCTTTCATTAGAGTGTTACTGTAGAGAATAGTGTGTTTCATTTGGAGATAACTTTTTTAACTGACACATTAAGGACTGTGGTATGCTGGGAGATTTCAGCCTCTGTCTACTTTGAATTCTTCATCCCTGCCACCATATTCCATTTTCAGAAGTGCTTCTGCTGCCGTTCATGAAATACTGTAAATTGATGGCCCTGAAATAAGCAAACTGCCTAAATGCATAATTGTGTCTTGAAAATATTCCTTAAATATCCACTCCCAAATAACGTAAACAAATAACATCACAACAGTTTTTTTACAAAACTGCTACTACTCTTGCTGTGTCCATTTACAATAATGTATAGGCACTTTTCACACACAGTGGCACCACGGGTACAATGCCACTAGTTTTCTAAATAAGTCGAAGCAGGAATGAGCGTCAAGAGAGTAAGGACAGACAGACAGACATACAGACAGACAGACAGGCAGACAGACAGACAGACAGATAGACATACAGACAGGCAGACAGACAGACAGACAGGCAGGCAGGCAGACAGACAGACAGGCAGGCAGGCAGGCAGACATACAGACAGCCAGGCAGACAGACAGACAGACAGCCAGGCAGACAGACAGACAGACAGACAGGCAGACAGACAGACAGACAAGCAGACAGACAGACATGCAGACAGGTAGACAGACAGGCAGACAGACATACAGACAGACAGGCAGACAGACAGACAGGCAGACAGACATACAGACAGACATACAGACAGACAGACATACAAACAGACAGACAGACATACAGACAGACAGACATACAGACATACAGACAGACATACAGACAGACAGACAGACATACATACAGACAGGCAGACAGACATACAGGCAGACAGACATACAGACAGGCAGACAGACAGACAGACAGACAGACAGACAGACAGACAGGCAGACAGACAGACAGACAGACAGGCGTCCTTTACAGTAGCAGGCCGTGCCACATGGCTGTGGGCTGGCGGACCGAGTGCATCATCAGGCTCCAGTGTTTGTCTTCTGAATGCTTCTGCTTCCCAACAGTCAACTGTCCAATCAGACGCTTGGCTGATTTCCTTGCCGCGTCCTTCGCATAAACAGACACCAGTATTTTACATTGTTCCAAAGGAAGCTCCGGCAGCGAGAAGAGGAAGACCTGATTGAAGACGGTCACCAGGGAGTAGGAGAGCACAGAGGTTTTGTGGTGTCTGAGTTTGCACTGGTTCCACTGGACACTGATCCTGGCACACAGAGCTGCGCACAACAGACAGAAGGTGAGGAACTGAAGCACACAAACGCCACAGATGGAGGATTTATGTGGGCTTTGGTTTACCTGCTTCTGAGGAAATGTCAACCAGGACCAGTCTGACCTTTAAAAGTCCAACCTCCAGCCTCTGAGACGTGGGTAGAAACTTTAAGGACAGCAGCACCTCCCCGACCAGATCCTGTCAGAACAGACAGAAGGACCCGTTCAGCTGTGACATGACTGTCGAGACTTCAACAGAAAAAAGAGTCACTGGGAGCATGAGGACGGAGCTTTCCTCTGTCTGACGCACTGAACGGAGAGAAGTCACGGCAACACGAAAAATAAGTTTAACTTTTTCATTTAATTTTATTTATTCATTCCAATCTCAATGATTGGAAAGGATTGGAAAAATAACATTAAATTATGAAAAACATTTACATTTTACAAACTATCCAAACAAAAAGATGTGAATTACCTGAAAAAATGAAATTTCTGAAGAAAAATAAGAAGAAATAATAATACTAAGAAGAAAAAATTGATCAATATTTTGCCTCAATTTATGATTTATACATGTGCATTAGAGGTCAGATCTACGAAGGCACAAAACAGGCAGAATATTGTAAAAACTGCACTGATTTTTCTTTCGACATTTCAGGTCGTTCATATTTGTCCTGGTTATTGACGTTTTATTATTAAAGGATATCAGAATTTAATGTTCTTTGCAATAAACCAAAGAAAAAAATGGTGTTGCTGTTATTTATCAGCATGATGTCATTTTTTTCCCACATTAAACCAAGAAAAACATTTGGAGTCATAATTTTGAGGTTATTATGTTGTTATTTTCGAGTTCGACACCCTTGACTCTTATTTATTTATTTAATTTTTGGTTTTGGTTTTATTTTTTTCTATTATTATTATTATTATTATTATTATTATTATTATTATTATTATTATTATTATTATTATTATATTTTTAGTAATTTAATATTAATTAATATCTTCTGCACTTTACAAATTCATCCTGTGGGTCAGATTGGACCCTTTGGCAGGCTGGTTTGGGCCCTGGGCCACATGTCTGACACCTGTGCTATCCATGATGTGAAACATGCATGTTCGTCCACATTACCTTCTGCGGTGCCTTCAGTTCCTCCTGCAGCTCCAGAGGATAGGACACATTGATCTGACCCAGAGGTTTTCTCACCTCCCCCAACACCACATGTCTGGAAAACTTATCAAAATCCCTCACCTGGAAAAACAAAGTCACATGAGAAACAAAAAAAATACCCACACACTCACAGAAGTTTAGATTTAGATGTGTGGTGTTTTAGAAACGGTCTAATTTTCTGCTCAGACCTTTGGCATCCACCTGTTTTTAACCCATAAAGACCCCCAGCTACTTCTGTGGCAGTTCCCAAATGAATATTTCTGTATTTTAACCTTTCTGAAGTGATTTATCACCATTTATTATGATATTGTCCTCTGTATTTTATGTTTTTTTCAGTTAAAATCAAGTTTTTCCCTATATTTCATTCACTGATCATGTAGATGTTTATAAAAGCTCAGAGTAAAGTTAGTGGTTATTGGATCAAAACAATGAAAACTGAAGAAAAAAAACCTCATTAACTCAGTGGTTCTCAGTCTTTTTCTGTTGGCCCCCCTTTGGAGGATGATGAACCTCCAGTCCCCCCTCAACCCCAACAACACTGTAACAGTGATGCAATTAGAACATTTATTGAAAAATCATCAATATTGTATCAATACTTTTTGCTTTTCCTTGAAGAATTTGTTGTTCAAATTAAAAATAACTAAGATTTTTGCTTAAATAATACAAATAAACTCAACCAGACTGCTCCGAGACAATAATTGTCCAGATAAAAATAGGAAATGTGCAACTATCTTTCAACTATGACAATAAGGTCACCAAATGTTGGTACCAAAGATGAACATTTGACCAGTATCAGTGGGTCACTGATTACCACTACTGTTATTACAGATGATCCCACTGCATTAACTGAACATAAACCCAGTGTGTCCATCCACTGACACTGATCCAACTCCATGGGTTTGACTGGGGAATCGATGTTGGAGAAGATGACGGTGTTTCCACGGTAACTACGGAGCCTCTGAACGTCCAAATATGGTCATATCTGATGACCATGAAAAGATGAAGAACTGTATTTGACACCAATTATTGACACGGATTGTTAGAATTAGTGGATCAACGGAAATTAAACAGTTTAGATTTGTAGATGGTTTAGGTTAAAGGCGGACGTTTGGGTCTGTAAGGGTTAAAGGTGGACGTTTGGGTCTGTAAGGGTTAAAGGTGGACGTTTGGGTCTTTCAGGGTTAAAGGTGGACGTTTGGGTCTTTCAGGGTTAAAGGTGGACGTTTGGGTCTGTAAGGGTTAAAGGTGGACGTTTGGGTCTTTAAGGGTTAAAGGTGGACGTTTGGGTCTGTAAGGGTTAAAGGTGGACATTTGGGTCTTTAAGGGTTAAAGGTGGACGTTTGGGTCTGTAAGGGTTAAAGGCGGACGTTTGGGTCTTTCAGGGTTAAAGGTGGACGTTTGGGTCTTTAAGGGTTAAAGGTGGACGTTTGGGTCTTTCAGGGTTAAAGGTGGACGTTTGGGTCTTTAAGGGTTAAAGGTGGACGTTTGGGTCTGTAAGGGTTAAAGGTGGACGTTTGGGTCTTTAAGGGTTAAAGGTGGACGTTTGGGTCTGTAAGGGTTAAAGGTGGACATTTGGGTCTTTAAGGGTTAAAGGTGGACGTTTGGGTCTGTAAGGGTTAAAGGCGGACGTTTGGGTCTGTGAGGGTTAAAGGTGGACGTTTGGGTCTTTAAGGGTTAAAGGTGGACGTTTGGGTCTGTAAGGGTTAAAGGTGGACGTTTGGGTCTTTAAGGGTTAAAGGCGGACGTTTGGGTCTTTAAGGGTTAAAGGTGGACGTTTGGGTCTGTAAGGGTTAAAGGTGGACGTTTGGGTCTGTAAGGGTTAAAGGTGGACGTTGGGTCTGTAAGGGTTAAAGGCGGACGTTTGGGTCTGTAAGGGTTAAAGGTGGACGTTTGGGTCTTTAAGGGTTAAAGGTGGACGTTTGGGTCTTTAAGGGTTAAAGGTGGACGTTTGGGTCTTTCAGGGTTAAAGGTGGACGTTTGGGTCTTTAAGGGTTAAAGGTGGACGTTTGGGTCTGTAAGGGTTAAAGGCGGACGTTTGGGTCTGTAAGGGTTAAAGGTGGACGTTTGGGTCTTTAAGGGTTAAAGGTGGACGTTTGGGTCTTTAAGGGTTAAAGGTGGACGTTTGGGTCTTTCAGGGTTAAAGGTGGACGTTTGGGTCTTTAAGGGTTAAAGGTGGACGTTTGGGTCTTTAAGGGTTAAAGGTGGACGTTTGGGTCTGTAAGGGTTAAAGGCGGACGTTTGGGTCTGTAAGGGTTAAAGGCGGACGTTTGGGTCTTTCAGGGTTAAAGGTGGACGTTTGGGTCTTTAAGGGTTAAAGTTGGACGTTTGGGTCTGTAAGGGTTAAAGGTGGACGTTTGGGTCTGTAAGGGTTAAAGGTGGACGTTTGGGTCTTTAAGGGTTAAAGGCGGACGTTTGGGTCTTTAAGGGTTAAAGGTGGACGTTTGGGTCTGTAAGGGTTAAAGGTGGACGTTTGGGTCTGTAAGGGTTAAAGGTGGACGTTTGGGTCTGTAAGGGTTAAAGGCGGACGTTTGGGTCTGTAAGGGTTAAAGGCGGACGTTTGTGTCTTTAATGGTCCTCATGTCCCTGAACTCTACCCTAATGCCCTCTACAGTGGACAGTGTGTCAGGTGTAGTTGTGCAGGACCTCCATCCTCAGTGCGATGCGATGCAGTTCTTTATCTCCTTGCAGGGTGCAGCTGAACTGGTCTCCAAACAGAGGATTACAGCTGCCTTTCACAATGCGACTACGCCACTCCTGCAGCACCGCCCACAGGCCAGGGGGCGTGTCCTTCCCCTAATAGGATGACAGCGGTAATCCTTTATGTAGTACAGGTATGAACAGCACAGGGACGCTGAAGGGCAGAGCTGACGTATGTGTGCACGTGAAACTAGGGCACGCTCAGTCCAACAGGAAATATGAAATAAGGTCTGTTAAAGCTGAGCCACAGAATCAGAACGACAGAACGATAGATAGAACAATAGACTGATAGAACGATAGAACAATAGAACGATAGAACAATAGATAGATAGAACTAAACTAAAACTAAGCATTTAAAAAAAAAACTAATAAAAACTATCAAACCTGCTCTAAAAATGAATTCAAACAAACTGAATTAGAGAAAAAAAGTCCAAACTAAATAAAACTAAACTAGAATGAAAAATCCAAAACTATTAGAACCTTGGTGTGGATCACAGACTCAGATGTGTTGAACTCCTTTTATTGTGGAGGTGTGTTGGTCGTTCGTCTGCGTTACCTCCTCATCTTTGCTGCCTTCTGTCTCCTCTCCTTCTGCCCCCGCCCACATGAGTCGAAGCCTGACAAAAGGCTGGAGGGTGCGGGTGGGGTGGTGTTCCTCCAGACCCTCCACCTGCAGGACGGTGACCACCAGACGAGACTGCAGCCGGTCGAAGAAGACGGAGAAACGCAGAGATCCACAGACCTGGAGATGGAGAAGAGGAGAAGGAAACAGTGTTCTGTCAGTCTGAAGTGTGCTGCAGCCTGTGGGTCCACATGTGTTCACTTCAGTTTGGACCTTCTCAGGTGTTATTTGTTTGTCGGTGCACTCCTCTGGGGCGTGGAACACTGAAGCCTCCAACAGACAGCGACTCAACCTGTGAACCTGAGCACTGACGTCCTCCACCTGTGCAACACACACACACACACACACACACACACACACACACACACCAAGGTTATTATCATTAACTAAAACTAACGAAATGACCAAAACTAGAATTGAAAAAACATTTTCATTCACTGAAATAAATAAAAATTATAATTCAAAGAAAAACCATAACTAACTGAAACTGTATTGTTTGTTTACAAAACTAACTAAAACAGATAAAAATTATGAATCAAATTCCCTTCGTTTTTGTCTTTGTCAATGTCGGATTGATACGAAATTGATTTATTTCGCTGTAGTAATTTTAGCTGGCGGCACCACATGATATTTAACGGTCCGTCACTTGTGGTCACTACTAGAGACTAAAGTTGGGAGAAAGCAGCAGACTCCTGTCTGGGATTTATTTGAATAAAAGATATGAAAAAACTAAATTAAAACTAAGCATTTAGAGAAAAAAAAAGAAAATTAATCAGAACTATCAACCTGCTCTAAAAACAAATGAAAACTAACTGAATTGGAGAAAAAAAAGTCCAAACTAAATAAAACTAAACTAGAATGAAAAATCCAAAACTATTAGAACCTTGACACAAACACACACACACACACACACACACACATCCAGTAGTGTTCCTTATCAGTGGTTTTATTACTAACGACACTAACTCTAGTTTGGTTTTATTAGACTTGTCTCCTCTGGGTTTAAACACATGCTCTCCCTAACCCTTAAATACATGGAGGATGTAGATCACAGGTGTCAAACATGCGGCCCAGGGGCCAAACCCGGTCCACCAAAGGGTCCAGTCCGACCCCTGGGATGAAGCTGTGAAATGCAAACATTACACTGAAGAAATTAACAGTCAAGGATGTTCAAATCATTTTAGGTCAATTCAGTCTACAGTGGACCAGACCAGTAAAATATTATCATAATAACCAATAAATAATTAAATTTGTCTCTTTGTTTTAGTGTAAAAAAAAAAAAAAGTAAAATTACACAAAAATGTTTACATTTACACTCTAGCCTTTTACAAAAAATGTGAATATCTGAAATGTCTTAAGAGCAGTATGTGGAATTTTAATAATATTCTGCCTGTTATTTAATGTTGTGTGTTTTTGTAGATCCACTGTGATCTGTCAGTTGTGATTCACATGTATAAATGATAAACTAAGATGTAATATTGTTAACATTGCACTTATTTTTGGGGCTGTAAGAAAATATCAGTTCTGCAATATATTGTGATATTTCATTTCACAATACTGTATTGATATTAAAAAGTACTGTATCAATATTTTTAGGTATTCATTCAAATGCAGATATTGTGGAGGTTCATTTTTTTGGTTTTCTTTATTGTTCATATCTTATTTATTTTGATTTAACACTGTTTTATTAAATAATGGTTATTTGAATCATCCCAAAAGCACTTTTTTCTGTCTGAGAGGCAGATGTCGGTTCCTTTGTTTGGACTGAACTCAAATCCTGTTCTGATGTTAGTTGTGAACTAATAGAATCTGAACATTTGAACAGGATCTGAAACTGGAATGTCTGGAAAACAGAATTTCAGTTTGAACACAGTTGGAACATTTGCTGATAGAACATTAGATCCTCTTGGGATCAAATACAAATGTGTTTAGTATTTGTGCAGATTTCTGCTGGAATTCAGTTCTTCAAGGAAATAATCATTTAAAAAAAAAAAAGAAGCAAACAAAATATTGCCTTTTTAACAGTATCATGATATATCGTATTGTGATCCGTGTGTTGTGATTTGTATCGTATCACCAGATTCTTGCCGATACACAGCCCTGGTTATTTTACTAACACATTTTCAGGTTGTTCAAATCTGTTCATATTATGTTCAAGTACAATTCATAGATGTAAACATTTTCATAACGGAATTTACTTTTTCACTCCTTTCATTCATTCTTATCCTATTATTTATATTATTGTACTGGTCCGGCCCACTTTAGATCGTATTAGGCTGAATGTGGAACTGAACTAAAATGAGTTTGACAGCCCTGGTGTAGAGGCTGTGCAGATCTGCAGGATACAAGTTCTGGACACAATAAGACAAAAAATAAAAACTGCTCAAGAAAGGTTAAATACAGAGAAAAATATGCTCAGTGAACAGACCCAGAAGTCTCCCTGGGTCTTTAAGGGTTCACTTCTTCTTCTTTGTGCTGTACCTTGGTACTGGGCTCTCCTGTGGATCCATCTGCAGATGTCCACATGGGTCCTGAACGCAGCAGGTCGTCACACACTGGAATGACAGGGTTCTCATTGGTCACTGCCTCCACATTCAGTTCATGCTCATCACCTTCCAGATCCTTCAGTCAGATCCGGTCTCACCTGGGTCTGAGCCGGTCTCACCTGGGTCTGGTCCGGTGTGCGTAGCGTACGTTTGTGTACAACACCTGAAGGTCTGCCACACCAAGATGCCCAACGCCATCAGGAGCAGAGTGACGGACACGCCCAGGATGAGGTACTTGACGGGTTCAGGGAAGGGCATCCTCAGCTCTACAGAGGCCGACAGCGCCCCCACAGGACCCAGGTAATCCATCAGTGTCACCATGGCGATTCTACAGCCATGTGACCTGTGACACGCCTCTGCACCACACGCACAAAGACCAGAAGAGGTTAAAGGTGGACGTTTGGGTCTGTGAGGGTTAAAGGTGGACGTTTGGGTCTGTAAGGGTTAAAGGTGGACGTTTGGGTCTGTAAGGGTTAAAGGTGGACGTTTGGGTTTTAAGGGTTAAAGGTGGACGTTTGGGTCTTTAAGGGTTAAAGGTGGACGTTTGGTCTGTAAGGGTTAAAGGTGGACGTTTGGGTCTGTAAGGGTTAAAGGTGGACGTTTGGGTCTGTAAGGGTTAAAGGTGGACGTTTGGGTGTGTAAGGGTTAAAGGTGGACGTTTGGGTGTGTAAGGGTTAAAGGTGGACGTTTGGGTGTGTAAGGGTTAAAGGTGGACGTTTGGGTGTGTAAGGGTTAAAGGTGGACGTTTGGGTCTGTAAGGGTTAAAGGTGGACGTTTGGGTCTGTGAGGGTTAAAGGTGGACGTTTGGGTTTGTAAGGGTTAAAGGTGGACGTTTGGGTCTTTAAGGGTTAAAGGTGGACGTTTGGGTCTGTAAGGGTTAAAGGTGGACGTTTGGGTCTTTAAGGGTTAAAGGTGGACGTTTGGGTGTTTAAGGGTTAAAGGTGGACGTTTGGGTCTGTAAGGGTTAAAGGTGGACGTTTGGGTCTTTAAGGGTTAAAGGTGGACGTTTGGGTCTGTAAGGGTTAAAGGTGGACGTTTGGGTCTTTAAGGGTTAAAGGTGGACGTTTGGGTCTGTAAGGGTTAAAGGTGGACGTTTGGGTTGTAAGGGTTAAAGGTGGACGTTTGGGTTTGTAGGGTTAAAGGTGGACGTTTGGGTCTGTAAGGGTTAAAGGTGGACGTTTGGGTCTGTAAGGGTTAAAGGTGGACGTTTGGGTCTTTAAGGGTTTAAAGGTGGACGTTTGGGTCTGTAAGGGTTAAAGGTGGACGTTTGGGTCTGTAAGGGTTAAAGGTGGACGTTTGGGTCTTTAAGGGTTAAAGGTGGACGTTTGGGTCTGTAAGGGTTAAAGGTGGACGTTTGGGTGTGTAAGGGTTAAAGGTGGACGTTTGGGTCTGTTAAGGGTTAAAGGTGGACGTTTGGGTCTGTAAGGGTTAAAGGTGGACGTTTGGGTCTGTAAGGGTTAAAGGTGGACGTTTGGGTCTGTAAGGTTAAAGGTGGACGTTTGGGTCTGTAAGGGTTAAAGGTGGACGTTTGGGTCTGTAAGGGTTAAAGGTGGACGTTTGGGTGTGTAAGGGTTAAAGGTGGACGTTGGGCCTTTAAGGGTTAAAGGTGGACGTTTGGGTCTTTCAGGGTTAAAGGTGGACGTTTTGGGTGTTTAAGGGTTAAAGGTGGACGTTTGGGTGTTTAAGGGTTAAAGGTGGACGTTTGGGTCTGTAAGGGTTAAAGGTGGACGTTTGGGTCTTTTAAGGGTTAAAGGTGGACGTTTGGGTCTGTAAGGGTTAAAGGTGGACGTTTGGGTTTTAAGGGTTAAAGGTGGACGTTTGGGTCTGTAAGGGTTAAAGGTGGACGTTTGGGTCTGTAAGGGTTAAAGGTGGACGTTTGGGTCTGTAAGGGTTAAAGGTGGACGTTTGGGTCTGTAAGGGTTAAGGTGGACGTTTGGGTCTTTAAGGGTTAAAGGTGGACGTTTGGGTCTTTAAGGGTTAAAGGTGGACGTTTGGGTCTGTAAGGGTTAAAGGTGGACGTTTGGGTCTGTAAGGGTTAAAGGTGGACGTTTGGGTCTGTAAGGGTTAAAGGTGGACGTTGGGTTTTTAAGGGTTAAAGGTGGACGTTTGGGTCTTTAAGGGTTAAAGGTGGACGTTTGGTCTGTAAGGGTTAAAGGTGGACGTTTGGGTCTGTAAGGGTTAAAGGTGGACGTTTGGGTCTGTGAGGGTTAAAGGTGGACGTTTGGGTTTTTAAGGGTTAAAGGTGGACGTTTGGGTGTGTAAGGGTTAAAGGTGGACGTTTGGGTGTGTAAGGGTTAAAGGTGGACGTTTGGGTGTGTAAGGGTTAAAGGTGGACGTTTGGGTCTGTAAGGGTTAAAGGTGGACGTTTGGGTCTGTGAGGGTTAAAGGTGGACGTTTGGGTTTTTAAGGGTTAAAGGTGGACGTTTGGGTCTTTCAGGGTTAAAGGTGGACGTTTGGGTCTTTCAGGGTTAAAGGTGGACGTTTGGGTCTTTCAGGGTTAAAGGTGGACGTTTGGGTGTTTAAGGGTTAAAGGTGGACGTTTGGGTCTGTAAGGGTTAAAGGTGGACGTTTGGGTTTTAAGGGTTAAAGGTGGACGTTTGGGTCTGTAAGGGTTAAAGGTGGACGTTTGGGTCTTTAAGGGTTAAAGGTGGACGTTTGGGTCTGTAAGGGTTAAAGGTGGACGTTTGGGTGTGTAAGGGTTAAAGGTGGACGTTTGGGTCTGTAAGGGTTAAAGGTGGACGTTTGGGTTTTAAGGGTTAAAGGTGGACGTTTGGGTCTGTAAGGGTTAAAGGTGGACGTTTGGGTTTTAAGGGTTAAAGGTGGACGTTTGGGTCTGTAAGGGTTAAAGGTGGACGTTTGGGTCTGTAAGGGTTAAAGGTGGACGTTTGGGTTTTTAAGGGTTAAAGGTGGACGTTTGGGTCTGTAAGGGTTAAAGGTGGACGTTTGGGTGTGTAAGGGTTAAAGGTGGACGTTTGGGTCTTTAAGGGTTAAAGGTGGACGTTTGGGTCTGTAAGGGTTAAAGGTGGACGTTTGGGTCTGTAAGGGTTAAAGGTGGACGTTTGGGTGTGTAAGGGTTAAAGGTGGACGTTTGGGTCTGTAAGGGTTAAAGGTGGACGTTTGGGTCTGTGAGGGTTAAAGGTGGACGTTTGGGTTTTTAAGGGTTAAAGGTGGACGTTTGGGTCTTTCAGGGTTAAAGGTGGACGTTTGGGTCTGTAAGGGTTAAAGGTGGACGTTTGGGTCTTTCAGGGTTAAAGGTGGACGTTTGGGTGTTTAAGGGTTAAAGGTGGACGTTTGGGTGTTTAAGGGTTAAAGGTGGACGTTTGGGTCTGTAAGGGTTAAAGGTGGACGTTTGGGTTTTTAAGGGTTAAAGGTGGACGTTTGGGTCTGTAAGGGTTAAAGGTGGACGTTTGGGTTTTTAAGGGTTAAAGGTGGACGTTTGGGTCTGTAAGGGTTAAAGGTGGACGTTTGGGTGTGTAAGGGTTAAAGGTGGACGTTTGGGTCTGTGAGGGTTAAAGGTGGACGTTTGGGTTTTTAAGGGTTAAAGGTGGACGTTTGGGTCTGTAAGGGTTAAAGGTGGACGTTTGGGTTTTTAAGGGTTAAAGGTGGACGTTTGGGTCTGTAAGAGTTAAAGGTGGACGTTTGGGTCTGTAAGGGTTAAAGGTGGACGTTTGGGTTTTTAAGGGTTAAAGGTGGACGTTTGGGTCTTTAAGGGTTAAAGGTGGACGTTTGGGTGTGTAAGGGTTAAAGGTGGACGTTTGGGTCTGTAAGGGTTAAAGGTGGACGTTTGGGTCTGTTAGGGTTAAAGGTGGACGTTTGGGTCTGTGAGGGTTAAAGGTGGACGTTTGGGTTTTTAAGGGTTAAAGGTGGACGTTTGGGTCTGTAAGGGTTAAAGGTGGACGTTGGGTCTGTAAGGGTTAAAGGTGGACGTTTGGGTGTTTAAGGGTTAAAGGTGGACGTTTGGGTCTGTAAGGGTTAAAGGTGGACGTTTGGGTCTTTAAGGGTTAAAGGTGGACGTTTGGGTCTGTAAGGGTTAAAGGTGGACGTTTGGGTCTGTAAGGGTTAAAGGTGGACGTTTGGATCTTTAAGGGTTAAAGGTGGACGTTTGGGTCTGTAAGGGTTAAAGGTGGACGTTTGGGTCTGTAAGGGTTAAAGGTGGACGTTTGGATCTTTAAGGGTTAAAGGTGGACGTTTGGGTCTGTAAGGGTTAAAGGTGGACGTTTGGGTCTGTAAGGGTTAAAGGTGGACGTTTGGGTCTGTAAGGGTTAAAGGTGGACGTTTGGGTCTGTAAGGGTTAAAGGTGGACGTTTGGGTCTGTAAGGGTTAAAGGTGGACGTTTGGGTCTGTAAGGGTTAAAGGTGGACGTTTGGGTCTGTAAGGGTTAAAGGTGGACGTTTGGGTTTTTAAGGGTTAAAGGTGGACGTTTGGGTCTGTAAGGGTTAAAGGTGGACGTTTGGGTTTTTAAGGGTTAAAGGTGGACGTTTGGGTCTGTAAGAGTTAAAGGTGGACGTTTGGGTCTGTAAGGGTTAAAGGTGGACGTTTGGGTCTGTAAGGGTTAAAGGTGGACGTTTGGGTCTGTAAAGGTTAAAGGTGGACGTTTGGGTCTGTAAGGGTTAAAGGTGGACGTTTGGGTCTGTAAGGGTTAAAGGTGGACGTTTGGGTTTTAAGGGTTAAAGGTGGACGTTTGGGTGTGTAAGGGTTAAAGGTGGACGTTTGGGTCTGTAAGGGTTAAAGGTGGACGTTTGGGTCTGTAAGGGTTAAAGGTGGACGTTTGGGTCTGTAAGGGTTAAAGGTGGACGTTTGGGTCTGTAAGGGTTAAAGGTGGACGTTTGGGTCTGTAAGGGTTAAAGGTGGACGTTTGGGTCTGTAAGAGTTAAAGGTGGACGTTTGGGTCTGTAAGGGTTAAAGGTGGACGTTTGGGTTTTAAGGGTTAAAGGTGGACGTTTGGGTCTTTAAGGGTTAAAGGTGGACGTTTGGGTGTGTAAGGGTTAAAGGTGGACGTTTGGGTCTGTAAGGGTTAAAGGTGGACGTTTGGGTCTGTAAGGGTTAAAGGTGGACGTTTGGGTCTGTAAGGGTTAAAGGTGGACGTTTGGGTGTGTAAGGGTTAAAGGTGGACATTTGGGTCTGTAAGGGTTAAAGGTGGACGTTTGGGTCTGTGAGGGTTAAAGGTGGACGTTTGGGTGTGTAAGGGTTAAAGGTGGACGTTTGGGTCTGTAAGGGTTAAAGGTGGACGTTTGGGTCTGTGAGGGTTAAAGGTGGACGTTTGGGTTTTTAAGGGTTAAAGGTGGACGTTTGGGTCTTTAAGGGTTAAAGGTGGACGTTTGGGTCTGTAAGGGTTAAAGGTGGACGTTTGGGTCTTTCAGGGTTAAAGGTGGACGTTTGGGTTGTTAAGGGTTAAAGGTGGACGTTTGGGTCTGTAAGGGTTAAAGGTGGACGTTTGGGTCTTTAAGGGTTAAAGGTGGACGTTTGGGTCTGTAAGGGTTAAAGGTGGACGTTTGGGTTTTAAGGGTTAAAGGTGGACGTTTGGGTCTGTAAGGGTTAAAGGTGGACGTTTGGGTGTGTAAGGGTTAAAGGTGGACGTTTGGGTCTGTGAGGGTTAAAGGTGGACGTTTGGGTTTTAAGGGTTAAAGGTGGACGTTTGGGTCTGTAAGGGTTAAAGGTGGACGTTTGGGTTTTTAAGGGTTAAAGGTGGACGTTTGGGTCTGTAAGAGTTAAAGGTGGACGTTTGGGTCTGTAAGGGTTAAAGGTGGACGTTTGGGTTTTAAGGGTTAAAGGTGGACGTTTGGGTCTTTAAGGGTTAAAGGTGGACGTTTGGGTGTGTAAGGGTTAAAGGTGGACGTTTGGGTCTTTAAGGGTTAAAGGTGGACGTTTGGGTCTGTAAGGGTTAAAGGTGGACGTTTGGGTCTGTAAGGGTTAAAGGTGGACGTTTGGGTGTGTAAGGGTTAAAGGTGGACGTTTGGGTCTGTAAGGGTTAAAGGTGGACGTTTGGGTCTGTAGGGGTTAAAGGTGGACGTTTGGGTTTTAAGGGTTAAAGGTGGACGTTTGGGTCTTTCAGGGTTAAAGGTGGACGTTTGGGTCTGTAAGGGTTAAAGGTGGACGTTTGGGTCTTTAAGGGTTAAAGGTGGACGTTTGGGTGTTAAGGGTTAAAGGTGGACGTTTGGGTGTTTAAGGGTTAAAGGTGGACGTTTGGGTCTGTAAGGGTTAAAGGTGGACGTTTGGGTTTTTAAGGGTTAAAGGTGGACGTTTGGGTCTGTAAGGGTTAAAGGTGGACGTTTGGGTTTTTAAGGGTTAAAGGTGGACGTTTGGGTCTGTAAGGGTTAAAGGTGGACGTTTGGGTCTGTAAGGGTTAAAGGTGGACGTTTGGGTCTGTAAGGGTTAAAGGTGGACGTTTGGGTCTGTAAGGGTTAAAGGTGGACGTTTGGGTTTTTAAGGGTTAAAGGTGGACGTTTGGGTCTTTAAGGGTTAAAGGTGGACGTTTGGGTCTGTAAGGGTTAAAGGTGGACGTTTGGGTCTGTAAGGGTTAAAGGTGGACGTTTGGGTCTGTAAGGGTTAAAGGTGGACGTTTGGGTTTTAAGGGTTAAAGGTGGACGTTTGGGTCTTTAAGGGTTAAAGGTGGACGTTTGGGTCTGTAAGGGTTAAAGGTGGACGTTTGGGTCTGTAAGGGTTAAAGGTGGACGTTTGGGTCTGTAAGGGTTAAAGGTGGACGTTTGGGTTTTAAGGGTTAAAGGTGGACGTTTGGGTCTGTAAGGGTTAAAGGTGGACGTTTGGGTGTGTAAGGGTTAAAGGTGGACGTTTGGGTGTGTAAGGGTTAAAGGTGGACGTTTGGGTCTGTAAGGGTTAAAGGTGGACGTTTGGGTCTGTAAGGGTTAAAGGTGGACGTTTGGGTGTTTAAGGGTTAAAGGTGGACGTTTGGGTCTTTAAGGGTTAAAGGTGGACGTTTGGGTCTGTAAGGGTTAAAGGTGGACGTTTGGGTCTTTAAGGGTTAAAGGTGGACGTTTGGGTGTTTAAGGGTTAAAGGTGGACGTTTGGGTCTGTAAGGGTTAAAGGTGGACGTTTGGGTCTTTAAGGGTTAAAGGTGGACGTTTGGGTCTGTAAGGGTTAAAGGTGGACGTTTGGGTTTTTAAGGGTTAAAGGTGGACGTTTGGGTCTGTAAGGGTAAAGGTGGACGTTTGGGTTGTAAGGGTTAAAGGTGGACGTTTGGGTCTGTAAGGGTTAAGGTGGACGTTTGGGTTTTAAGGGTTAAAGGTGGACGTTTGGGTCTGTAAGGGTTAAAGGTGGACGTTTGGGTTTTTAAGGGTTAAAGGTGGACGTTTGGGTCTGTAAGGGTTAAAGGTGGACGTTTGGGTCTGTAAGGGTTAAAGGTGGACGTTTGGGTTTTTAAGGGTTAAAGGTGGACGTTTGGGTCTTTAAGGGTTAAAGGTGGACGTTTGGGTGTGTAAGGGTTAAAGGTGGACGTTTGGGTCTTTAAGGGTTAAAGGTGGACGTTTGGGTCTGTAAGGGTTAAAGGTGGACGTTTGGGTCTGTAAGGGTTAAAGGTGGACGTTTGGGTGTGTAAGGGTTAAAGGTGGACGTTTGGGTCTGTAAGGGTTAAAGGTGGACGTTTGGGTCTGTGAGGGTTAAAGGTGGACGTTTGGGTTTTTAAGGGTTAAAGGTGGACGTTTGGGTCTTTCAGGGTTAAAGGTGGACGTTTGGGTCTGTAAGGGTTAAAGGTGGACGTTTGGGTCTTTCAGGGTTAAAGGTGGACGTTTGGGTGTTTAAGGGTTAAAGGTGGACGTTTGGGTGTTTAAGGGTTAAAGGTGGACGTTTGGGTCTGTAGGGGTAAAGGTGGACGTTTGGGTTTTTAAGGGTTAAAGGTGGACGTTTGGGTCTGTAAGGGTTAAAGGTGGACGTTTGGGTTTTAAGGGTTAAAGGTGGACGTTTGGGTCTGTAAGGGTTAAAGGTGGACGTTTGGGTGTGTAAGGGTTAAAGGTGGACGTTTGGGTCTGTGAGGGTTAAAGGTGGACGTTTGGGTTTTTAAGGGTTAAAGGTGGACGTTGGGTCTGTAAGGGTTAAGGTGGACGTTTGGGTTTTTAAGGGTTAAAGGTGGACGTTTGGGTTCTGTAAGAGTTAAAGGTGGACGTTTGGGTCTGTAAGGGTTAAAGGTGGACGTTTGGGTTGTAAGGGTTAAAGGTGGACGTTTGGGTGTTTAAGGGTTAAAGGTGGACGTTTGGGTCTGTAAGGGTTAAAGGTGGACGTTTGGGTCTGTAAGGGTTAAAGGTGGACGTTTGGGTCTGTAAGGGTTAAAGGTGGACGTTTGGGTGTGTAAGGGTTAAAGGTGGACGTTTGGGTCTTAAAGGGTTAAAGGTGGACGTTTGGGTCTGTAAGGGTTAAAGGTGGACGTTTGGGTCTGTAAGGGTTAAAGGTGGACGTTTGGGTCTGTAGGGTTAAAGGTGGACGTTTGGGTCTTTAAGGGTTAAAGGTGGACGTTGGGTCTGTAAGGGTTAAAGGTGGACGTTTGGGTCTGTAAGGGTTAAAGGTGGACGTTTGGGTCTGTAAGGTTAAAGGTGGACGTTTGGGTCTGTAAGGGTTAAAGGTGGACGTTTGGGTCTGTAAGGGTTAAAGGTTGGACGTTTGGGTCTGTAAGGGTTAAAGGTGGACGTTTGGGTGTGTAAGGGTTAAAGGTGGACGTTTGGGTCTGTAAGGGTTAAAGGTGGACGTTTGGGTCTGTAAGGGTTAAAGGTGGACGTTTGGATCTTTAAGGGTTAAAGGTGGACGTTTGGGTCTGTAAGGGTTAAAGGTGGACGTTTGGGTCTGTAAGGGTTAAAGGTGGACGTTTGGGTCTGTAAGGGTTAAAGGTGGACGTTTGGGTTTTAAGGGTTAAAGGTGGACGTTTGGGTCTGTAAGGGTTAAAGGTGGACGTTTGGGTTTTTAAGGGTTAAAGGTGGACGTTTGGGTCTGTAAGAGTTAAAGGTGGACGTTTGGGTCTGTAAGGGTTAAAGGTGGACATTTGGGTGTGTAAGGGTTAAAGGTGGACGTTTGGGTCTGTAAAGGTTAAAGGTGGACGTTTGGGTCTGTAAGGGTTAAAGGTGGACGTTTGGGTCTGTAAGGGTTAAAGCTGGACGTTTGGGTTTTTAAGGGTTAAAGGTGGACGTTTGGGTGTGTAAGGGTTAAAGGTGGACGTTTGGGTCTGTAAGGGTTAAAGGTGGACGTTTGGGTCTGTAAGGGTTAAAGGTGGACGTTTGGGTCTGTAAGGGTTAAAGGTGGACGTTTGGGTCTGTAAGGGTTAAAGGTGGACGTTTGGGTTTTAAGGGTTAAAGGTGGACGTTTGGGTCTGTAAGAGGTTAAAGGTGGACGTTTGGGTCTGTAAGGGTTAAAGGTGGACGTTTGGGTTTTAAGGGTTAAAGGTGGACGTTTGGGTCTGTAAGGGTTAAAGGTGGACGTTTGGGTGTTTAAGGGTTAAAGGTGGACGTTTGGGTCTGTAAGGGTTAAAGGTGGACGTTTGGGTCTGTAAGGGTTAAAGGTGGACGTTTGGGTCTGTAAGGGTTAAAGGTGGACGTTTGGGTGTGTAAGGGTTAAAGGTGGACGTTTGGGTCTGTAAGGGTTAAAGGTGGACGTTTGGGTCTGTAAGGGTTAAAGGTGGACGTTTGGGTTTTAAGGGTTAAAGGCTGGACGTTTGGGTCTTTCAGGGTTAAAGGTGGACGTTTGGGTCTGTAAGGGTTAAAGGTGGACGTTTGGGTCTTTCAGGGTTAAAGGTGGACGTTTGGGTGTTTAAGGGTTAAAGGTGGACGTTTGGGTCTGTAAGGGTTAAAGGTGGATGTTTGGGTTTTTAAGGGTTAAAGGTGGACGTTTGGGTCTGTAAGGGTTAAAGGTGGACGTTTGGGTGTTTAAGGGTTAAAGGTGGACGTTTGGGTCTGTAAGGGTTAAAGGTGGACGTTTGGGTTTTTAAGGGTTAAAGGTGGACGTTTGGGTCTGTAAGGGTTAAAGGTGGACGTTTGGGTGTGTAAGGGTTAAAGGTGGACGTTTGGGTCTGTGAGGGTTAAAGGTGGACGTTTGGGTTTTTAAGGGTTAAAGGTGGACGTTTGGGTCTGTAAGAGTTAAAGGTGGACGTTTGGGTCTGTAAGGGTTAAAGGTGAACGTTTGGGTCTTTAAGGGTTAAAGGTGGACGTTTGGGTTTTAAGGGTTAAAGGTGGACGTTTGGGTCTTTAAGGGTTAAAGGTGGACGTTTGGGTGTGTAAGGGTTAAAGGTGGACGTTTGGGTCTGTAAGGGTTAAAGGTGGACGTTTGGGTCTGTGAGGGTTAAAGGTGGACGTTTGGGTCTGTGAGGGTTAAAGGTGGACGTTTGGGTTTTTAAGGGTTAAAGGTGGACGTTTGGGTCTGTAAGGGTTAAAGGTGGACGTTTGGGTCTGTAAGGGTTAAAGGTGGACGTTTGGGTGTTTAAGGGTTAAAGGTGGACGTTTGGGTCTGTAAGGGTTAAAGGTGGACGTTTGGGTTTTTAAGGGTTAAAGGTGGACGTTTGGGTCTGTAAGGGTTAAAGGTGGACGTTTGGGTCTGTGAGGGTTAAAGGTGGACGTTTGGGTCTGTGAGGGTTAAAGGTGGACGTTTGGGTCTGTGAGGGTTAAAGGTGGACGTTTGGGTTTTTAAGGGTTAAAGGTGGACGTTTGGGTCTGTAAGGGTTAAAGGTGGACGTTTGGGTCTGTAAGGGTTAAAGGTGGACGTTTGGGTGTTTAAGGGTTAAAGGTGGACATTTGGGTCTGTAAGGGTTAAAGGTGGACGTTTGGGTTTTTAAGGGTTAAAGGTGGACGTTTGGGTTTGTAAGGGTTAAAGGTGGACGTTTGGGTCTGTGAGGGTTAAAGGTGGACGTTTGGGTTTTTAAGGGTTAAAGGTGGACGTTTGGGTCTGTAAGGGTTAAAGGTGGACGTTTGGGTCTGTAAGGGTTAAAGGTGGGCGTTTGGGTCTGTAAGGGTTAAAGGTGGACGTTTGGGTCTGTAAGGGTTAAAGGTGGACGTTTGGGTCTGTAAGGGTTAAAGGTGGACGTTTGGGTTTTTAAGGGTTAAAGGTGGACGTTTGGGTCTGTAAGAGTTAAAGGTGGACGTTTGGGTCTGTAAGGGTTAAAGGTGGACGTTTGGGTTTTTAAGGGTTAAAGGTGGACGTTTGGGTTTTTAAGGGTTAAAGGTGGACGTTTGGGTCTGTAAGGGTTAAAGGTGGACGTTTGGGTTTTAAGGGTTAAAGGTGGACGTTTGGGTCTGTAAGGGTTAAAGGTGGACGTTTGGGTCTGTAAGGGTTAAAGGTGGACGTTTGGGTCTGTAAGGTTAAAGGTGGACGTTTGGGTCTGTAAGGGTTAAAGGTGGACGTTTGGGTCTGTAAGGGTTAAAGGTGGACGTTTGGGTCTGTAAGGGTTAAAGGTGGACGTTTGGGTTTTAAGGGTTAAAGGTGGACGTTTGGGTCTGTAAGAGGTTAAAGGTGGACGTTTGGGTCTGTAAGGGTTAAAGGTGGACGTTTGGGTTTTAAGGGTTAAAGGTGGACGTTTGGGTCTTTAAGGGTTAAAGGTGGACGTTTGGGTCTGTAAGGGTTAAAGGCTGGACGTTTGGGTTTTAAGGGTTAAAGGTGGACGTTTGGGTCTGTAAGGGTTAAAGGTGGACGTTTGGGTCTGTGAGGGTTAAAGGTGGACGTTTGGGTTTTTAAGGGTTAAAGGTGGACGTTTGGGTCTGTAAGGGTTAAAGGTGGACGTTTGGGTCTGTAAGGGTTAAAGGTGGACGTTTGGGTCTGTGAGGGTTAAAGGTGGACGTTTGGGTTTTTAAGGGTTAAAGGTGGACGTTTGGGTCTGTAAGGGTTAAAGGTGGACGTTTGGGTCTGTAAGGGTTAAAGGTGGACGTTTGGGTCTTTCAGGGTTAAAGGTGGACGTTTGGGTGTTTAAGGGTTAAAGGTGGACGTTTGGGTCTGTAAGGGTTAAAGGTGGACGTTTGGGTTTTAAGGGTTAAAGGTGGACGTTTGGGTCTGTAAGGGTTAAAGGTGGACGTTTGGGTCTGTGAGGGTTAAAGGTGGACGTTTGGGTTTTTAAGGGTTAAAGGTGGACGTTTGGGTCTGTAAGGGTTAAAGGTGGACGTTTGGGTTTTTAAGGGTTAAAGGTGGACGTTTGGGTTTTTAAGGGTTAAAGGTGGACGTTTGGGTCTGTAAGAGTTAAAGGTGGACGTTTGGGTCTGTAAGGGTTAAAGGTGGACGTTTGGGTCTTTAAGGGTTAAAGGTGGACGTTTGGGTGTGTAAGGGTTAAAGGTGGACGTTTGGGTCTGTAAGGGTTAAAGGTGGACGTTTGGGTCTGTGAGGGTTAAAGGTGGACGTTTGGGTCTGTGAGGGTTAAAGGTGGACGTTTGGGTTTTTAAGGGTTAAAGGTGGACGTTTGGGTCTGTAAGGGTTAAAGGTGGACGTTTGGGTCTGTAAGGGTTAAAGGTGGACGTTTGGGTGTTTAAGGGTTAAAGGTGGACGTTTGGGTCTGTAAGGGTTAAAGGTGGACGTTTGGGTTTTTAAGGGTTAAAGGTGGACGTTTGGGTCTGTGAGGGTTAAAGGTGGACGTTTGGGTCTGTGAGGGTTAAAGGTGAATGTTTGGGTCTGTGAGGGTTAAAGGTGGACGTTTGGGTGTTTAAGGGTTAAAGGTGGACGTTTGGGTCTTTAAGGGTTAAAGGTGGACGTTTGGGTCTTTAAGGGTTAAAGGTGGACATTTGGGTCTGTGAGGGTTAAAGGTGGACGTTTGGGTTTTTAAGGGTTAAAGGTGGACGTTTTGGTCTGTGAGGGTTAAAGGTGGACGTTTGGGTTTTTAAGGGTTAAAGGTGGACGTTTGGGTCTGTGAGGGTTAAAGGTGGACGTTTGGGTCTGTGAGGGTTAAAGGTGGACATTTGGGTCTTTAATAGGAGACTGGGTTTGACTCCAGAAGAACCTCAGAGTTCTGACAGCGGAAGAATTCAATAAAAGTCTGATAAAATGAATCCAAAAACCCAAATAAACACATAAAGAAATATTAAATACAGAACAAACACTAAAGTTACCCTCGTCTTACAGCTGTTGTGTTTTTGGATGAAGCACATGATGCCTTTGACTGACGCCAACTCCTGCTGCAGTCATGTGACACAGAAATAAAACTATGTACACAAAGGTATAATGAAAACCAAACACTGTTTTAACCCTTACAGACCCAAACGTTCACCTTTAACCCTTACAGACCCAAACGTCCACCTTTAACCCTTACAGACCCAAACGTCCACCTTTAACCCTTACAGACCCAAACGTTCACCTTTAACCCTTACAGACCCAAACGTCCACCTTTAACCCTTACAGACCCAAACGTTCACCTTTAACCCTTACAGACCCAAACGTCCACCTTTAACCCTTACAGACCCAAACGTCCACCTTTAACCCTTACAGACCCAAACGTTCACCTTTAACCCTTACAGACCCAAACGTCCACCTTTAACCCTTAGACCCAAACGTCCACCTTTAACCCTTACAGACCCAAACGTTCACCTTTAACCCTTACAGACCCAAACGTCCACCTTTAACCCTTAGACCCAAACGTCCACCTTTAACCCTTACAGACCCAAACGTCCACCTTTAACCCTTACAGACCCAAACGTTCACCTTTAACCCTTACAGACCCAAACGTCCACCTTTAACCCTTAGACCCAAACGTCCACCTTTAACCCTTACAGACCCAAACGTCCACCTTTAACCCTTACAGACCCAAACGTCCACCTTTAACCCTTAAAAACCCAAACGTCCACCTTTAACCCTTACAGACCCAAACGTCCACCTTTAACCCTTACAGACCCAAATGTCCACCTTTAACCCTCACAGACCCAAACGTCCACCTTTAACCCTTACAGACCCAAACGTCCACCTTTAACCCTTAAAAACCCAAACGTCCACCTTTAACCCTTACAGACCCAAACGTCCACCTTTAACCCTTACAGACCCAAACGTCCACCTTTAACCCTCACAGACCCAAACGTCCACCTTTAACCCTTAAAAACCCAAATGTCCACCTTTAACCCTTACAGACCCAAACGTCCACCTTTAACCCTTACCTCACAGTATTTCACATTTTGACCCATACTGTACTTTATAAACTCCAGCCAACCAACATTTAGAACTTCATTTCTCTTTGTTAGTGACTCATATTTGGTAAAATGTCTGTACTTTTATTCTGGAGGTATTTTACTTTTAGTTCAGTGTAATCTATTCAGAACACTGACATATTGTCCTAGTTTTGTTGTATCATGTATCAGAACAAACAAATGTTGGTCGAACATCAGGTTCATAATCCATCTGAGCTGACGTATGAACACACTCTAGAGTTTTCAGTTCCACATGTAAACATCAGTTTAAATACAGCCACACACAAATATATGATAGAAATATACTCTGAAATAATGACAATAAATATACACGACAATTCCATCTGCTAATACTCACAACACAAACACTGTTCTACTGTTGACTTGATGTTTCAGTGGGATTATCAGCTGTAGTTAACATACCTTCAGACAGGAGTCACATATTAGAGCTGAAACGCACCAGTCCAACCTGTGAGCTACAACTGAAACAGCACATCTGAAACAGGAGGCACATACGACCATCAGCTGTCTGTTCCTGCTGTATCTGGCACCAGTGTACACACATTACACACACACACGCACACACACACAGCCTTCTGGGTAAACTGGTTTTTCTTACATGTAAATGACATTTGAGAGCTTAACATGATGCTTAACACTTTATTGGCCAAGTGACTATTTTTGGTCATTTCCACACACATTATAAGACACTATCTGGGTTTAATGACACTTTTACTAAATTATTATTTAAATTTATTTATTAGACACAGTGCATATTAATGAACATCTACAACAGTTTCAGCTGTAAATATGTCAGGTTATAGTAACAGTGTTTATTCCCTCCTCCAGGAGGTACTGTGATCACTGTGTGTGTGTGTGTGTGTGTGTGTGTGTTTGTTTGTTTGTTTGTTTTGTTTTGTTTTTTTTAGCATCTTTAGTGTAAAACTCTTCCACCCATCTTTCCCAGATCTTCCCCACAGATAGGCCTAGGCCCTGGGACCAACCCAGTCCATTTTGGTCCCAGTAGGACAAAGTTCAAGGTCACAGCAAGGTCACAACATCTACAGTTTTCCATCTGTCATCACTGAGACATTTTACAAAATTCATCCAAAATTCAAAACAACTCTGATTCTCCTCCAGTTGGATCCACCTGTAGCTTAGAACAGTCTCTTGTATCTGGAACTAAATTGTTCACATCCACTGTGGAATGTGGACTCTGTGGACATTTACACTGAAAATCCCATTTACCACACATTTAAAATGATCATGTTTCTATCTAGTTACCTCCACCAAGGAGATTATGTTTTTGCCAGGGTTTGTTTGTTTGTTTGTTTGTCAGCAAGATAACTCAAAAAGTTATGGACAGATTTTCATGAAATTTTCAGGAAATGTTGATACTGGCTCAAGGAAGAAATGAGTAAATTTTGGTGGTGGTGGTGGGGGGGGGGCAGATCTTTCTTGGCAGAGGTGTGCGTTCTCTGAGTGCTTTTCTAGTTTTTATCTGTAGTCTTTAGGCAGGAGACAAGAAAGACAACTGACAAAACCAAAACACTATAAAAACACACAGAACAAACACAGTGAGGACGACCTACTGATGGAACCAGGACTGCTTTTATTCATCTAATGTTTAAGGTGAGATTTGAAGGAGGCCTATGACTGTCCAGTTTGGACCCAGTCCAGTTGGTCCAGTTTGGACCCAGTCCAGTTGGTCCTTGTAGGTGTTTCCATTGAACAGTGTTTGGTTCTGCTGTGGTTCTGGTTCAGTCCTGTCTGTCCACATGTGTTCATGGTGGTCCAGTCCAGTCTAGTTGTGTTCTGGTTCTGGTTGAAGGCAGATGTTTGACTCAGTTGGATCAGAACCTCCTGGTGTGTCAACTGTAGTGTGGGTCCATCTGGTTCTGGTTCTGCCTCAGTTGGATCAGAACCTCCTGGGCTGCACTGGCTATCTTCAACTCCAGAAGAAGGGAATGCAGAACCGGACCAAGGAAAGTCCACATTTATGGACACGATGGCACCATGGATTTATGGGACACAACTGGACAGCAGGAATTCAACAACCAGTCCAGATCCAGAATTTCTCACTGACCCGGGTACTGTTTACTGAATTGTGTGATGTTCTGGACCCTCTGGTGTCCCCAGACTGGTCCTGCCCTGGGGGGGGGGGGGGGGCAGTTCATCCACTAAAGCCACAGAACCAACTACAACCACCTGTTCTGAGTACAAGGTCATAGGGGAGACCATTGGACTGAGCAGAGCCACCGAGACCACATACCACATGAACAGGACTACACCACCAGGACCACATGAACAGGACTACACCACCAGGACCACATGGACAGGACTACACCACCAGGACCACATGAACCAGGACCACATGAACAGGACTACACCACCAGGACCACATGGACAGGACTACACCACCAGGACCACATGAACAGGACTACACCACCAGGACCACATGGACAGGACTACACCACCAGGACCACATGAACAGGACTACACCACCAGGACCACATGAACAGGACTACACCACCAGGACCACATGAACAGGACAGAACCCCTCCATGGGTTTACAGTCCACTGGTACACTATACTTCTAGATCCAAACAACTAAAAAAAACACCTCAGGAGAGCAGAAAAACTTTTTTTGCGATCTTTGACAGTTTTTGCGACATTTTGGTGTTCGGTGAAGGATTGTGAAAACAGATTCCAACTGAAAAAAAAAAAAAGTGTATAAATAAAGAACAATGAGATTATATGAACAGTTGTAAGTTTTTACATTTGCTTTGTATTTGTTTTGCATATTGTGACATATTTATTTCCTTATTTATTTCCTTATTTTGCTCTGGTCTAATGCTTTTGCATCATTTCGTCAGGTACATGTTTACCTATGTTTTGTACTTCCTAGAGATGTAGTTTTGCACTTGGTTTAGTGTTCATTTTCTATTATCTTTGGATGTATTTAGTTTGGGTTGTCTGACTTTATACAGTATGACTTCATATCTAGTTCATTCATTCATTTTCTGAACCCGCTTTATCCTCACTAGGGTCACGGGGGTCTCTTGGAGCCTATCCCAGCTACAGAGGGGCGAAGGCGGGGTTCACCCTGGACAAGTCTACAGTTCATCGCAGGACTGAACATATAGAGACAAACAATCACTCACATTCACACCTATGGGCAATTTAGATGAACCAATTAACCTATCAGTGCATGTGTTTGGATGGTGGGAGGAGCCAGAGGACCAGAGAGAACCCACGCAGACACGGGGAGAACATGTAAACTCCATACAGAAAGGTCCCACCCCCCGTCAACTGGTGTTGGAATCGAACCCAGGACCTTCTGTCTGTGAGGCACCAGTGCTAACCACTGCACCACCGTGTCGCCGTGTTATATCTAGTTGTGTATCGTTAACCATTAAGGCTGTTATTATTCAGAAGGGGACAGGAAATATCAGGTTTTCTTCATCCTGCTCCTTTTCCATTACGGCTGTGTACATGTTTGTTCAGCTGATGATTACTGAATGTCTGCTGATGAAAAGCACAACCGTGAACCAAATAAATGAAAGGAAAAAAAGTGTTTCCATCATCAGTTTTCTATTTGTGCGTTTCTGAGGCTAATGGAAACCCAGCTAATGTCTTCAATGTAATATTTTCATTTTATAAATTCAACCCACGGCCCTGGTCGGACCCTTTGGTGGGCCGGTCTTGGCCTGTGGACCGTATGTTTGTCACCGCTGATATAAAGTGTCCAAATCCACCTTCATTCATGAACCTGTAACTGTAGTCTGGATAACAGTTCCACACCTCACCTTCAGCTCTGCCTTATCATTGAACTGAACCCAAATGAGTGGCTGTAAACCGACCATGATACGACACTGTGTCTGTTCAAAGTCCAACAGCTGAAACATTCAGGACCTGTTGAAATACACACACACACACACCTACACACCTACACACACACACACACACAATGGGAAACAGGAAATGCACCTAAACATGTCCTGTTTAAGGAACAAAAACAACTTTATATTTAGTCATCAGTCAGAATGACTCGTGTCTGAACAAACAAAAGATGACGTTCCAAGAATGAGGAAACAAAGACTGGGACAAAACTTCCTTATTTCCTCCACCAGGAGGGATTGGGATGACTTTGCTTTGTTTGTTTGTCTGTGTGCAAGGTAACTCCAAACGTTACAGACTGATTTTCATGAAATTTTCAGGAAATGTTGATACTGGCACAAGGAACAACTGACGAAATTTTGTTGGTGGGGGGGTGGGGGGGCAGATCTGTCTTGGTGGAGGTCTGCGCTGTCCGAGTGCTTTTCTTGTTCTTCATGTTTTGTGTGTTCATATACAGGGTTAAATTTCATTGAATGCTTGAAATAAAATCACCAAATCAAATCAAAAAATACAAAAGGGAGATAAAACCATCGGACCAACTCTGTCCTTTATGAGCGAAAAGTTTGGGTTTTAAAACCACAACGTTTGTCGAAGCAGCAGCAGTGATCCGAGTCAAACAGAGTGAAAATAACAGAGTCAAACTAACAGAGTGAAAATAACAGAGTGAAAATAACAGTCAAACTAACAGAGTGTGACACAGGTCAGAAAAACAAATACACTGGAAACTTCTCAAAGCTTTATTAGCATTTATATGGAAATTAATACTGCAATCATCTGTAAAACTGGGACCGTATCTGTTAATTAACTTAAATTAATTAACTTAACTAATGTAAACACACAGTACTGTACAACTGTAATAGATTACTTTGTATTTCAGTGCTTCTATAATGTCTGAATATGAACACAGTGCAGTAATATATGGAACACTTGGTAAAAATGTGGTTAATTTATGACAAAATTAAATCAAAAGAACCTGTGATAAAGTTTTTCTGTTCAGAACCAACACCTGAATACACCTTCTATTCATTCTGGTGTAAAACATGTGGTAAATAAGGGAATAAGTAGTTATTTCTAATAGTGAATTATACATATTAACAGTATTAGACATTTTTAAATATAGGGACGATGGAGAAACTGTAGCATGAAAAGAAATAACTTATATATTATAACAATAATACTAGCAAATTAGACTACTGCTATTATTATTATTATTATTATATATTTTTGTGTTGTTATTACATTAAGTCTTACCTCCCCTCTCTCTATTGTCCCTAATAAATCTATACTGTTTAGTTGCTCTTTACATTCATTATCTTTTTCGTTGTAATATGATGTTGTCATTGTTGTTATTTGTCAATACTCTGTCATTGTTGTTGTTTTTGGTTTATTTATTTGTTTGATTTTCCCTTTGTTTATGTGTTGTTGTTTTTCTGTCCACAATGTCTTGTTAACTATCACATAAATAAATAAATAAATAAATAAATAAATAAATGAAATAACTTCTGAAAAAGCAGTGGGATTTATTTTCTCTACCTCTTGATACTCTTTTTTGAATCTACAGGGTGGAGAAGCAAAATTTACAGTAAACATTTAGTTGTTTTTTCTCAGCAGACACTATGTCAGTTGTTTTGAACCCAAACATATACTGATGTCATAATCATACCTAACACTATTATCCATACCTTTTCAGAAACTTTTGCCCATATGAGTAATCAGGAAAGCAAACGTCAGAGTGTGTGATTTGCTGAATGCACTCGTCACACCAAAGGAGATTTCCAAAATAGTTGGAGTGTCCATAAAGACTGTTTATAATGGAAAGAAGAGAATGACTATGAGCAAAACTATTACCAGAAAGTCTGGAAGATACTATTAAAGAAGAATGGGAGAAGTGGTCACCCCAATATTTGAGGAACACTTGCACAAGTTTCAGGAAGCGTGTGAAGGCAGTTATTGAGAAAGAAGGAGGACACATAGAATAAAAACATTTTCTATTATGGACATTTTCTTGTGGCAAATAAATTCTCATGACTTTCAATAAACTCATTGGTCATACGCTGTCTTTCAATCCCTGCCTCAAAATATTGTACATTTTGCTTCCCCACCCTGTACAATCTGATTTTGTTGAGTACTGTTACATGTCCGTGCGTCCATTTTGTGTCTTTTACATGTTCTAAACGTAAACATTCATTCATTCCTTCATTACTGCGTCGTACTGTGCTTGTGTGGTAGACACGTTCATATCTACGTATGAATGCTTTTCCTCTGTATCAGAAACTGAACTAACTGTTTAGAACTGAGTTAAAACCAGTTAAAAACTATGCACTAAATATAAACCAAGAGTAAAAACTCTGTTCACTCTAGTGTTAAATAAACACTTTGACCTTTGCATAGTCTGTGTTTGTGCATAAATGACTCATTCACAGTCATTCGGGGGGACTTCGGTTACCACGGCAACTGCTCTCCTGTAAAGTTCAGAAACGACCCATGATCCTTTTCAGTCAGTCCACCAATCACAGACAAGACGGCAGAGATGCTCTCCTCTGGACTTAGTGGAGCCTGAAAAGACATGGATGAACCCAGAGTAGAATATTCAGTAAATGGGGGGGGGTGGGTTACCTTCTGATAAATGTTTAAGACTGTGAGGGGGTGGGTTGGGGGGGTGCTGAAAAGTTCATAGCCTGACTAAGAAGGAGTTATTCCAGAGCAATGAAACTTGGCATCCTACTATAATGGACGTTTTTCTGTCTCTGGCGCATGTTTGTCCGACGCGTGTGTCCGATCGATGTCTTGATGTTGCACCACGGGAGGGCGCTATTGTACAATGGCACCACGGGTACAATGGCGCTAGTACATTAAATTCAACCTTTCCTGATACTAACTGCATGATTTCCTTCCAGATAAACCCACATTGGATAAATAATTTAGGACTTTGAAAAGTCCCTCGTTCTCCCTCCCCCTCTTGAATTCCTCTTCCCAGTTTTGCACAGTTGATAAAGCTGGAGCATCATCCTCTATAGACACCATGTCAGCAGGAATATCTTTGGGGGCTCAGCCCTTTTCTGCACACATTTGATAAGACCACGGTGCCACGGATGGTTCACCAAATGTCACTGGATTCAGGGACATTAGCAGATTTAGACCATCTGTTTTTAAATTAACACATTATTCTGCTAATATTATGGCTTTATTGTTGGAATATGACGACTTTAATCTCATAAATGAATGACTTTTTTGTTAAATTATGAGTTTTTTTATAATTACGACTTTATTCTCAGAACATTGTGATTCTTTTTGTATTTGACTTCATTCTCATAAAATTACAGGTTTTAAATCGATATTTTCTGACTTTCCTCTGGTAGTGCCCAGTGTTTTTCTGTTCTTCTGTGGTCCTAATACTCCGTCGTAGCTTTATTCTCCAGTTCCTCCGTATTTGTAAAACTAGGTTGGCCTCAGTTTCAGTTCATTTACTAATCATGTAGGAGCACAAGGTTCACAATCACAAAATGAGACAAAAACCAGGAAAGATCTGATCATGAAACCAAGAGCTGCACTAAGAAGGACCGTTAGCCAAAACAATCGGTCATTTCAGGTCTGATTGGACCCAAAAATACAGCATCAGTGAATGTTAGCTGACACCAAACAGGATCCACAGATCTAGGTTTGGTTTCCTGGATTTGTGGATCCATCTCCTTCTCTTTTCTTTGTCTTTGGGTGTCTGTAAACGATAGCTCCCACTGCTTTAAGAACCTGAAAATACAATCAACCAACAACAGCTCTGCCCCATTTTTATTAAATATTGTTCTTCAGTTTCGACAGGATTGAAGCCAACGCTGTCACTCATCTGCCTCTGTCTGACACTCAGTGGGTGGAGCTGCGGTGACTTCTGCTCGCGCTGACGTCACGTGCAGACCCTCTATAGACACAGTTGATGACGCCTCTTTAAGACCCCCCCCCCCCCCCCCTTCCCCAAAGCCCCCCAGTCCATACCTGAGCCCCCCCCATGTCGGTGCGGACCCATCCTGGGTGGATGGCCATGCACAGGATCCCATCAGGTTCCAGATCCACAGCCATGCAGCGACTCACCATGTTCAGAGCAGCCTGAGGAGGACAACACACAACATCCCATAATACACTGTGTATGCATCTGAGGCCTGAAGTTTCACTGGAGCACAGAATAAAAGTCCCATAGGCCCAATAAATGTACAAACAGACTTCAGTGTGTTTCTATTTTCCAATCTGAAACCTGTTACTAATGCGCAGAGGGAAGTAAAAAACACTGACGTCAGCTGGAGTAGAAAGAACCTGTGCACTGGAGAGGCTCATCTACAAATATAACAGAAGCTTTGGTTTAGATTCCACTCATATGTTCCATAAAACACATGATTAGGAATGGTTTAACCCCTTGACGGTTCAGTCCATATATTTGGTCCGTAGCCCGTTACCTTGGACGTCCTGTAGGGGTACCATTTGAAGTTGTTGGCCCGTTCGCCCCAGTTCAGTTCCACCGAGCCCAGCAGAGACGTGACGTTGATGACGGCTGCTCGCTGAATACCCATGATCCTCGGGTCAGAGGGTGTGTTTATGGAAGCAGCTGTCTTCAGCAGAGGCAGGAAGGCCTGGGGGGCGGGGTGGGGGGGTATTTAATGAAACTGACAACTAAATGAGCATGTAATTATCATTATTATTATTATTATTATTATTATTATTATTATTATTATTATTATTATTATAACCTTTATTTTAGGCAGGAAAAAAATGCTCATTGAGATTAAAACTCTCTTTTTCCAGAGTGTCCTGGAACATGTAACTGAACAATGAGTCAGAATCTAAAATACAGGTGTCAAATATGGGGCCCACAGACCAAAACCGGCCCACCAAAGGGTCCAGTTCGGCCCACCAAAGGGTCCAGTTCGGCCCACCAAAGGGTCCAATCCGGCCCACCAAAGGGTCCAGTTCGGCCCACCAAAGGGTCCAGTTCGGCCCACCAAAGGGTCCAGTTTGGCCCATTAAAGGGTCCAATCTGGCCCATTAAAGGGTCCAGTCCGGCCCATTAAAGGGTCCAGTCCAGTTCACAGAATGAATGTGTGAAATGTTAAAATTACACTGAAGAAATTAACGATCAGTGGAGTTAAAATAGTTTTAATTTAAGGTTCACATACAGACCAATTCAATCTAAAGTGTCAGAACCAGTAAAATACTATCAGAGGAACCTATAAATAACAAAAACTGCACATTTTATCTTTTTTTGGTGTAAAAAAAGTTAAATTACATGAAAATGTTTACATTTACGAACTATCCTTTTACAAAAAAAAGAAACACCTGAACAAATATGAACAAACGGAAATGTCCTCAGAAAAATAAGTGTCATTTTATCAACATTCTGTCTGTTACTAAATGTTCTGTGATTTTATAATTATAATATAAGTGCTAACGTACATGTGTAAATGATAAACAGAGGCAGAATATTGTTAAAACTGTGCTTATTTTCCTTAAGACATATGAGGTCGTTCATATTATTCAGATTTTTAATGAAACTCAGTAGATGTAAACACTGTCATCATGTAATTGGACTGTTTTTCCTGTTATTCTTGGACTGGTTCTGGTTCTGGCCCAGTTCAGATCATACTGGGCTGAATGTGAAACCTGAACTAACATGAGTTTAACAGACCTGATCTAATCAGTGTTTGTTTGTTAGGTTTTTAGGCTGGTGCTGCCCTCTGGTGTTCACTTCCGGAAAAAATACTGTGAACACCCTGAAAATTTTACACAATCTCAGATATTATCATCAAATATTTTTTGGGCAAATGTTTTTGTGTTTCCAAAGGTGTAACTGCATCAAACACATGCACTTTTTTATATTCATCTAATGTTAACAAGAAAAAAATAACCAAACTAAATTGCTGACGGTTTCATTGTGTCATGTCCTGGATGTGTTTCATGATCTGCTGTTCAGACCTGGATGGAACTGAGCATGTGCAGAAAGAGCATGTGGGTTTAATGGACCAATACTGGACCCAGTTCAGTGACTTCACACTGATTAATAATAATAATAATAATAATAATAATAATAATAATAATAATAATAATAATAATAAACACAGATATTAGTTACAGACTCGTATTAATCAGATTACTGTGGAATAAGTGGTGGATCTGCCTCTTTCCTGTGATTCAGAACAGGTTACAGGTACTGATAAACTTACTGGCACATCCTCTTACAGAATATCTGATTTTTTCCAATGTTAAATGATGTAAAAGATCCTGAAACCAAGATTTAAATGTTGGAGGTTGTTTATCTTTTCATTTCAGTGGTATTAGTCTACGAGCTAGAAGAGTGGCGAAGGATATTAGGTTTTTAGATTTTTGGTTCAAATGAAACGGATGTGATGGAATGCCAACTATTGCAATTGTTGCCTCAGGTTGAATATGAGACCCTATTACATCAGAAAGAAATTTAAATATAGACTGAGAAAAGTTTTTTAGTTTGGAACAAAACCAGAACATATGAGACAGTGTGGCTGGTTCAGCTTCACAACCATCACAAGTAGGATTCCAGTCCCACTGAAGTTTTGTCCACGTCACTTCAGACCAGTGCAGTCTGTGAACCACTGAGAACTGAACTGTGTCTGAAACAGACTGAGGAGGGAATGGGTACGGTTACATGATGTTTTTTAAATCTGATTTATTTTTCCAGGAGAAATTAATTTGGAACTAAAGTATTTTCTCTTCTGTTTCCATGGAAACGTTAAACCTGAATAAAGGTTCACAAGAGGTATTAATGAGGTAGATCAGTGAGCAGAAGGGTTTGGGCTGCAGTGCTCACGTTGCCTTGTTCTGGCAGCCCTTCTGTTAGCTTAGCTTAGCCCTTCTGTTAGCTTAGCCCTTCTGTTAGCTTAGCCCTTCTGTTATCTTAGCTTAGCCCTTCTGTTATCTTAGCTTAGCCCTTCTGTTATCTTAGCTTAGCCCTTCTGTTAGCTTAGCCCTTCTGTTAGCTTAGCTTAGCCCTTCTGTTAGCTTAGCCCTTCTGTTATCTTAGCTTAGCCCTTCTGTTAGCTTAGCCCTTCTGTTAGCTTAGCTTAGCCCTTCTGTTAGCTTAGCCCTTCTGTTAGCTTAGCTTAGCCCTTCTGTTAGCTTAGCTTAGCATAGTCACTGCATTTCCATGGTCACACATAGCCAGTTTTTTAAAGGTGATTTGTCGTCTTTTCTCAGTGATTTTGTCAAATCCGATTCTCTCTAATTATTTCTTCAGATCTGCGACTTACTGCACTCATACAATCTGTGGACTGTTGTGTTGACGGAAGTTGGAAAATCTTTTTGTTGAAGGGATGCATGTGCTAAATTAGCTTTGCTTTAGCGTTTTAGCTTTGCATTAGTTT